>NC_090924.1:862949431-863252461 GCF_040938575.1 Ambystoma mexicanum | reverse complement strand
CACATAACTTGTGCAGAAGGTGCTCCCTGTCCATATTTATTTCTACTGTGGTAATTTTTTAAGTGTTTTCTTTATTAATTTATTTATGTAAGGGTAAACCCCTATTCTGTCCCTTTTTGTCTATTTTGGGGTTGATTTAGCTTTAATTTTATACACAGGCCTGGTACCTAGATAATTTGTTCTGGGGAGGCGCTTCTACAGTTTAAGTGTTCCAACCGCACAAAGTATCACTACCTTGGAGGTTAATCTGTTGTGTTAAACTGCCACGCGTGGCAACCAAAACCCAAATCCTGGCTACCAGCCCCCAAGTTTTGTTAAGGATTTCAATCGGGCGACGCACCTTGGTCTTAGACTAGGATGTAGCGCACAATTGGAATGGTTTCTCTTTATAGTCTACTAAGTAAATTTGAGATGGCACACAACCCGCCTCACACCCCCTTTTTCAAATACCCCGGGTCACAATGGACCATGAACCAGGCCAGTTGGTGGGAATGCAATATTTATTTATTTTAAACATTCAAAGAAAATCATCCAAAGTTTAATATTGGGCTGCACTCACCAATGGGGTGATAATTACAATGGAAACTGAAGCAATACACTTGGTTAACCTCCTACAAGAACATATACAAAGCACAAATGAATAGGAGCACTTTTTCTCTTTGGGTAGATAGCACCGGAATTGAGATATCCCCCCCCCCTCTGCAATGCTCTCCCAAAAGCCTATGAATAGAATTTGGAATGGAGAAAATCAGCAGGGAGTCGGGGATGTTGTGCAGCAAACCGAATCAAATTCCGACTTTCCCTCATAAAATATGGGGTCCAGGCTCAACACGGTATCATGATTGGCATCTCTGTCGGAGGAGAGGATAGCAGCCTGGACAAGGTACCATGGCATTTGGCACTGAAGATCGCCACGGTGCGGACCATCAAGTCGCTGATCGCCATTTCGTCATGGATATACTTGATTCGGCTCTGCAGGTTGCGGATGCACCTTCTACAATAATTCCTCGAAGACCTTTGGGTCCAGGTGTCCGGAGGCTTCCAGGACAAGCTCATGCTCGACAAAGAGTTCCGTCGAGTGATAAGGTGGTGGGGCGTGTGCTCAAACATCGCCGGAGGCATGGATTTCCAGACCCTCCGTACCAGGAGACGGTCACAACGGACGCTTCCCTGGAAGGATGGGGAGCCCACACCGGACGGTTTCACGCCAGAGGCCTGTGGCTGCCAGAAGAGAAGACGCTGCACATAAACGTACTGGAGCTATGGGCAGTGTTTTGGGCCCTCAAGTCGTTTCTGCCATCCCTCAAGGGCAAAGTGGTGAGGGTCTTCACAGACCATACCACCACGATGTTTTGCTTCCAGAAGCAGGGAGACACCAGATTCCCACCGCTCTCCAAAGAGGTGCAGGACTTGTGGCACTGTGCCGTCGCCCAGAGGATGTTCCTCATTCAGTTTCACCTGGCAGGATTAAAGAACACAGTCGCCGACTCTTTCAGCAGGGAGATGCGCTCTTGCTACGAGTGGGACTTTGTTCCCGCTGGTGAAGGCTCCGGCCCTGGCGTGAGAACTCAACGTGGTGCTGACTAGGCTCATGGGGGTGCTCCATTCGAACCTATACATTCAGCTCCGCTCAGGTTTCTGTCGTGGAAGACCGCTTTCCTCGTGGCCCTCACCCCTGCAAGAAGAGTAGGTAAGATCCAGGACCTGTCCCGCAAGCGGCCTTAATTGACTTTCCACGAGACGAGGGAGGTGGTTCGGATGCATCCCTCCTTCATGCCCAAGGTTCCGTCAGAATTTCACCTCAACGAACCCTTGGTGTTACCTGTGTTTTTTTCCGATGCCTTTGTCGGTGGCTGAAAGGACTTTGCTCTCGCTGGATGTGGCTAGAGTGCTGACATTTTGTGTCCCCCGCACTAAGAGTTTCCGGACAACCTCTCAACTTTTTGTGAACTTTGGTCTTGTGAACCATGGAAGGGCCCTGTCCAATGCTTCCATTTCTTGGTGGCTCTCCGGCTGTATCACTCACTGTCGCTGGTTGGCAAACCGACGGTTGCCTGGCTATCCGAGACCCCATTCTACCAGAACGATCGAAGCTACAACTGTGTTCCTGTCTAGTGTGCCCCTGCTGGACATTTCAGGGCTGCTAAGTGGAGATCGATGCACACCTTTACGAAATTCTACTGAGTTGACAGGGATTTCAGGGTGGAGTACAGTGTCGGCCATACAGTGCTGCACAACTGTTAGGGAGAATTCTCAGAAATGTGCTAATTCCCTTCTACCTTAGAGACCCCTGGCTCTTTTGTTGGACCTCAGGACTTTTTATTTCTAACCTGGATTGAGTGAGCCCTTTTTCTCACTTTCATGTATTTTTATTGTGATTTGGACTCCGTTTCTTTTTAACTTTGGAGTCTGACAAACGCCATAGGCATAATCTTTTACATTGTGGCACACAGCACCTTCAGTGCAGTGACACAGGGAAGTATCTCAGATTTCCCAAAGGTTTAAATACCTTTTCTTGGATAAACTACTGTTTCCAAGAGCAGTAAAGTGAAATTTACTTTACTTATGCTATTGTAACTTTCTAGACCCAGAACACACTGTTAACATAGGGTGCTGGAATGGGTTACTTATTATCCCCTTTTGTCTAGTTTCTCATGTAACATTTTTCTATTACCCTTTCTACAATTAATAGCTGGTGGCAGTGGTTTACTTTTTACTACCATTGTGTGTTTTTACCGCGGGCTGCGTTCGCAGCTGCAGTATAGCACCCATGGGTGCTAATTTTGTCAAAATGGCCCTGGTCGTCTTTTTTTCGCCATTTCTTTTTGGAAAGGTCCTTCTTGAGATTTACTCTGCACGCCAAACCAGGTTTGGTCCCTTGGTTCGTTTTGTCTTTGACGGGATTCAAAAGTGAAGCCCGCCTCTGGCTCCAGTATGTCTGGCAGGGGCAGGAAGTGAGGGAGGTGCCTGAAAATCCCTGTGCTTAATCCCCTTGGTTACAGGAATGCACCCAAAGGTGATTGGCCGGCTGTCCGGGAAGGACAGCCACCCTGCTGTGTGATTGACAGCTAGGCTGAAATGAATGGGAGAAACCTGCATAAAAGGCAAAGCTTTTTGGCTTGGAAGGCAGTCTACCACTGGATGAAGGAATCCGAAGAGGAATTTGGAAGAGACGCCTGCTGCAACTCCTAGACCGTTTTTTTGCCTGGTGAAGCCATGCTGCTGTGCTGAAACTCTGAATTCGCCTCGACTAGAGAAGCCCTGCAAGGACCACTTCTCCCCTTGAGTTGGTGGGACCAATCGACTCCAAAGTAAACCTGTCTGGACATCCTCTTGGAGCTGGCTGTACTTCCACTGTTGCTGCTGGAACCGAAGTGCCAGGGAGAGGAACACCAGGTTGTGTGTTGCTTTTAAGTCTGACCCGAGCGCCAGGAAGATCCCCCCCGGAATTCCCTGAAGCAGGACTGACCAAGCCTGAGCCACCTCAACAGAGTGCTGGACCCCAGATGCGAGGAAAGTCCAGAGTGGTATACGAGAACCCTTGTGTTGCTATTTGCTGTCGGGTGCGGAGCTGAAACGCTGAAGAACCGCTGAATCAAAATTTGCCCATTGCTTCGCTGACCTTCCCAGGCGTCCTCCCTCGTGTCCCCACAACTGAGGCCCTGGAACAACCAGATCTGTAGAGCTGCACAGGAACAGAAGCCAGCTGGAACCATTTCTTCTAACCAGAGGTAATGTGAAGTGTAAGAAAACGTACCTCTTGTTGTGTAGCCTTTCTTGCCCTCAGTTGAGACCGGTCTTGGTTACCTTGCAAAGTTGTTATAGCAAGCCTCGCAGCTTGTGGCCCTTCAAGTGTTCTACTTTCTACAAACATTTCTAAAAACATTGTGCAAGACTTTTTACTTACCTGCAAAGATGATCTTCAGCTCCCTCCAGACATTTTGTAATTAACATTGGCTGTCCTGGCTCCCTGAGCGAATCTTCTTTATCTCTGATCTGTGCTTTGTACTTCCGCCAGGAAAGGGTTACACTTATTTGACATTGGAAGGTTTTAAAAGTACTTGCCAGTTTGTGAATTATTTGTTAACCTTTGTTTTATTCTTCTCTTCTATCTTTTGCACCAAACTCAGTATTGCTCTAAATGTAGCAGTGATAAATCAATGTCCACAGTATCCTAGCTTTTTAAGTCACCCGAGGGTGTAGAAAGTGTCTGTGTGCCATCCCCAATGGGAATCCTCTGATTTAGAGGAACAAAGTGTTTTTTAAGTGGATTAGAAGTATTACTTGTATTGCTCCCTTTTGAAGAAAGCTTATAAAACTGACTGAAATGTATTAATTGTTCAATCAAGAAACCTTGAGTTTAAGTGTTTATTTGAATAACTGCTACTGTGAAACTGTGTCACAACATTACTGCTCACATTGACCCCTCTTGAGGTAAGCCTGGCTGCTCAACACGCTGCCAAAACTGTGTAGTACAAGCTTTTACCAAAGTTTGGGTTGCCTATACCTGTAGTCATAGTTGTTTGTAGTGTTCCCAGAGTGTACTGCATTCAAACCTAGCCTAACAGTGCTGGAACTGTATAAAAGGTGAGGCTTCTTGAGTGACACTCAGGTCGACCACTGGAAGCTAAAGTAACGGAAGAAGTTGACCACACGCGCCTGCAGACACTTGCAATACTATGAATCGACCACTGCTGTCCTGACCCCTTTTTCTATGCAACAGAGGAACTCCGAAGAGGATAACTCCTTCCCTTTGGTTGGTGAGAACAACCAATCCCAAGACTAACTTTGAGCCATCTCCTGATGTCCCAAGTTTCCAGAGCTGCTAATCCCCAGTAACAGGAGACCTGCTGCCCATTTCGAGTGAATCCTCCTGGAAGGGCCAAATTCGTCCAAATCTTTGCTGAGCCCTCAAGGACACTCCAGAGATGCGATCCAACTCGCCCAGACCCCCTCATCAGAGTGTGGGTCTGCAGGAAGCAAAGATTGACTGGGCGATCCACATCCTTTGTTGGTGCTGCAGAAAAGGTGCCAAGACCAGAAAGTGAACCAAGAAGATGTTAAAAGTCGTGCCGATGTCCTCCCTCGAAACTGCTGCTGAGAGATCCCGTGCATTGTCCTGCCTTCAGTCATCAGACCAAGGAATCCAGAGGTCGGGACCAGAGCTGCAACATCGAGAGAGTATCCAGTACAAACATTTTTTTCTAAGGTATTGTGGGGAAAAAGTTACTGTTCATCTGATTCCTGGAAGTCGCTCTAGAGCTCTTATCTCGGTGAAGCCGCTGCTTGTGTCCCTTCGCTGATTCCTTAATAAGGTCTCCATCATTAGTTAACTTGCTGCTTCTAAAAGACAAGATACTTTAAGAAATCCAGGGGATCGCTTTGTATTCTGCTGCTTGTCAAGACTTTGAGCCCTCTCCGAACAGCCTTTAGCTATGGTTCAGTTTTTGAACTTAAGACTTGCTGTGCAAAGAAACACTCTATAGAACCTTGAACCAAACTAGTGTTACTGTAACAATTTTCTTTCCTTTAAGTTACTTCTATGTGTTTGCAGACTTAATGCTGTACCGTAAGTCTGCTAAGAGCTTCATCTGCTCCTAATTACCGATAATGCGACAGCTGTCTCTTCCCTTTCTAATGATGCAACAAATGATACTGGGAACAAACACAAAAGTGAAAGTGTCCTTTGAAGTAGACACTAAGGTATTCCGAAGTGTGCTAGTGTAAACGTATAAGGTATTTAAAGTGATTCTGGTGTAAATATGAAAAATATATAAATGTATATAAATTATAAGTGCAAGTGCTTCTTTGATGTGCATGTCTAACTGGGTTCAATTTACTTACCTACATCTCACATCTTCCTCTTAAGATGAGCCTGACTGCTCTGCCGCTCTACCAATGTCCCAAGTTAGTACAGACTGATATAAAGAGTTGGAGACTTACAAACCACTTGAACAACTCACTTACTCTCAGTAGGACTTTAGCATAACCCCCCTAACAGCGTACCAAATGAGTGAATTGGGGGAAATGGGATGTGTCAGGTCACAACAATTTTTAAATGGGAAGAATCAATAGATCATTTTTTAGAAATTTGATGTGAACGGTTTTTATTTTATAAACTGACTTTACCTTTGTTTTTCAGTTCTTACAGCTGCTGTAACACAAGCTTCTTTGCAGTCCATACTTCATAAAATTCTTACTTCAGGACCATCTGCTTTTAATATAACATCCCTAATTTCCCAAGCTGCACAGCTATCTTCACAAGGTAAATTAAACCGGTGTGCTTCTGCTAACATTAAATGTGTTAAAAGATAATGCAATTGTTTAAATGTCAACGGGTGCATTTTTCCAAAAATTAACTCTTGAAAACTGTCTTTTTTTTTTTTTACATTTTCTGAGGGTCTAGAAAGCTATTTAGTTTGAAATACTGAGCTCTATGTTGTGCAGTTAATCTTTCCAAGGGAGCACATGTTTGAGGGACTACCTCAGAGTACTGAGTTTGTCCGTACTTCAGAAAACATCATTCAACGAACTAACATGGGTTGCTGTTGGCATTCTGGTCAAACCATATAATATATTAAATTAAGTTGTATCCACCCTCGTATACAATGTTGTACATTGCTATGCTAATGCGTTTTACCCACTAGATGCAAGGTTCCAATTTATATAGAGGTCAAATCCACATTTTTCTGTCCTGATTATCACATTTTGATATGTAATACTTGTTTGGTATTAGAAAAAATGCTGAAATATGGCTCTGTGCCTTTCAGTTATTTACCCATGAACGGTAAAGAAAGGCATGCATTTCTTAATACTGCATCTTCTAGCACTAGTAAAACTGGTTGATGTGAGAATATTTTCTTCACGGGTATTTGACTTACTCCCATTACATGCCTCCTTTATTTGATACTGCAGGGATGTCGGCCCCAAAAGCAGACCCGGTCAGAGCCCTCTACTCAGACTCTAAAAATAACACAGCTACAGGGGTTGTGTGTGCCTCCAAGCTGAAGTGCATTGCCTTTTCATCTGCATCTCTGACTTCACTTACAGCCTTTGCTGGTGAGGAGCTGTCCAGGCACTCTGAAGCACATCACTTAGTTCTGATGCTGTAGTAGTGACTGAAGAAACTTGACGTCTGCAGCATTAACTGAGCTGTCCCATCTTGGATCTGCCAGACCCCTTATGAGCCCTTCTGGATCAGGATCAGATGGAGCTTTTCCTGTCTGATTCCGCTGTTGGTCAATTTCTTCAGCCTGTGTTTGGTTGTTAAACTTGTATTTCAGAATTTGTGCATCATCACCATCTAATGCAAAACAACTCACAGCGTATGTGCTGACTGTTTAATAATCCTGAACTGATCGTTGGGAGTAAAGTGCTTTTAAACCTCACTTCCTAGTTGAACTCCTATTTGTTTTGGGGCATGTTAGGGAGAATTCTCAGAAATGTGCGAATTCCTTTCTACCTTAGAGACTCCCCACTCTTTTTGCTGGACTGTAGGCCTTTTAATTTCTAACTTGGAGAGAGTGAGACCCAGTTCCCCACTCATGTTTTTCTGGGATTCGGAATCTGTGTTTCTTTTGACTTTGGAGTCTAACTCCATCGGCATCATCTTTACATTGTGACACACTGCACCTTCAGTGCAGTGGCACAGGGAAGTCTCTTAGATGTCCCAAAGATTTAAATACCTTCTCTTGGTGAAACTGTTTCCAAGAGCAGTGAAGTGAAATTGACTACTTACATTTTGTAACTTTGTAGACCCAACACACACTTTCTTACAATAGGGTGCTGGAGGGGTTACTTAGTATCCCTCTAGTTTCTCATGTAACATTTTTGTTACCCTTTCTACAACTAATGGCTGGTGGCAGTAGTATACTTTTTCCTACCTTTGTGTGTTTCTACCGCGGGCTGCAATTGCAGCTGCAGTAAAGCACCCATGGGTGGCCATTTTTTCAAAATGGCTCTGGTCTTCTTTTTTTTGCCATTTCTTGTTAGAAAGGTCTTTCTTGAGATTTACTCTGCGCGCCAAACCAGGTTTGGTCCCTTTGTTCATTTTGCCTTTGGCGGGATTCACGAGTGAAGCCTGCCTCTGGCTCCAGCGTGTCTAGCAGGACAGCTCCCTGTGCTTTGACTCCTTGGTTACAAGAATCACCCAAAGGTGATTGGCTGGAGAGCTGTCCTTGGAGGACAGCCACCCTACTGTGTGATTGACAGCTAGGCTGTGAATGAATGGGAGAAACCTGCATAAAAGGCGAGGATTTTTGCTTGGAAGGAATCTGAAGAAGAACTTGGAAGAGATGCCTGCCGAAACTCCCCGACCATTGGTTTGCACCTGTGCTGAAGCTCCAAATTCGCCTAGATCAGAGAAGCCCTGCAAAGGACCACTTCTTTACTTGGGTTGGTGGGACCAATCGACCCCAAGACTAGCTCATCTGGGAATCCTCTCTGAGCTGGCTCTACTTCCACTGCTGCTGCGGGAACAGATTGCCAGGGAGAGGAACACCAGAATCTGTTGTGTTTTTAAGTATGACCCGACCTCCAGCAAGATCCTCGGGACTCCCACGAAGCAGGGCTGACCAAGCCTGAGCCATCTCAACAGTGTGCTGGACCCCAAATGCAGGGAAAGTCCATAGTGGTATCAGAGAACCGCAAAGGTGCCATTTGCGAGAGTCGTGAGGAGCCGAAACTGCAAAGTGTTGCTGATCTTAAGTTTGCCCATTGCTGCCACCAACCTTCAATTCATAGTGCAGGAGTCCCCAGACGTCCTCCCTCTTGTCCCCATGACTGAGGGCCAGGAACAACATGATCTGCAGACGTACGTAGGCACAGAAGCCAGCTGGAGCCAATTTCTTCTAACCAAAGGTACTGTGCAACTAAGGGCACTTGCCTCTTGTCGTGTAGCCTTGCTAGTTCTCTGTTGAGAGTTGTCTTGGTTCTTTTTCAGAGTTCCTTGAAGCTTTGCCCCTCACAAGCCTTCCAGCTTGTGGCCCTAGAGTGAATTCTTTTTATACAAAAACTTCTAAAACATTGTGCAAGATTTTTTACCTATCTGCAAGAAGTGATTCAGGTCACCTAGACTTTTGCTCAACGCACATTGGCTATCCTGGCTCCCTGAAAGACTTCTTACTTCGCTTTGCCTTTCCCCCAGGAAAGGGTTAATTTACTTTGCATTGGGGGGAGTGGGGGGTTCAAAAAGTACTTAGCTGCTTAGGAATATTTGTAAACCATTGTTTTATTCCCTCAACTTCTTTTGACGCTATCCTCAGTATTGCTCTGTTTCTACCAGTGATACATTAATGTTCAGTGTCCTAGTTATTCGTCGCCCCAGGATTTAAAGAAACGGAGTGTATTTTGAAGTATATTTCAAAGGGATTGTGTCCTCCGACGTTTTCCTTATCTTTGATAATTCGTCTCCAGCTTGCTGGCCTCGGAAATGTTTTCTCTGTAGAGGGCACTGCGCGTTGATGTCCGCCGAGTTGATGTCCCTCGACAGTCACCGTATCGGCGCCGACGTCACCATGCCCATAAATAGCCACGCGCGGCGTCCGTTGCTCAGTTCCGTTTTTCCGCGCTTCGTGGGGCCTCGGAATATCGTTGCTCATTTCAGTCAGATAAACCTTATATTTCCTTGATAAAACCAACTCGTTCTCGATGGCTTCTTCATCCGAACAGATGACTCTGCGGTCCGGCTTAAAAAAATGTCGAGACTGCAGAAAGACAATGTCGATAACGGATCCTCAGAGGATCTGTTTGTGTTGCTTGGGAGTCGAGCACCATTGTTCGGAGTGTGAGGACTGCATGTCCATGACGGCGAAAGCCTTGAAGGAGCGCAAGGGGAAGCTTGAGAGAGGCAAGTCAGTCAAAACCTCCTCGAAAGTTTCTTCAGTCGAGGCATTCGTCTCCTCGCCGTCGAAAGCATTCCCATTCTAATTCTCGAAGTAGCTCCCACCACTCGTCGAGATCTAGACACTCAAAGAAGAGAAGTCGAAGATCCCCTTCCTCGTCATCTTCTGTTTCCCCAGAAAGGGTCTCCCCACAAAACACAGCTCTCAGGCTGAGTGGGAGGAATTGAGGAAGAAAATGTTAAGCGTCTTTGAGAAAGCGGCCTCGACCCCCTCGAAGACAGCTGAGGGTGATACCCTGTTTGAAAAACCCAAAAAATCAAAACGCTGTGCGTCGTTGCACCCGGCGAAAGAGTCCACCCAAGAGCGCCACGGGCCATCGGGTAGGAAGGCACCATCGACGCCGTTGTCGAAGGGTTCTTCGACGCATCGGTCGATCGAATCGATGCCATCGCCGACATCGATGCCGATAAAAGAAAAAACCACGGCTACTTCACAGCCAACGGTTATACCCAGAGCCTCCAGCACGACGCTGAGAACGTCGTCGACATCCTTGTAGGATCCCGATCCTCTCAAGTTCCTCGAGGCCTCTTCCATGTTTTCTCGACGCCTTTCACTGCGCCTTCGAAACCTTTCACATCGTCATCGACGTTTTCTCGCCCTATACATTTCCGTGGTCAGAGTACCCCAGATTGAAGAATCTATGAAGGGGAGGATTCTGACCAAGAAAGACCCTTCGGGCTGCAGAGGACCACACCACCTGTTTCAGAGGATTTTACCTCTGAGGAAAGAAGGTTGAAAGACCTACAGGAATCATTACATGAGGCAAGTGGGCTGGACACTTCCCACAAGTGGAAATTGTCAAACCAGACCCAGGGGAACATGCTGAAACCCCCTATAGAACCCTGATGGCAAGAATTATTGAATTCATGGGTTGGTCTGCGCCTTCACCTGTTTATCAACAGGATGACCTTACAGACATACTAGACAAAGGTCCACAGGAGGATCCCGTGGTCCCTTTCCATACAGCTTTACGAAGGAAGATTTCATCAAATTGGGAAACTCCTGAGGTTATCCCTGCAGTCAATAAAATATTGTCAGCCAAGTATAGGGTAGCTGCGGCTGACCCTGAATATTTATCAAAACACCCGACTCCAGAGAGCCTAGTGATTTCAAGCAGCAACTTCATCAAGCAGCAGATCCGCTTACCCTACTGTCCCACAGGATAGAGATGACAAAAGGTACGATTCTATTGCAAAAAGTCTTTTCTGCTTGTAGTATGGCGTTGAAGTCCATCAACGCCACTTGTACTCTCGGCAGTTTCTGTCACACACTGTGGGGAGTGTGCTTCATCAGCAGCTGACTGCATACCGGAAGAAGAGGAAAGGGAAGCCTTCCTTAACATCATTAAAGATGGCAAAAATGCCATGTGCGAATCTCTTCAAACTGGCATTGATTCCCCTGACAGTATCAGCAGGGCCATGGCGGCAAGTACTACAATCCGCAGGCATGCATGGTTACGAAAGTCTGGCTTTGCTCCAGATGTATAGGCCAGACTTTTGAATATGCCCTTTGACGGCTCTTCTTTATTCGGTAAAAAGGCTGATGACAGTCTGGAAAAGTTGCAAACATCTAAGGCAGCAGGAAAATCTTTAGGAGCTGCAATCCGCCAAACTCCTTTTCGCCCCTCCAGGAACCTCTGGAAGAGGAAAGTCCTTTCGCTATTCCACTTTCGGGAAAGGCAGAGGACAGCCGGCTCAAAGAGGCCAAAGGAGATCCACCTGAGGTCCTGAGGTAGACGGGTCAAAAGTACTAAGGCCGCAACAGGTGCCTCTTTACCCTCGGCATCTGCATCAGCCGCCCCCAAACCACTCTGAGGTCTTTCCACACAACACCTGTAGGGGGCAGGTTAACTCTCCATCTGACGGAATGGCAGGCTATTACGTCAGATGCTTGGGCATTGCAGACAGTTGCCCAGGGTTACTGCCTACCCTTTCTACACATCCCTCAGTCATCCACCGGGGCACAGCTCTCTAAAAGTTCCAGATCCGCTCCTTTTGCAGGAAATTGTAGACCTGCTAGAGAAAGGTGCCATAGAACCTGTACCTGTAGCGGAGAGGAACAAGGGCTGGTACTCCCTCCCCCACCCCCCCCCTACTTTCTCATACCGAAGAAGGACTGAGACCCATCTTGGACTTGCGAGAATTGAACAAATTCCTCAGAAAAGACAAATTCAAGATGGTCACTCTTTCTCAGATCCTCCAGGCCCTTCAGTTCCAGGACTGGTTGGTATCTTTGGACCTTCAGGACACTTATTTCCATGTGCCTATCCATCTCAAACACAGGAAATACCTGAGGTTCGCAATTGGCAACTCTCACTATCAATTTCGAGTACTGCCATTTGGGCTGACCTCCGCCCCGAGGGTCTTCACCAAGTTATTGTCGGTAGTGGCTGCAAGTCTAAGGAGGGAAGGGATTCACGTCTACCCCTACCTGGACGATTGGTTGATCAGGGCTGTTTCTCAGGAACAAGCTCAGATCCAGCTAAATCACGTGTGCCACTTCCTTCACAGACTGGGCTTCTCCCACAATTTAAAGAAGTCTCAAATGATACCATCGCAGAGACTCCAGTTCATAGGAGCGATCCTGGATACTTCCCTGGGAAAAGCCTCGCCACCAGAGGTGAGGGCTCAATATATTCTACAGATGGTTACCAAGTTCCAGCATGCCCAACGTCTCCCAGCCTTCGACTTTTTGAGGTTGCTAGGCCTCATGGCATCCTGCATTTTCCTAGTGCCAGAGGCTCGCCTGAGAATGAGATCCCTCCAGTGGGCACTGAGGACTCAGTGGTCACAATTCTCAGGGAGAATGACAGATCTTCTTCAGGTTCCCGGCAGGGTGGCTCGAGACCTTCAGTGGTGGGCCTGTCAGGAGAACATTCTGAAAGGAGAACAGTTTTGGCAACCCTGGCCGGAGATAACAGTAGTCACGGATGCCTCACTCACGGGGTGGGGAGCCCACGCCAATGACTTGACCATCAGCGGTCGTTGGTCTCCATCGGAGTCCAGACTACACATCAACCTGTTAGAGCTGAGAGTCATCAGACTTGCGCTGAAGGCGTTCCTGCCAGCTGTACAAGGGAAGAACGTCCTGATAATGACGGACAACACGGTGGCCATGCATTACCTCAACAAAAGAGGAGGCGTAGGATCACTACCCCTGTGCAGAGAGGCGATGCAGCTCTGGGTTTGGGCAATCCAAGAAGGAATCTCTCTATCGGCAGTTCACCTAGCCGGAGAGAACTTGACAGCGGACGCTCTGAGCAGGCAGAACACAGTCTCTCACGAGTGGGAGCTAGCTCAGGAAGTCCTTCAAGAGATCTTCGCCCTTTGGGGAACCCCTCAGGTAGATCTCTTCGCCACCAGCCTAAACAGGAAATGCAACCTGTTCTGCTCAAGGGAATTTCCCCCGAGAGGAGCTCTGGGAGACGCGTTCATAGTGGACTGGGAGTTTCCGCTTCTGTACGCATTCCCACCGGTCCCTGTCATTCCTCAAATGATCAGGAGGTTGAGAAGATTCCGGCGAACCATGATCCTAATTGCCCCGGATTGGGCCAGGAGAACGTGGTACCCGGACCTTATAGACTTGTCCATCTGCCCTCCAATTCGACTTCCACTCAGAGAGAACCTACTCTCACAGAAGGGAGGTCAGGTTCTCCATCCAGACATCAAAACCCTCAACCTTCACGCTTGGCTTCTGAAAGGCTGAGGTACAAGGATTGGGACCTCCCTGATGATGATATGGAGGTGTTGCTTTCGGCAAGGAGGCCAGCAACAAAGTCTTTATACCGCTGCCGGTGGAACAGATTTTGCAGCTGGTGTAGAGAACAGAATATCGACCCTTTTTCATGTGGTACACCAATGGTTTTGTCCTTCCTACTATATTTGGCAAATTCAGGCCTTCAAGTTGGCACCATTAAGGGCTATCTCGCAGCGCTATCCATCTTTAAGCGTACTGCGGAAGAACCATCCTATTTCAAATTACCCTTGGTAATACAGTTTCTAAAGGGGTTAACCAATGTTTATCCCCCAAGACCATTCCAAGTTCCCCTATGGGATTTAAACTTAGTACTAACTTTCCTGATGGGTACACCTTTCAAACCTCTCCATTCTTGTTCGTTAAGATTCCTTACCCTTAAAACTGTTTTATTAATAGCACTTAAATCTGCTAGAAGGGTGAGCGGATTACAAGCTCTTTCTTGTAAACCCCCTCATACTATATTTCACAAAGACAAAGTTGTCCTGCAAGTGAAGCCTAATTTCCTCCCAAAGGTGGTTTCTGAATTCCATATCACTCAGAAGATTACCCTACCATCTTTCTATCCTCCTCCTCACCCGGGGAAAGAGGAAGAGAGGTTACACAGGCTAGACCCTAGGAGGGATTTAAGTTTTTACATTAGTAGACTAGCCGGGATAAGACAGGCAGACCAGCTGTTTGTAGGTTACACAGGTCACAAGCTGGGGTTACCAATAACTAAGCAGACCATTTCCAGATGGATCATTCTAGCCATTCTGGAATGTTCTAAACTGGCAGGGAAAGAGCCCCCTCAAAACCTTAGGGCCCATTCGACCAGAGGTATTGCAGCTTCATCGGCCCTCAAAAGAGGCGTGCCGGTTAAAGACATATGTGCGGCCGCTACATGGTCGTCTGTCCATACCTTTACACGTTTTTACAATCTGGATTCCTCCTCCAGTCAAGAGACTAGGTTTGGAAGGGCTGTACTGCATTCTATTCATCAATAGAAGACAGCGTGAAGTCAGTACTCCCTCCTCCGATAATAGAATACTGCTATGGGAGCCTATATAAGATGAGGAATACGTCGGAGGACACAATCCCTTCGAAGAACAAGTTACTTCTTACCTTGTAACGTTCTTTCGACGGGATGTTCCTCCGACGTATTCCTCATCGACCCTCCCATCCATCCCCGCAGTTCTACTTCCCTTGTTGTTGCAGCTTACGCTCCTTCAGGGTGAATTAGTTAGTCCAGAAAGTATTATTGTGGGCTACAAAACGGAACTGAGCAACGGACGCTGCGCGCGGCCTTTATAGGCAGGATGACGTCGACACGGCGGCTGTCGAAGGACATCGACTCGGAGGACGTCGACGCGCAGTGCCCTCTAGAGAAAAAATTTTCCGAGGCCAGCAGAGCTGGAAGGAGATATCTAAGATGAGGAATACGTCGGAGGAACATCCCGTCGAAAGAACGTTACAAGGTAAGAAGTAACTTGTTCTTCTCAAGGGATTAACTAATGTTTATCCTCCAAGACCATTCCAAGTTCCCTTATGGGACTTAAATTTAGTCTTACATTTCCTAATGGGTACTCCCTTCGAACCACTCCACTCTTGTTCGCTGAGATTTCTTACTCTTAAAACTGTCCTATTAGCAGCACTAACATCTGCTAGGGGGATGAGCGAATTACAAGCTCTACCTTGTAAACCCCCCCCCCACCCTCATACAATTTTCCATAAGGATAAAGTTGTCGTACAGGTGAAGCCTAATTTCTCCCAAAGTGTAGTTTCTGAATTTCACATCACTCAGAAAATTACCTTACCTTCGTTCTACCCTCCTCCCCATCCGGGGAAAGAGGAAGAAAGGCTACATAGGCTGGACCCAAGGCGAGCTCTCAGCTTTTACATCAGCAGACTTGCTAGGATTAGGCAAGCAGACCAACTGTTTGTAGGCTACTCAGGTCACAAGTTGGGACTACCCGTAACGAAACAGACCATTTCCAGGTGGATTATTTTAGCCATTCTGGAATGTTACAAACTGGCAGGGAAAGAGCCACCCCAGAATCTTAGGGCTCATTCAACCAGGGGTATCGCAGCCTCTTTGGCCCTCCATAGAGGGGTACCGGACCGAGACATATTTGCGGCTGCCACATGGTCGTCCGCACATACATTCACAAGATTTTACAACATGGATTCCTCCGCTAGTCAAGAGACAGATTTGGCAAAGCCGTATTACATTCGGTTCATTCCTAAAAGGGATACATGACATTATTACTCCCACCTCCAATTACATGCCCCTGCTCTGGGAGTCTATCAAAGATGAGGAATACGTCGGAGGACACAATCCCTCCGAAGAACAAGTTACTTCTTACCTGGTAACGTTCTTTCGATGGGATGTTCCTCAGACGTATTCCTTATCGCCCCTCCCATCCATCCCCACAGTAATACTTCCCTTGTGGTTGCAGCTTATGCTCCTTCAAGGTCAATAACCAATTCAGGCATGACTTCTTTTATGCTACAAAATGGAACTGAGCAACGGACGCCGCGCATTGCTATTTATGGGCATGGTGATGTCGGCGCCGATACGGTGGCTGTCGAGGGACATCAACTGGGCGGACGTCGACGCGCAGCGCCCTCTACAGAGAAAATATTTCCGAGGCCAGCAAGCTGGAGACGAATTATCAAAGATAAGGAATACGTCGGAGGAACATCCCATCGAAAGAACGTTACCAGGTAAGAAATAAATTCTTCTTCTGTTTTATATATTGCTCCCTTCTGAAGGCTTATTCAACTGACTGTTTGTTAAATAAATTGTTTAATCAAGAAACCTTGAGTTTAAGTGTTTATTTGGCTACTTGTCACTGTGAATCTGTGTAATAACCCTACAGCTCACATTGACCCCTCTAGAGAAAAGCCTGGCTGCTCAGTCACTGTAACATACTGTTGTGCAGGCTTATACCAAAGGTTGGGTTAACTATTGCGAAGAAGTCCAGGCTGGTGCAGTCTCCCACAGGATACTGCATGCAGTCTTGCCTAACAGGGCACTAGCCTCTACTTTAGGTGAACAGTGCAGATGGCCCTGCCCCCATTTAATTCTGTTGTAGATGCCTCCCGCTGCTAAGGAGAGTAATTGTTTCTGATGCTTGTGAATCTGCTTAGAACCACATGCTGTGCATATAGTCCGAAATCTAGTAGTCATCGCTGAGTATTGCATCTTTCTTCGATCGAAAGGGGACGTCGACATGGGCGTGCCTGTAACACTATCCCTAACCTGACGTGTAGTGTACCCAAAATTCCTCATGTGTAGAGTTCCCTCAGATTGTTTTTTTTCCGCCCAACTAGTTGGTTGCCTTATGCGGAGCTCGTAAGAGATATATTGCAAATTCGTGACTGCTTTGTCCCATGACTGATGGTAGTTTAGTCTTCGACTTTAATCTTCGACAGCTTCTTATGGATGGCGAAGACTACTGCCTTTCGGCGACTGGTGCGTCGGTCGATTCTGTCGAACGCATGGCCTCGGTCTGCTGGCCAGGCATATACAGTAGGGAGAGTGGGGGTGCGGGGGTTTATTCTCTGAGAATGCATTTCCATTTCCCCTCTTTCCCTTTCTGGTCTGGTTGCTGCCCTTTCCCTCTACTATGGAGAGAACTCAATTTAAATTTTGCCCGTCCTGTAATGCCAAATACCTGTGGAAAGACGCCCATTACAAGCGGTACAAGTGGCTCCCTTGTGACCACAACGAGCGATCCTGTAAGTCTTGCAAGCTTTTCTGTCCAAAGACAGGCGGACGAAACGGGCGGCCTATGCCATGCAGGCCTAATGTGGTTTCCCCATTGGCGCAGTCTCCTCCAGTGACGAGTATTCTAGCAGCAGCCACAGTTCTTATGTGGAGGCCTTAGACCTTTCTATGAACCGTCCGGTTCCTAGTTGCCCATCCCTGGTGCCACCTGGTAGGCTGCCGGTGCTGCTACAGGGAGATCACAACCCGGCGACTTGGACCCACCCGCACCACCTAAAGCTAAGCAGACAACCGCACAAGCTGCCTCGTCGGATATGTCGAGGAAGCATCAGACGCCAACAAGCCCGCCGACAGTTTCGACAGCGCCTACCGATCCTCCCGATTGGCCACCCTCCCTACATCTGTCGTCTTGGCATGCGTCTGGGAATTCCACCCATAAGGGTGTTTCTAAAAAACACGAGTGCTGATGCGCCGTCTGAGCGTGTAGGCCCCAAAGGTTTTGTCGGAGCCGAAGACCTCGACGACCCCTACAGGCACGTCAATCTCTCCCTAATCCACAGAGCTACGTGAGAGTCTTGCAAACATTGTTTGGCGAATACACTGAAAACCACATCACGTCGAGCGTGAGGGACTGGGACTCTTCAGAATACTCCTAAGACTTTGGCTGATAAGTCCCTTCGTTCTAAGGACACCTTTCCTCCTGGAGAGCCAGTCCACCAGACCCCCTCCCCAACCCCTCTGCTTCATCGCTGTGTACCAGACTGAGGGTTGAGAGCCATATGAACAAACTATCAGTTTGTAGACTTTTCTGAAAAATGTATTACCCCGAAGAGACCGAGGGAGGATTCCTGCCCTAGTTTTCCAAAGGTACAGAAGCTTTCAAGTCAAACTCCCCAGGAAGATGTTTGAGTTCTCAGAACCTGAAGAGGTCTGTGAGGATCCCTATGGTCAGGAAGACGGGCGCCATTTGTCTGGATCCTCCCTCCTCTCCTCCACAGAGGCAAGCGTCGCCTATTGATGATCAGATGTCCTTTAATGCAATCCTGAAAAGGGCTGCGGACCATTTCGAAATTGCCACGCAGGAAGCTGTACAAGACACTGACTTTGCAGATTACATCCTAAAGGAGAAACCCCCCACAAGTCTGGCAATCCCACTGCTAAATTCCATCAAGAAGCACATTGCACTGTCTCTTTGCTGTCCCCTTCACTTACAAGGGCCATCAACCCCCGAGTTGAAAAGCTGTTTCGCCCTCCTCCTTCTGACCCGTTGTACATCCGGGGGCATGCCACTCCAGGCTCCCTGGTCGTCGCTACTTCCAGGAAGAGGGCCGGTGTGCTTTGTCTACTGCAGAAGCGCCACCCGACAAAGACTGCAAAAAAGATCTACGCCTTCAGCAAACTCATCACCACTTCAGCGGCATATTCGACAAGAATCACTAATGCTACCCTTCTTGCAAGTTAGTGATGTTCAGTGGAACCTACTTCAGGAGGGTCTCCTAGGAGTCCCGGAACCGGTAAGATCACGCCTACTGTCAATTCTCGGAAGGGAATTGGGTAACCCACAACATAAAAAAAAAAAAATGCATTGGATGCAGCAGAGTCAGAGTAGTGGACCCTTGCCCAGAATACTCTTCTCCAAAAGCACACCTGGCTCAAGAACTTGGGGTTTAAGCCAGAAACCCAGGTATCCCTAATAAACAAATCCGTGGAAGATACGAGTTTGTTTGGAAAAGCTGTGGATGATGCCTTGGAGACAGCTAAAAAAAATAGCACAAGACTCTTAAGTCTCTGAATCGGATCACTGCTAGACCCTATCAACAACAGGGAGGTAACTCGCCATTCCTTTCGGGGCCAGTCTTTTTTCCCTTCTCCACGCAACCAATATGGCACATGAGGTACACCATGGTCCTCCGGCCTAGGCACAGCTGGCAACAGTCAATACCAGCAAAGGGTACAGCAAAGAGGCAAAGGCAAGGGTAGAAACTCCACCCCACGAGGCTCCCTGGCCTCCGCTCAGAAATGACTCGCCAGTCAACGTAAAACCAATAAGTTTCTGAACAATTTAAGCTCCCCTGAAATAGGATCCAAAGGGCATTTCAGTCAATTTGAATGGGAAGGCAAAGGCACAAGTTAATAGAATAGATAACAATTACTTTCTTAGGCAGTGCAAATAGTTATAGTTCACTAGAGGACTAGATTCAGTTCAGTAGACATAGGCCAAAGTCAATGGACTTGTGTCTTGGATAGGAAAGAGCAGTTCTTGAAGTGAACTGTAAAGTCTTTGCCAAAGTTCTCAGAAGTAGTTTGTACGAAAAAGAATCATATGTTGGGTCACAAGCTGATTAGGCCTGTAAATTGGGAAAGTTCCACAAACTTTCACCGCGAGAGAAGCATTCTCTCAATCGGGTTGGCACAATACCTTAGTATGAAGCAAAAGATGCAGCTGAAGACGTTGGTTCCTTGTAGGTCCTGCAGATCTCACAGTTCCTGAGCCTCAGTTGTGGGGACAAGAGGTAGGACGTTGGGGGACTCCTGCACCGGATCGTCAGAAAATGCTGACAAAATGGAGTCACTTCAGTTCAAGTAGCTGTTCTTCAAGCACACAAGCTGGTGTCCTTCCCTCTGGTTAATCCTAACCAGCTTTGAGAATGGTATCCAGGTGGCTTACGAGTTGATTGGTCCCACCAACTCAAGGGAAGACCTCTTTGAAGGAGCTTCTCTGTCGAGATGAACTTGGCAATTCGGCCTGCAGCAGGGCTTCACCGGCAATCAAACAGTCCAGGAGTTGCAGCAGCCGTCCTCTTCCTGCTTGTCTTTGGTTCTTTCGTTCCAGTGGTCGTATTTGAAAGTCCTCTGTGTAATTACTTGTACTGCACACATTCACTCTTGAGATAAGCCTGGCTGCTCGGCTCGTTACCAAAAACTGTGTGGTACAGACTTATACCAAAGGTTGGTTTGGCTTACACCTGTAGTCCCAATTGTATCTGGTGGTCTTAGAGGGTACTGCATGCAATTCTGTCTAACAGCAGGCTGGGGCATGTAGCACTGGGTGATTAGCTGCTAGGCAAAGTTTGTATGCAGTACCCTCTGGGAACACTACAAACAACTCTGACTAAAGGTATAGGAAACCCAACTCTTGGTGTAAGCCTGTACTACACAGTTTTGGTAGCGTGTTTAGCAGCCAGGCTCATCTCAAGAGGGGTCAATGTGAGCTGTAGGGAAGTTAGAGATTCACAAGTATCCAAATAAACCTTTGCACACAAGGTTTCTTGAATTAACAATTATTAATTTAGCAGTCAGAATAAGCCTTCAGAAGGGAGCAATATAAAAGGTAACACACAAATATACTTCAATACTGTAAACTCTTAGTTTCTAAATCAGTCAAGACCCTTTTGGGATGGCCCACAGATACAACCTATACCCTCAGTTGACTTCAATAGCTACGGTGCTGGGGACGTTAATATCTTACTGTTGGCATTTAGGTTCTGATGCTTGTTAATCTGCTTAGAATCACATGCTGTGCATATGGTCTGGTGGTAACGGACAAGCATTGCTTCTTGACTTTCTAGGATTGAAAGGGGACGTCGACATAGGCGTGTCTGTAAGACTATCCATAGCGTGACGTGTAGTGTACCTCAAAATCCCTCACGTGCCGGGGTCCCTCAGATTGTTTTTTCCACCCAGATTACTGGTCGCCCTAATGCAGACTTCTTACATGGAGCTTGCTTTGTCATTATTATGGACTTTGCCGTTATTCCCTTTAAGCCACTTCGACTGTTGAATCCTGTGAAACAATGCTGAAGACTGCTGCAGACTTTCAACAACGTTGATCCCGGCGGCGCTGCAATCCACGTGGCCGGGCCTTCTGGCCGGCCTACACAGTAGGGAGAGTGGGGTTGGGGTGGACATATCCTTTAAAAGTATGCCTTTCCTCTTTCATCCTCTCTGCTCCCTGGGTTTTGTCCTCGCTTTAATGGTCTTTCCAATGGAAAAGACGCCATTTAGATTTTGTCCCTCATGCAGGGAGAAATATCCTTGGAAGGACGAGCACACTCGGTGCAACAATTGTCTGCCCCTCGACCACGAAGCAGTGAGTTGTGTTGCCTGTAGACTCCTGCGCCCTAAAATGCTTAAGGCGGTGGGAGGCCTACGGCATGTCGCAGGTCGAATATTCTTCCCCCACTGTTGGAACCGCCAAAAGTAATGGGGGAACAAGCAATGACCAGGCCTCTATCCGGAGCCATTGACCTAACTGCGGACCACTCTCGGTCCACGACGCCTGACCCCACTAGGCCTGACGCGAGTCACACTATGGGGAAAACACCCGGCGACAGGGGCGCACACGATCATAACACCAAACGCACAACCCAAGGGTCTGCCTCGGCGGCTATGTCTGAGCTTGCCAAAGCGCCAACGGAATTGTCAAAATCTTCGAGATCCTCACTGGGCATTCCAAAGTAAAGGGCGCTAACCCTAAAAGACACGCGGACGCCCAGGGAGAAATTTGAGGGATGTATGGACAGATGTCATGGTCATGAAGTCAGGGGCACAGGCATGCAGGGGTTGCATGCACAGGAAACCTGGGTGGACACTGTCCTGGCGCCTTTGGCACCAGGCTCATGAACAAAAGTAAACAAGAACATCCATTTAACACCCAAAAGCTTTTATTATGGACATAGCACTTCAGATGCATTAACCTTGAACATTCCATCCATAAAGCTGGATGCATTAACTTTGAACATTCCATTCATTAAGCTGGATGCATTAACTTTGAACATTCCATTCATTAAGCAGCCCCAAGTGTATTCTTGGGTGTGGCTGCTTATGTATTGTCTTTGCATGTGCTCACTCTCTAGGAGTGCCAGGGTGTGGCTGGTAAACCGGCCCTAATGGGCATGCCCCCGATCTCAGCTATATAAGCTGCCCCGATCCTCAAGACAGATGCTTTGTGTTATTCTGCACTTGCAAGCAGCGTAACGCTCATCGTCGCCTGAGGTCAGACTTACCTTTGAAGATTCTGCTTCCTGGACATCCTACTTACCAACTGGGGGAAGCTGTTCTTACCTGTACATCTCTTCTGCGAACCATGTATTCATCGTTACACTTTCCGGAACGCCGAAATCTTCATCTTGGCACCACAGCACGACCCGCTCCATCGTCGACGGCAGCGCCTGCAAGGAAAAACAGAAGACAAGGTTAGACATCGCAAAAACCGTCAGTTTAAGGTTGCACTTCGCCATACTTTGCGCTTTCCTTAACCCAACACTTACCTGCTGTCGAACATTGCGGTAGCATCCATCTTCCATCCGGCCGCGTCTCGCGTCTCACAGCTGCATTGAGGCCGCATTTCCATCTAAGCGAAGTAAACGGAAGAGAGACATTATTGCGGGCATAAATAGAAGCAACATATAAAGACATTAAACACAACGAACAGCATCACAAGAGCTCAAAGACTTACCAATCATAAGGAGATGCATATCGTCGCCGCTGGACTGGACTAATCCTTATCAGGGATCAGTGAAGGAACTAGATCCCATTCGACGCGCCCCTGCCAGAAGTAGCAGGACGGAGAGTTTATCTTCCATAATTCACAGGTGAGCTTTATGGGCCGGCATATGCTCACATAAACCGTACTTTGGGGTGATGGGTTTGAGAGGTACAACAATCAGATTGGCGCACTCGCACACTCTGATCTCCACGCGGGAGCAGCATCACCACGTACCACCGCTCACAGCTTTTCTACTGAGGGAGAGGCCTGAAGAGGGTGATTCAAGTTCAGGAAGGGCTGCAACAGTGCCCCAAGCCTCTGCAGAGACCAAGTGAGCGTAACGGATTAGAAAAATGTCTCTTATTCTGAGGCCCTTGCTCCCAAGAGACCTCAAAGACTTTCCTTCTACTCCTGTGTCTAAGTTTCAAAGGACCTTAGAGGATCCACGTGAAGAGTTTACTTGTGTCCTCACAGATGAGGATGTTATGGACACTTATGATCAGGATGAAGATTGCACCTTTCTTGAAGACTCCAATGTGGATGATCAAACCGGTCTTATGGACAATTTGGAGAATAGCCGTCGGGTTGATGCTTTACCCTGGATGTCCCCTACTCCCATCCAAGACCCCGATGTCCTGTGCGTAAATCCCCCCCACCCCACCCACACATCGGCTCGGCAAGCCTCCCCAGTGGACGACCAGATGGCGTTCAATGCCATCTTGAATAAGGCGGCTGACCACTTTCAGATCGCCACTCAAGAGGCCTTACCAGACTCTGATTTCGTGGAGGATATACTCAAAAAAAACCTCCGGGCAGCCAGGCCATCCCCTTTTCAAGAGGAGGTTAGCACAAACCCAGGGAGGTGAACACTACGGGGGAGAAACCTTTTCGGCCTTCTCCGACCGACCGTGCCTACATAAAGGGTCATGCCACTCCAGATTCATTAGTGGTTACGACTAGAACAGGCTGGTGTTCCCCTGTCTACAGGAGAAGCACCACCCGATAAGGAATCCAAGAGACTTTATGCACTGGGGGAAAAGAATAACAACGGCTGCTGCGTTTACCACCCGTATAGCTAATAACACCACGCTATTGGCCAGCTATGCATTCGTCCAGTGGAACCTTCTGCAAGAAGGCCTTCAAGAAGTGCCAGTCTCTACACGGACCAAGTTGCTCGCCATAGTTTCCGAGGCAAGTGGGTGAACCAGAATGTGCTCAAAAACACTGGACGTTGCCCAGATAGCGGAAAGATCCCTGGCACAAGGTACTTTGCACAAGACATGCATGGCTCAGGAACTCCGGCTTCAAACCAGAGACCCAAGCATCATTAATTAACAAACCCGTTGAAGGGACCAACCTGTCTTGGAAGGCAGTGTAGGATGCACTCTAAACAGCCAAGGAAGAACATGAAACACTCAAGTCCCTTCAACAGATTACCCAGAAACCCTCTCCTCAGAGAGTAAGCGGCTCCCGCCGGTCCTTTCGTGGGCAATCTCGTTTTCCCCAGAACAACTATAATGCAGGAAATAACTGGAATTCCGTCCAAGGGTCTAAAACCTCCACCACTTATCAACCCAGAGGACAGCGGCATGGGAAAGATAGAGGCCGAGGTTCCGTCTCCAGAGGTGCCCTGGCCTCTGGTCAGAAATGACCTTCGGATCCAGGTGCCCTCCCATGCCACCCCAGTTGGGGGGGCGAATAACCTCTTACCTCACTGCATGGGAGGGGATAACAGACCAGTGGGTACTCCAGACGGTCGCCCACGGGTACTGTATAGAATTTGCCCGACCACCCCAATTCAGACTGCCAAGACTCCTGACGCCAGACCACCTGCAAATCCTACTGCAAGACGTGCAGACCCTTCTAGGAAAGGACGCCATAGAAGTCGTCCCTATTCTACAGGTAAACAAGGGTATTTATTCAGTGTACTTCCTTGTACCCAAAATGGATCTCACCATGCGCCCTGTGCTAGACTTGTGCCCAGCGAACAAGTTTGTTAAACCTCAAACGTTCCGTATGGTCACTTTACAGGAAGTAATCCCGCTGTTGAAATGGGGGGATTACATGGCAACACTGGACATGAAAGATGCATACTTTCATATTTCAGTGTTGCCAGGGCACAGAAAATAACTAAGGTTCATGATGGAGGACAAGCACTATCAGTTCAAGGTACTCCCCTTCGGCATTGCCTCAGCACCAAGGGTGTTTACAAAGGTACTGGCAGTAGCGTCGGCACACTTGCGCAGACTCCGTTCCGGTTTACCCTTACCTCGACTGTCTCACAGCAAGGGAATCCTACGAGACATGCCTATTGAACACTCAGAAGGCACTAGACCTCTTATTCAGTCTAGGATTCTCCCTCGAGAAGAAATCCAGCCTAGACCCCCCCTCAAGTCTAGGGGCTCTAATTCAGACAAAAAACAGCCTTGTCTTCCCCTCCAACGAGAGAGTTCAAAACATGCAGTCTCGGATCCCTCAGTCTGGAAGTGACGGTACGCAAGGCCATGTGACTGTTAGGAATGATGGCGTCATGCATTTACTTAGTGCCTCACGCGCGTCTGCTTCACATGCAAGAGTGGTTTAACAGCCAGTGGTGTCAGGCCAGCAGACAATGGGAAGATCTGGTAGTTGTCTCGCCAGCCCTCGTTCTCTCTCTCTGCAGTACTGGTCGAG
Source organism: Ambystoma mexicanum (assembly GCF_040938575.1). NCBI lineage: Eukaryota > Metazoa > Chordata > Amphibia > Caudata > Ambystomatidae > Ambystoma > Ambystoma mexicanum. The sequence continues at coordinate 863,226,933 of NC_090924.1, read as the reverse complement.
ATAAAACCTCTTGTAGGGGAAAACCTTCACCACCCCCGCAGTAGAAGCCGTTCTCACGACCGACGCATCTCACAGGGTGGGGGCGGGTGGCTCACCTGCTTCAGCAGACAGGGCATTGTGTAAATCTGTTGGAACTATTGGCAGTATTCAAAGCATTGAAAGCCTTTCAGACTCAGTTACAGGGGAAGACGGTCCTGATCTTGACACAGCACCACAGCCGTGTACTATCTAAACAAACAAGGGTGCCCACACTCTCCAGGTCTATCCATGCTATCCCAAAACATTTGTATATGGGCTCAAACACAGGATGTTTCTGTTGTGCCAACATGTTCCAGGGTAACTCAGTCTTCTGCCAGACGTGCTCAGCAGAGACTTCCCACTGCCTGTAGAGGACGAATGGCGACTACACGAAGACATGGTCTCCAAAGTTGGGTCTTCCTAGAGATAGGCTTGTCTGCAACTCTGGAGAACGCTGAATGCCAAGATTACACCTCCAGGTACCCACAGAACCGCTCCAAGGGGAACACTCTGGATAGCATGGTCAGGGAAATTTGTTTACACTTTCCCCCCTGACTCCCTTACTCAACAAGCTAGTGCACAAGATGCACCAGGAACCAATTGTCATGATACCGGTGGCCCCCATGTGGGCCCGCCAATCCTGGTTCTCACATCTGATGGAGATGTCCCTCTCCCCTCCTGTGGAACTGCCCTGCCCATACAACATGTTCTCCCAGGACAGGGGAGACACACTGCACCAATACCCGCAAACATTGAACTTAGCCGTCTGGCTCCTGAGGTCATAGTTTGGACACCTTCAACTCCAGATATGTATGGACATGCTCAGGGAAGCAAGAAAACCCAACACCCGATACTGCTATTCCAGTAAATGGAAACGATTTTTCTGATGCTTGTGAAATCTGCTTAGAGCACATGCTGTGCATAGGCCGACATCTAGTGGAAGCTCTGGAGTATTACAGTTTTCGAAATTCGAAAAGGGATGTTGACAGGACGTGCCAGTAATACTATCCCTAGTGTGACGTCCCCTGTACCCATGATCCCTCAAGTGTGTAGGTCCCTCAGATTGTTTTTTTTTCCGCCATCGTGAGCAGTCACATATAAGCGGAGTGCATTTTCGGCTTACGCCATTGAAATGACAAAGTATTAAGATTAGTATTTCTTTCTTTCCTTTACCGGCGCCGTGCCTCGACGCAGAGAATACTCAAAGGACAAGACTGCTCGTCAATCGGAGACCTCGGCGGCAGGACGAGACTGACCGGAGACCTCAACGGCACCACCTGGCCGTGAAAGGCCCATCGGGCCTCGGCCTAACAGTAGGGAGAGTGGGGGGTGGTCATAACATCATGTATTTTCCCACCCTTTCCCTGAGTCGCCCGGCTGCCTGCCCCCATAATGGAGCGTACTCCCTTTAAATTCTGCCCATCCTGCAGTAAAAAATACATGTGGGTTGACAAGCACAAGGTTTGTAACCTTTGCTTGCATCAAGACCACGAAAAGGCTCATTGTCGGGACTGTAAGTTGCTCCGACCCAAGACCCTCAAGGATAGACGGACAAAACGTTGGGCCCATCGCGCCATGCAGGACGAGGCCTCCATGGACATAGAAGGGGTATCCAGCGATGCCGTTCCCTCGAACAGCGAGGGTGACGGGTGTTAGGCAGAAACCTGTGCAGTTCCCTTTGGGAACACTGCAAAAGATTTAGGACTACAGGTGTTAGCAGTAAACCCACTTGGTAGCAGTCTGTACCACCCAGATTTACCTAGTAGCTGTGGCTGAGCAGTCAGACTTCCCTCAAGAAGAGTTAGGCAGTATGCAAAGTATACACAATAGGCACTCATATACAACAATACAAGCAAACACTGACCAGAGCTTTGGTATCAAAGTATATAATTATTTATTTAAAAACACACTGTTTGAAACACTCCAGCACTCTTATTGTAAAACACTCTAAACACAGTTACTATTATAATATATACAACCCTTATTCCTTATCAGATAAGTCTTAGTTAACACCACTTCTTTCCATACAGAGGTGAGTGCTTAACTATAGATGGCACTCCAATAAGTTCATGAAGAAGGGAGGAAAAAGACAGAATATGGGAAGGTACACCACTCTAAGCTTTAGGAACTCTATTAGCAAAGCAGAAGAGCAAAAGTCACTTGTGAGCCAAAGTCCATAGGCTGGGCCCACTCTTAGAGAGAGCAGAGCACAAATGCGCCCAAGATCACAGTTAGACTAGGCTTAGAAAGTCTTGCAGAGAGTTTGAAAAGAGTTTAGAGAGGCTCAGAAAAGTTTAGCCAGGGTGTCCCAGGCTAACCCAGGTTCGAAAGCCGGGGGCTAAATCTACCCCGTACAGTCGGTGGCAAGGGAAGCCGGGCGGGACACGGTACCTTAAGTGGGAAGGATCCTCCAGCGGTGGCAGTTGTTCCTGGCAGCGGGTACAAGTCTCGTCGTCCAGGGGAAGAGAAGATCTCGACTTGGAGGAAAGATGAAGGTCGTTGCACTGCCAGGGAAGAAACCAGCCGCAGAGTTTTCCGGTTAAAGGTATTACCCTTTTAATCGCGCTTGTGGTAAAACGTGGTATCCCGGTTGCCGGTGGTACAGGCAAGGCGACCACGAGATACGTCGGGAAGGCGAAAAGACGGTGAAACTGGTTATCCCCACCAGTCAAAGGAAGAAGACGCTCCGGCGGGAGATCGCCTCTGTCGTTGGGAAAAGTGGTGAGACGGTCCAGCAGGGCTCCACCAGTGGTGTCGTCGTGGCAGGTCGGCTCAGCTTCTCCCTCGTCGGATTCTTAGGTCCTGTGGCGACTTCTGAAGTTCCAGTCCCCAAAGCCCTGCTTTTATGCAGAAAACCCCCATTCACTCAGCCTAGCTGTCACTCAAACATGCTAAGTGGTGATCCAGCCGGCTCACCACTTGGTCCATTCAGGACGGAGTGCGACTTGAGTTGCCTAGGCAACTCAGTCCAGGATGCCTAAATCCCCCTCCACCCTTCCTAAATACCCCAGACAGAGTGGCACCACTTTGGAGGGCTTCTGTGGAGAAGCCCCCCAAAAAGTGGAACAAAGGGCTCGACTTGGGTTGGAGTCACAGAAGAGAACACAAACGCCATTTTAGAACCGAGTTTTGGCAAAAAATACCAACCGGAGAATTCATATTAATTAAATAAACCGGCGGTATGTTCGAGGCTATCGTAATTAAATAAATATAGTAGCCTCGAACAATGGGAGAATCCCATAGAGAAATATTCGCGGTTGAATATAAAAAATAGTATCCACTGCCACCAGGCAAAACTCTATCAGGGGGGGACGGAGACGTGCCCCCTTGACTAACAGACCCCGGGGCAATTGAATTGCCCCAGCCAGTACGTCCACAATATGATGGTTTGTACTGGTTCTGTTCAGAATTTAAGACTAGTAAAGTCAATGGTGACTTTACAGGCCCTGGGAGACAGTAGTCAGTCCCAGGGTATGGAGTCTATACTGGGCAGTCACTATGACACCCCTGTGTTACTGCACTGAGGGTGCTGTGTAACACACATCACAAAAACAGATGAAGCCCTATGGAGTAAAAGACCCCATAGCCCATTAAACACATCTATAGTCAAAGAAACTCACTCAAATCATGCCCAAGAGTAAGGGTAAAAGAGTCTCACTCTTAGCAGGAGAAAAAAATAAACCCCAAAAATCCAGCAAAGCTGCTGGGGGACTCACTAGGTTAGGAAATTCAGCCTAAACAGAGAATTCTCCCTAACAAGGGGGGAAGTCTATGTTCCTCAGTGCCAGTCCCCAACCCTAACACAGGCCAGCTGTCCTGTTATTGGGAAGACGCCCGGCGACAAAGGCACCACACTTCCCCACACCCCGCGATGATGTGAGTTTACTCACACGCCAAGAGTCGATGGCAAAGGGCAAAACCTCAGATTTACGGTCCTCTGAGCGTCCCGAGCGGCCGCCTCATGACAAGCCCACAAAAACAAAGGACGCCGGACTCTAAACTACATCGCCCAGCATTACGACGTTGAAAAACGTTGCGCAATCCGTTCCCGTAGTGGACTTGACCTAGTGTTCTCCAAAACCCCTACTACAGCCCCTAGCTCTAAAAAAAAATCTTCTCTCAAAGATCATAGGGACAAACACAGACCCGGTTCCCCTCATAAGGACCGGAACCCAGGGGATAAATGGGACATACCTAGGGAACAGCCAATTACCCCACAGGAACCTGATGATGGTCCTGTAGAAATTATAGATGAGCCTGATCCTATCTATTTGGAGGAAGAGGAGCTATATAGTGGGATACCTGCCTCTATCTCCAGTTCAGCTAATTGGTCTTCCCAAGATATAGCTAGTTATGCAGCGCATGTCTTTCCTAGCAAACTTTTTCTATGAGCACCCCCAGTCTCTCTGGCAAACACGCCCCCCACTACCCAGGCGTCCAGCTCAAAGACAACACCTGTGCTCACTCAGTCAAACATGTCTGCCCAGCCAAATGTATCTGCTCAAACGTCGGGGAAAAGGTCTTGCCCCTCAGGGGCACCTTAGACTAAACTCTGGTACTTATTACTACCCGCAAGAGAGCCGGTACCACCTTGGCCTCGTCCAAAGCTCCTCCAGACAAGGAAAGTAAAACTGTATAATATGGGAAGGAAGATGGTCTCTTCAGCGGCATACCAAGCATGTATTGCTAATAATTCCAACTTATTAGCAAACTACAACTGCACAAAGTGGGACGAGGTTAAAGCCCTTGCTGAATCAGTGCCAGAACCACTTAAATCCAAGCTCTCCCTTGTGGCTGCCGAAAGCAAAGCAACAGCTGGCGTCCTACTAAAGAATAATTTTTACGCACCGGATAACGTGAGGCGCGTTATTGCTGAGGCCACTATCCTAAAATGTCAAGCCTGGCTTAGACAGTCGAGATTTAAACTAGAAACTCAGGCTACCCTGCTCAACATGCCTGTTGAGCAGTGTTTTGTTTGGGAAAGCAGTTGACGACGCTCTTAAATCTGCCAAGGAGGATTACGAGACACTTAAATCCCATGGTCAGCTGACAAACGGACCAACCAGAGGAGTGGCAATAATTTTCAGCATTTTCGTGGCCAAAACGCACAAAGGGGCACCGGATACAGTGAGAGCCAAGGTTCCTCGTGGAGCAATAGTCAAAAGGCGTCCCAGGGTTACCCCAGGGGTCAGCAGAGGTCGCGGAAAAGGGAGACCCTCCAAACAATGACGCCCCGCTACACGTCCCTTCCTGTGCCTCCCCAGTCGGGGGACGAATATCACATTTCACCCACGAATGGGAGGGGATAACATCATACAAGTGGGTGTTGTCGACGGTGACAGGAGGTTACTGCATAGAACGCCAGAAAAGACCATCACAGGAAGAACTCATCCTGGTAGAGGTCAATGCTCTACTCCTCAAAGACGCCATAGAGATTGTGCCGTACAACGAGGTAAACGAGGGTATTTATTCAACGTTACCTCCTTGTGCCAAAAAAAAAACTCAAAACATGTGCCCGGTACTAGAGCTGCGCCCTACAAACAAATTTGTCAAACTTCAAAAATTTCACATGACAACGCTACAAGAAGTAATCCCTCTGTTAAAACGGGGGGATTACATGGCAACATTGGACATGAAAGATGCTTTCAATGTTCCCAGCGCACAGAAGATTCTTGCAATTCAAAGTAGCAGACCAGCACTACCAGTTCAAAGTGCTGCCCTTCGGGATAGCCTTGGCTCCAAGGGTGTTCACCAAGGTACTGGCGATGGTGGCAGCGCACCTACGCAGGGAGCCAATCCCAGTGTACCCTTAACTAGACGACTGACTGATCACGGGAGAAACCTGCCAACTTTGCAAGCTAAACGCGCAAAGAACAATAGACCTTCTCTTCCAATTGGGCTTCTCAATAAACGAGAGAAAGTAAAGTCTGGTACCAAACAGTTCCTAGGAGCTGTATTAGATACAAAGACAGGCTTAGCCTTCCATCCATGGAAAGAGTACAAAACATGCTTCTGCAAATACCCCAGTATCAAGCTGGTCTCCGGATAAGCGTAGGCGAAGCAATGCGTCTATGTATGATGGTATTGTGCATTTACCTGGTCCCCCCAGGCGCGCCTGCGACCAATGCCAGTGGGACGATCTAGTGATTGTTTCGCCTACACTGGTTCAGAACTTACGCTGGTGGTGAAAGGAAAATCTGCTCAAGGGGAAACCCTTTCACGAACCGGAAGCGCAAGCGGTCGTCGCAACAGACTCATCTTTTTCCGGGTTGGGGGGGGGGGGGCACTACCTTCAGCACACGGCCTGTGGTCACAAGTGACAGCACAGAAACGCATCAATGTACTGGAACTATTGGCAATTTTCAAGGCACTTCAAGCCTTCGAGAACCACCTGACAAACCAGTCGGTATAAGTCCTAACAGACAGCACCACCACAATGTTCGATGTCAACAAGCAGGAAAATACACACACTCCAAATCTGTCCACACTGGCTCAGAAATTATGGAAGTGGGCACTCGGACGAGGGATATCCATGTCCTCTCAATATGTTCCAGGGTACTGAACACTCTAGCGGACGCTCTCAGCAGAGATCCTTTGCCAGGAGAACACGAGTGGCAGCTACACACGGACGTGGTAGACCACCTCTTCTCTCTCTGGGGCTACCCTTCTCTAGACCTGTGTTCGTTACAAGAGAAAACAAAGTATGCCCAGACTTCGCGTCCAGGTTCCCCCAACCAGACTCAAGGGGAACGCCCTATGGATGAACTGGTCAGGGAAATTTGCTTGTGCTTCTCCCTTCCCCCCTCGCCCCCCAGGACTCCATTAATCCTCAGAATTGTGAACAGGCTACACAAGGATCAGATGACACTCATCCTTGTTGCTCCGATGCGGGTGAGAGATCCACATCTGCGCAAACTGGTGATGTGCAATCTCATCAAGCTCCCGTACAAGGTCAACCTGTTGACTCGGCACAGGGGGACAACCATGCACCCACAACCTCACTCATTGAACCTAGCAGCATGGCTCCTGAAGTCAGTTTGGTCGCCTTAATCTTCCACAACAGTATATGGATATCCTGAAAGAAACACATAAACCTAACACCAGACACTGCTATTTCCACAAGTGGAAGAGATTTGTCATTTGGTGCCAATCTAAGCACCTGTACTGTTGCACACACTGCCGGTGCATCCGTCCTCCCCATTCCCTTTGAGTCCAATGGGACTCGATGGGAATGGGGATTTCTTTTTTCTAGCGCCTGGCCGGAGGGACTGTCAGAAAAAAAAGGCTCCGGCGGCAGCCATGCCGTTTTTACCGGCACGGCTACCGCTGGACTTGTAATGAGGCCCCCTATGATGCAGTGGCACGCCCACCTCCTGTGCGCCTAGGGTTGCCTACAATTTCTGCACATTTAAAAGTGCATCTTGCGTTGAAATTTAGGATGCGCTTTTAAATTGACAGAAACACCCCCTGATTTACTCGGATGGGAAAAAGGCCATCTGAATGGGCGCGCATATAAAATCCACAAGGGACACCTGAATGGGCACACTTTACTAAAATGTGCCCATTAAAGTGCCCCTTGTGGATTGGGCTGCTCATTTTTTGGGTGCAAGTGATGAGATGTGTTTGCGCATTTCATTTCTTTCATTGATGAGGTTTGAGTATCTGGCACCCTGAGGATTTTTTTTTTTTTAATTGTAGTTTTTGCAGGTTTTTTTGCACAAAACTGCCGTTTTCGTGGCATATTGCAGGATAGCAAAATCGCTGTAAGATGGAGGGTCTGCTTAGACACATTACATACAAGACTGCCTTCTTAGTGGCTATTACTTCCATAAGAAGTAAGCGAACTCCAAGCCTTGTCAGTGCAGGACCCTTTCTTTGTCATCCATAAAGAAAAATTGGTTTTATGGACTCGGCCAAGGTTCTCCCCTAAATTCCTATCCAAATTTCATGTTAACCAAACAATTGAGCTTCCGGCTTTCTTTCAGAAACCAACTAGTTCAGCTGAGTTCAAACTCCACACACTAGATGTTAGGAGGGCGATTCTCTACTATGTAGACTAGACCAAACCGCTTAGAAAGACTGATCAACTGTTCGTCTCCATGGCTACAGGCAGACAAGGAGAACTTGTTTCCAAAAGAGCAATCACCAAATGGATAGTCAAATGTATGCTTCTCCAGCATGGGGTCTGGCATGGATTCACATGCTCATGAATATTCCCCGTCGTCAGGCTGGGAATCCTCGGTAAAGAAAAAACCAGTATCAGTTTCGTTTCTGATCTGTCTTTCGTAGTAATAACCAATCACTGGTCTCTGCGTCATACTGACCACAGCCAATGACTGCCCTCTACCTAAGCACCGCCTCTGGCAGCCATCTTCAGATTTTTACCGCACGTTCATGTGTTGGGATCCTCGTGCTATTGCTCTCGAGCGTTAGTGCTATTTTTTCGCGCTTTTTCACAAAAACTTCGATTCTTTCGGTCAAAAGAGCCTCAAGCTCCACCGATCCTACATCCGATCAACGGGGACCCGTGTCGGATTCATCTGTGCCCCTCAAGGGTGAAGATTTCGTCGAGCTACACTTCGGAGGACTCCAGAAGCTTCTCAGGCCCGGTCTCGGAGATGGCCCAGGAGAAGGGAAGCTCGACGCCCGGAAAGCTGTTCAGGGCCTGCCCTGGATGCCAGCTGCAGAACGTCTTCAAGGAGGACGAACACTCTTTCTGCCTTTACTGCCTTCATGGGGACAAGACGCACGTGGAGAAGGACTGTGCGTTTTGCGGCAACATGTCGGAACGGACCATGAAGGACCGCCATCAACGTCTCGCCAGCTGGCTGGAGGGTAAGAGCCCGTCTGGCGAGAAGAAGAAGAAATCTGAGCGGTCTTCTAAGACCTTTGAGGGCGCCCCGGCGACGGGGGCCCAACATAAGGCCAAGCACCGCGAGTCCGCTGGCACCGGGAGCGCCGAACGGTCGGGCTCTACGGGCGCCAGGCAGGGCGCACCCTCCCCGGCACCATCAACCACGAGCCAACGCTCTGGGTCGGGTAAGAGGAAGGCCGAGCACCCGGCGAAGCTCCTGGAGAGACCCCGGTCGAGCTCTAAGGCAGAGGAGGAGCGTGGCAGTGCCCCCTCCCTCAAGGATAAGGCGGTGAGCGCACCTAAGGTGGTGAAGGCCTTGATCCATTCGACCAAGCCCTCTATCGAAACGGTCGCGGCGGCCCTGGCCCAGCCTGTGGAGGCTGCACCAGTGGTGGCGGCCTCGGGGCCCAGAATCTCCCTGCCTCCTCGGAGGGAGTCTTCTTTCGTGCCCATCGATAGGACCCCCGTGAAACCCTCCGTGGGGAAGAAGGGGGGGCAGGGCGTCGTCGTAGATTCGGCCTCAACCTCAGAAGAGGAACTGATCGAGGTCTTAAGCCACGGCCTAGGCGTGGAACAAGACCAGCCCGTCGGAATGGGCCCCGACGCAGGTGACGACGACGACATCGTCGAGGATACCGACGGGGCCCCTGCTCGCCCGTCGGATTCCCCTCTGCCAGCGCCGCAAGACAACTCAGCGGCCATTTTGTTGGCTATACAGTCCTTATGCTCCGAGATAAGGACGAGACTACCGTTACCGACGGAGGAACCTCTCCCGTCGGGGGATCCAGAACCGGGACCTTCTGGTGTTCCCCCTACCAAGAAAAGAAGGATCCATCCACCGCCTCCTTTTCAACCGTCGCGCCCCGTCCAGCCCTCCTCCCCGTCCACCCGAGGGGATGATACGGGGACTGACACGGCAGCGACGGGTACGGACGACGAGGCATACGACGAGGATTTTCCGTCGTCGCCTCCCACCAGGGCTTCTCCGCCCGACGAGATTGGATCGTTCCACTCAATGATCGCCAGGGCATCCGAGCTTTTCCAACTCTGCCCTGAGGAGAAGAAAAAGGAAGGCTTCCTTTACCAACGGCGCGAGACCAAGAGGAAGACGGTCCTCGCAGTGCCTCTGTTGGACGACATTTGGGATGAGGGCCTTTCCCTCCTCAAGAACCCTTCCACGACGCCAGCGAAAAGAGACCGGTACGAGAAAAAGTACCGGGTCCCGGACTCGGCCCCCCTATGCCTCCGGGCGCAGCCTACCCCGGACTCCGTCGTCTCCGCGGCAGCCAGGAAGAAAGCGGGGGGGGGTGCGGCCTCCACGTCGACTTCCCCGCCGGACGGCGAGGGAAAGAAATTGGATGCCATGGGACGCAGAGTCATCTCGTCGGCGGCGACGACGATTAAAGCGGCCAACGCCTTGGCTATCGTGGCCCGCTACGACAGGGAACTCTGGTACAAGATAGCTCCCCTGCTGGATTTTCTGCCGGACGACAAGAGGGCGGAGGCCCTTGAGATCCTGCAGGAAGGTGAGGTGGCCTCGGACCACGCCATCACCGTGGCGACGGACATCGCCGACACTGGGTTCCGCCAGATGGGCAACGGCGTTTGCCTTCGACGTCGCGGATGGCTCAAGGCTACGGACTTTCGGCAGGACGTCCAGACCAGGGTCCTGGACATGCCCTTCGACGGGAACAACCTGTTTGGGAAGACAGTGGACGATTCCCTTCAGGCCATCAAGGCGGATACTGAGACGGCCCGGGCCCTTGGAGTACTGCAGCAACGGCGGACGCCCTTTCGGAGCGGCGGAGGCAAGGGCGCCTCCAAAGGTTCCGGCGGCGGTTTCGCTTCCTACCGTCAAGCGGCCCGCTCGTCGTCGCAAGAGGCCTACAGAGGACGAGGCAAGTCTGGCGGCCCCCGCCGTCGTCGCCAAGGAGGCCAAGGCGGCAAGGCCGCGTCCAAGCAGGATTGAACCGGCCGTGGGGTCGGGCCCCCACCGAAGCACCCCGGTGGGAGGTCGGCTGGCGGGCTTCGTCAGCGTGTGGGAGTCCATCTCCACCGACCGTTGGGTGCTGGACGCCCTGGCCCGGGGCCACGCGCTCGAGTTTCAAAGAAGGTGCCCGCGCGTCCCCCCCGTGGCCAGGAAAGAACTTCACGTCCCTCAACTTCTCCTGGAGGTAAAGGCGATGCTCAGAAAGGGCGCCATCGAACTCGTCCCAAAGAGGCTTCGGGGCTCCGGAGTCTACTCGCGTTACTTCCTCGTGAAGAAGAAGACGGGAGGATGGCGCCCCATCCTGGACCTGCGACGCCTGAACAAGTTCATCAAGGCGCAGAAGTTCCGGATGGTCACCCTCCAGCACGTCCTGGGTCAGCTGGAGGAAGGAGACTTCCTATCGTCGTTGGATTTGGAGGATGCCTACTTCCACATTCCCATCCTAAAGGGGCACCGAAAATTCCTCAGATTCGTGGTCCAAGGGCGTCATTACCAGTTCAAAGCCCTTCCCTTCGGACTGCGGTCGGCACCCAGGGTTTTCACCAAGTGCCTCGCACCGGTGGCGGCGCACGTCTACCCCTACCTGGACGACTGGCTCATCCGCGCCAAGACGAGGGAGCTCGCCGTGGTCCACACGGCAAGGACCGTCCAACTCCTCACGGACCTGGGATTCTCCGTGAACTACGCCAAATCCCACCTGGTGCCCGCGCAAGTCGCACTGTTTCTGGGAGCGAGGCTCGACACAGTGTCCCTTCTGGCCTCCCCGTCGGAGGAGAGGACCAGGACCATCTTGGGCAAGGTGCAACGGATGTTGGTGGCCGACGCGGCCAAGGTGAGGTCCATCAAGTCCCTCCTCGGGATGATGTCTTCCTGCATCTACCTCATTCCCATGTGCAGGCTCCGGATGCGCCCGTTGCAAGAGTTCCTGGATGCGCGCTGGATCCAGACGACGGGCAGCTTCGAGGAAAGGATCAAGCTCGACGAGAGTTTCCGACGAGCGATACGGTGGTGGGGCACCCGCGCGCATCTGACGGCGGGCATGGACTTCCAGACCCCAGCCCACCAGGTGACTGTGACCACGGATGCCTCCCTAGAAGGGTGGGGAGCGCACACCGAAAATCTGCACGCAAGGGGACTCTGGCTCCCGACGGAGAAGTCCCTGCATATCAACGTCCTGGAGCTCCGTGCAGTGTTTTGGGCCCTCAGGTCCTTCCTTCCGTCCCTCAAGGGCAAGGTGGTGAGGATCTTCACCGACAACACCACCACCATGTTTTACATCAGGAAACAGGGCGGAACCAGGTCCCCAGCGCTGTCCAAGGAGGCGCAGGACCTGTGGCATTGGGCCGTCGCCCAAGGGATTCTCCTGGTGCCGTTTCATCTGGCTTGGATAAAAAACACCATCGCCGACTCACTCAGCAGGGAGCTGCGCTCGTGCCACGAGTGGGAACTACGGCAGGATCTGGTGGATCGCCTCTTCCGACGGTGGGGCACACCCCAGATCGACCTGTTCGCGACGGCGACGAACACCAAGTGCCGGAGGTTCGCCAGCAGGTTTCCCCAGACGAGGAGCATGGGCGATGCTTTCTCGTTCCCCTGGGAGGGCCTGTTCCTCTACGCGTTCCCTCCCTTGCCTCTGCTAATCCGGCTCGTCAACCAGCTCAAGAGGTCACGGTGCAGGATGATCCTCGTCGCACCTGCGTGGCCGAGGCAGATATGGTTCCCGGACCTTCTGGACTTGTCGGCGTCCCCGCCAATCAAGCTGCCGGCGGACGCGGATCTACTCTCCAGGGAAGGAGGCGCCATCCTCCACCACGACCCGAAGTCGCTGAACTTGCAGGCCTGGCTCCTGCAGCGCTAGAGTTTGGAGGATACGACATACCGGCCGATTGCAGAGAGGTTCTTGCAAAGGCCAGGGCGTCCTCGACTCTTAAATGCTACGGACACAAATGGAAGAGGTTCTCTGTCTGGTGCCACGCACAGAAGATTAACCCTCTACGGATTACGGCTCCCCAAGTGCTGCCGTACCTGCTGACGCTGGCCAAAGCTGGTCTGGCACACGCGTCCATCAAGATTCATCTTGCTGCGATCTCCCGATACACCAGAACCACGGGCCGGACGTCCTTGTGGTCTCATCGTCTGGTGAAAGAGTTCATGAAGGGACTGTTCAGATCTTTCCCGCCGGTGAAGGCTCCGGCCCCGGCGTGGGAGCTCAACGTGGTACTGACCAAACTCATGGGACCTCCGTTCGAGCCTCTGCACTCGGCCCCGTTGAAGTTTCTATCGTGGAAAACAGCTTTTCTCGTGGCCATCACCTCCGCACGACGAGTGGGAGAGATCCAGGCCCTTTCCTGCAAGGCCCCGTACTTGACTTTCCACGACACGAGGGTAGTGCTCAGGACGCACCCCTCCTTCATGCCCAAGGTACCGTCGGACTTTCATCTCAACGAACCCTTGGTGTTACCTGTGTTCTTCCCGTCGCCTTCGTCGCCGGCTGAGAGGACTTTGCACTCGCTGGATGTAGCTAGAGCGCTGAAGTTCTACGTGGACCGCACGAAAGGTTTTCGGAAGACGTCACAACTCTTTGTGAACTTTGGACCTGTCAATCAGGGGAAGGCTCTCTCGAAGGCTTCCATCTCCAGATGGCTCTCCGGCTGTATCATGTACTGTCACCGGTTGGCAAACCGACCGCTGCCTGGCCGTCCGAGAGCCCATTCCACCAGAGCGATCGCAGCTACCACGGCGTTCCTATCTGGTGTGCCCCTGCTGGACATATGCAGGGCTGCTACGTGGAGGTCGACGCACACCTTCACGAAATTCTACTGCGTCGACCGGGATTCCAGGGAGGAGTCCAGGGTCGGCCAAGCAGTGCTGCGCAACCTGTTCGCCTGAGGTGAGCCTGGTGAGGAGGTAAGATGCTTAATGTTGAGTTGATGTGATGCTTAATGTTGAGCCTTTGCCACCTCCCGTGGTTGTGCATGTGTGTACTGCTATGTATTCTTTATTCATGAGCATGTGAATCCATGCCAGACCCCATGCTGGAGAAGGAACAAGTTACTTACCTGTAACTGTTGTTCTCCAGCATGGGTCTGGCATGGATTCACATGCGAACCCTCCCGCCTACCCCTCTGCGGCTCTTCACTTGGTCATACTGCCACTTCACGTGCTTCCAAATCTGAAGATGGCTGCCAGAGGCGGTGCTTAGGTAGAGGGTAGTCATTGGCTGTGGTCAGTATGACGCAGAGACCAGTGATTGGTTATTACTACGAAAGACAGATCAGAAACGAAACTGATACTGGTTTTTTCTTTACCGAGGATTCCCAGCCTGACGACGGGGAATATTCATGAGCATGTGAATCCATGCCAGACCCATGCTGGAGAACAACAGTTACAGGTAAGTAACTTGTTCCTTCTTCCCGTCGCCTTCGTCGCCGGCTGAGAGGACTTTGCACTCGCTGGATGTAGCTAGAGCGCTGAAGTTCTACGTGGACCGCACGAAAGGTTTTCGGAAGACGTCACAACTCTTTGTGAACTTTGGACCTGTCAATCAGGGGAAGGCTCTCTCGAAGGCTTCCATCTCCAGATGGCTCTCCGGCTGTATCATGTACTGTCACCGGTTGGCAAACCGACCGCTGCCTGGCCGTCCGAGAGCCCATTCCACCAGAGCGATCGCAGCTACCACGGCGTTCCTATCTGGTGTGCCCCTGCTGGACATATGCAGGGCTGCTACGTGGAGGTCGACGCACACCTTCACGAAATTCTACTGCGTCGACCGGGATTCCAGGGAGGAGTCCAGGGTCGGCCAAGCAGTGCTGCGCAACCTGTTCGCCTGAGGTGAGCCTGGTGAGGAGGTAAGATGCTTAATGTTGAGTTGATGTGATGCTTAATGTTGAGCCTTTGCCACCTCCCGTGGTTGTGCATGTGTGTACTGCTATGTATTCTTTATTCATGAGCATGTGAATCCATGCCAGACCCCATGCTGGAGAAGGAACAAGTTACTTACCTGTAACTGTTGTTCTCCAGCATGGGTCTGGCATGGATTCACATGCGAACCCTCCCGCCTACCCCTCTGCGGCTCTTCACTTGGTCATACTGCCACTTCACGTGCTTCCAAATCTGAAGATGGCTGCCAGAGGCGGTGCTTAGGTAGAGGGCAGTCATTGGCTGTGGTCAGTATGACGCAGAGACCAGTGATTGGTTATTACTACGAAAGACAGATCAGAAACGAAACTGATACTGGTTTTTTCTTTACCGAGGATTCCCAGCCTGACGACGGGGAATATTCATGAGCATGTGAATCCATGCCAGACCCATGCTGGAGAACAACAGTTACAGGTAAGTAACTTGTTCCATTTATGCTATTCGTTATCAGACAAGACACTGCCTTCTACACCAAGAGCCCACTTTACACAGGGTACTGGTGCTACTCTAGCCTTTATTGCAAATGTCCCCTTAGACAGCATTTGCAAAGCTGCTACATAGAGCTCCGTTCACACCTTCACTCAGCACTACTGCATTGACACACACTCCAAGACAGATACACAGGTGGGAGAAGCGGTGCTAAAACCTCTATTTGCCGCTACTCCTTCTCACAACCCACCACCTTCTCATAACACTGCTCGCTAATCTATGCATAGCATGTGATCGAAGCAGATTACACAAGCATGAGAGGAATAAATTACTCGCCGTAATCGTATTTTTTGTACTTGTATCTGCTTAGATTCACATGCGCCCACCTAAGGTGCATAGATGTTATGAGCTTGATCTGCTTGGGAACTCTACTCCTGCTACTCATGCTACCTCATGTCAGAAAAATACAATCTGAGGGACCTACACGCTTGAAGGATCATGGGTACAGGGGACGTCACACTAGGGATAGTATTATTGGCACACCCTATTTCAACGTCCCCTTTCGAGTTTCGAAAAAAACTGTAATACTCTGCAGCTTCCACTAGACGTCGGCCTATGCATGGCAATTGAATCTAAGCAGATACAAGCACTAGACCTACGATTACGGTGAGTCATGTATTCCATCTGGTGTGATGCCAAGGCAGTCAATCCCATTGACGGCTCTCCTACTCACATACTGGATTCAGGACTGTTTTTTTTTAAATTCCTTTAAGGTTCACTTAGCTGCTCTATCAGCCTATACGACATCACAGCAAAAGGTGTTGTAGTGGAAAATACCATTTATTAAGGCTTTCATGGAAGGGGTTAAAAGGATTAATCTCCCCATTTCTAACCCAGCTCCCGGATGGGACTTCAATGTGGTTCAAACTAGACTCATTGGATCCCCCTTTGAGCCTATGCATAAGGTGAGTCTCAAAGACCTTACCTTTTAAGACAGCCTTCCTAGTGGCTATCACTTCTATAAGAAGGGTTAGTGAACTACGGGCCCTTTCAGTACTAGACCCTTTCATTACTGTTCATAGACAAGGTGGGTCTGCGCACTCGCCCTCGATTTGCGCCTACATTCATTTCCAAGTTCCACGTGAACCAGTGAATTGAACTGCCCACTTTCTTCCAGAACCCCCACTAACATGGCCAAAACAAGCCTACACACGTTAGATGTGATGTCTTACCTGGAAAGAACAAGGCCTAGGAAAACAACCAATTTTTCGTTTCAGTGGCAGCTGGCATAGAAGGGGATCCTGTCTCTAAGGCAGCTATCTCAAGGTGGATAGTCAGAAGCATCACACTTTGTTAAACACTTGCTAAGAGAGAACTGCACTTCAAGCCTAGAGCACGTTCTACTCTAGGCACTGGGGCTTCCAAAGCATTCATTGCAAATGTTCCCCTAGATTCCATTTGCCAAGCGGCAACCTGGAGTTCTGTACACACCTTTACAAAACACTATTGCCTAGACACTCATTCTAGATCTGATTCTCGGGTGCGACAAGCAGGGCTAAGACATCTTTTCACTACTGTTCCTTCTCACAACCCCTCTCCAACTCTGGTACTGCTCGCTAGTGTATGCACAGCATGCGATTCTAGGCAGATTAACAATCATCAGAAGACTTGCATTACTCACAGTAAAAACATTTCTGATGACCATCTGCTTAGATTCACATGCGCCCACCTTTCCTCCCCGCTCGGGTGGAAGGAACATGGACGTCTTACTACTTTCTCTTTTATCTACTCATTCACATTAGCCTTGGGCTCCCTCATGGCAGAAAAAAAACAATCGAAGGGACTTCGGCGCCTCGGGAGAACTCTCAGAAATGTGCTAATTCCTCTCTACATTAGAGATTCCCAACAGCTTTGCTGGATTTTGAGGACTTGAATTTTTGACCTGGAGAGAGTGAGAACCTTTTTCCCACTCATGTATTTTCATGTGATTTTGAACTCTTGTTTCTTATGGTTGTGGAGTCTGACAATCTCCGTAGGCATCTTTTACATTGTCACACAGCACTTTCAGTGCAGTGGCACAGGGAAGTCTTTCAGATTTCGCAAAGGTTTAACTACCTTCGCTTGGATAAACTGTTTCCAAGAGCAGTAAAGTGAAATTGACTTTACTTCTATTCGTAACTTTCTAGACCAGGCACACACTGCCTTTAAATAGGGTGCTGGAGTGGTTGCTTAGTAGTATCCCCTTTTTCTAGCTTTGTGAATGGCTCGTGGCAGTGGTTTACTTTTAAATACTGTGGTGTGCATTTGCCGCGGGCTGTCGCAGCTGCAGTAAAGCACCCAAGGGTGCCATTTTTGTCAAAATGGCCCCAGTATTCTTTTTTCACCATTTCTTTGTGGAAAGGTCCTTCTTGAGATTTACTCTACGTGCCAAACCAGGTTTGGTTCCTTTGTTCATTTTTCCTTTGATGGGATTCACAAGTGAAGCCTGACTGTGGCTCCAGGGTGTCTGGTGGGGGCAGGAAGCGAGGGAGATGCCCGTAACTCCCTGCGCTTCATCTCCTAGGAGACGGGAATGCACTCTTAGGTGGTTGGCCGTCTGGCTGTCTGGCAAGGACAGCCACCCTGCTGGATGACTGACAGCTAGGCTGGAATGAATGAGAGAAAGCTAGCCAAGAACTCTCGGAAGATCCTCCGGACTACAAGGAAGCAGGACTGACTGTGCATGAGCCCCCTCACCAGAGTGCGGGGCCCCAGACGCAAGGAAAGCCCATCCTAACAGCCCAGAACCGCAGTGTTGCTTTTTGCAGTAGACACAAGGAGCTGAAACACTGAGCAGCCACTTGCTTGAAGTTTGCCGGTTGCGAGCGTTGACCGTCCCATTGCAGTGCAGGAGTACCCAGAAGTCCTCCCTTTTTCCCTCTTGTCCCCACGACTTAGGCCCAGGAACAGAAATAATCTGCTGCACTTTTTCTTCAACCTAAAGGTACTGTAAAGTCTAAGAGAACTTACCTCTTGTTGTGCAACCACTTGTCCTCGTTGGAGACTTGCTTGGTTGCATGTGCAGAGCTGCTTGCAGCTTCTTTACTTCACAAACCTAATCAGCTTGTGACCTTGCTTTGACCTTCTATTCTACCAAGTCTTTTTAAAGATTGTAAAATACTTTCTACTTACCCGCAAGAAGTGCTTCAGCTCACCTTGACTTTTGCTAATTTAACTTTGGCTCGCCTAAGCTCCCTGAATGACTCTTCTCTCTTCTTCTTATGTGTTTTGCCTTCCTTCCAGGAAAGGGTTAACTGACTTTGCATTGGGGGGTTGTATTGAAAGTACTTACCTACTTAGCAATAACTGTATGAATACTTGCTTTATTCTGAACTCTCTTCTCTTTAACACTACTCGTAAGAATATTATGAACACAACAGTAATATATTAATGCCAACAGCACCCTAGCTATTTAAGTCACCTGAGGGTGTAGGTAGTGCCTGTGTCATCCCAAATGGGTATTTGCTGATTTTGATAATTGAGTGTGCATTTTTGAAGTATATTTGTGTGGTGTTACATAGTGCTCCTTTCTGAAGAAGGCTTATTCTTACTAATTAATAAATTGTTTCATCAAGAAACCTTGTGTGTAAGCCAAGAGCACACGCTACCAACCTGTGTAGTGCAGACCTATACCAAAGGTTGTGTTACTATTGCCAGGTTAGGGTTGTTGTAGTGCACCCAAAGGGTATTGCATACAAACTTGCCTAACACAGGGCTTCTCTAATTGAGGCAAATTCAGACATTCAGCACTCCAGCAGGGCTTCACCGGGCAAACCAACGGTCCAGGAGTTGCAGCCGAACACGTGGCCGGGCCTCGCCGGCCTAATACAGTAGGGAGAGTGGGGTTGGTGGTCATTTCTTTGTTAACACTCTGAGAAGGCCTTTCTCTTTCCCCCTCCCTCTCTTTCGAGGTCGTAATCACATTTCATGCCCTCCGCTATGGAGAGGACGCCCTTTAGGTTTTGCCCGCGTTGCAAGGGCAAGTTTACTTGTAAGGACAAGCACAAACGGTGTAACCGTTGCTTGCCCCTCGATCACAAAGAGGACGGCTGTGCGGCCTGTAAGTTACTTAAACCCAAAACTTTAAAGGACCGCAGGGTCAAAAGGTGGGCAGCCTATGCGATGTCTAGGTCTGACTCCTCGCCAGCTGCCACCCCCGCCGAATGTGACGAGGACAGTGATTACCCGGCCTCTGCAACGGAGGTTGTAGACCTCTCGAAGGAGCGTTCCCGCTCCTCCTCGTCCGTCCCCAGCCCCGACAAACCCGGCTCACGCCCCGCTTATGGGAATGAACACCCCGGCGACAAGGACGAACACAGAAAAACACATAAGCACATACCCCCCCACCACCGCTTCCACGACCGGCGACTGGACTTTCTGTAAATAAGGGCGCTAACCCCAAATCCTCAGGCGACGCGCCTCGTAAGAGTGCGTACGTTGCCAGTAAAGACTCTGCATTGTCTAGCACGCCGGCGGCCGATCCCTCGACGGAAAAGCTGATCGCCGAAAGCCTCGCGCGTATAGCTTCTAAAGACGGCCAGAGACGGTCGACGGGTGACACGTCGAAAACCGCTCACCAGGCCAAAGAAACGCAGAGGACCCCGGAGGGTAGGCTGGGACAGCTCCCACCGTCGACAGAAGACCCTAGCCAGCGAGAGGATTTCTCAGAAGGCAAAGGGACTCGATCTTCGACGCTATGGGACAGAACTAAGCAACTACAGGGAGAGGGAACTCTTTTCACTCCCAGACCGCTCTGGCCTACCTTACTGGACTGTAGAGGTTCCAGTCATGTATGGACAAGCTAGACAGGTTCATGGCCGTCCCAGAAAATAGGACACCCAAGAGGCCAAGGGAGGTACTCCAGGAGGGGCCATGGGCTAAATACCTGAAGCTCTTTAACCCCCTACAGGAAGACATGAACTCTTACGACCTCACTGAAGAGGACTCTCACTTCCAGGAAGAGGATGAGTTTGTGAATAATGAAGACCAACAAGAGGGAGAAGGTTTTCATGATGACACTAACATAGGTGAAGAGGGCTACGAGGAGGACCCAGTTGAAGGTGGCTTACAGCCCTGGCAGTCGCCATCAGGGTCTACAGACCCCGACATTGTAGACATTTCTTCTCCTCAGACCACACCGGTCAGGAACCCATCTCCAGTAGACGATCAGCCCACCTTCAATGCTCTACTGACGAAGGCAGCAGCGCATTTCGAAGTTGAAGCTTCTTTCCTAATAGCTATCACCTCCATTAGGAGAGTAAGTGAACTACACGCTCTTTCTATTCTAGACCCCTTCGTAACAGTTCACAAAGATAAGGTGGTTCTACGCACACACCCAAGGTTTGCACCGAAATTCATATCGAAATTCCATGTCAACCAGTCAATGGAACTACCAATGTTCTTTCAAAACCCTTCCAATTTGGGAGGAAAAAAGCCTGCATACACTCGATGTGCGCAGAGCTGTCATGTTTTATATGGAAAGAATTAGGCCACTGAGAGTCTAATCAGTTCTTGTCTCGGTAGCAGCAGGAAGAGGAGGAGATGCAGTCTCAAACTCCACTATATCTAGATGGATTGTTCAATGCATCACTCTGTTACACTCTTGCTAAGAGAGAACTACCCTTCAAGCCAAGAGCACACTCTACTCTAGGCACTGGGGCATCCATAGCATTAATTGCAAACATTCCCCTCGAGTCCATTTGCAAAGCGGCAACCTGGAGTTCTGTACACACCTTTACAAAACACTGTCTAGATGCTCATTCTAGATCTGATTCCAAGGTGGGACAAGCAGTATTAAGACATCTTTTCTTTACTGTTCCTTCTCACAACCCACCTCCAACTCCGGGTACTGCTCGCTAGTCTATGCACAGCATGTGATTCTAAGCAGATTAACAAACATCAGAAGACAATGCATTACTTACCGTAAAAGCATTTCTGATGGTTGTATCTTAGATTCGCATGCGCCCACCCTTCCTCCCCGCTCGGATGGAAGGAACATGGACATCTTTCTACATCTCTTTTCTGTACTCACTCACGTATAGAAGGCTCCCTCAGGGCAGAAAAAATACAGAGGGACCTCGACGCGTGAGGGATTGTGGGTACACTGCACGTCACTATAGGGATAGTGTTACAGACACGCCTTGTCGACGTCCCCTTTTCGACTACGAAAAACAAAATGCAATACTCCGCAGTGACCACTGGATGTCGGACCTATGCACAGCATGTGAATCTAAGCAGATACAACCATCAGAAATGCTTCTACGGTAAGTAATGCATTGTCATTCACACACAGCAAGGCATGATGAGCACTTCTAGGAAAAGCCCAAAATCTGCACCCCTTATGTTTGGGTGGAAACTGCAATAAATGTAAGTCTTTCAGGCTTCTAATGCAAACAATTTAATATCAATTATCCCTGCTGGATATATAATGCATTGCAGCCTAATAACAACAAATGCTAAATAGCAAAGTACATTGGACAAGCATTCCTCTTCAAGCCACACCACACCCAATCGCACTCTCTCTCAGAAGACCATCTCTTCTGATGAATCTCCCTTTCCCTCAATATGTCAACACCCCATCTAATGTGTTTGCCAATCTCCCATGTCCCAACAAGCCAGTCAGTTAGGCCTAGAACCATACTCCCCTTTGCATGGGCAAGCTTCCCATCTCGAATGTGTCCCATCTCTCTCCTCTCCAGCTCCCTTGCAGCCAGCCAGTCCCTGCACAGCCTCGGTCAGGGCCTCTCCTTGGCCCCTCAATGGTCTGGTCTCCAGCCAAGTCTCTGCCAGATCGATCTCAAACTCTGCTTCTCATCTGCTCCCCCAGAATGCTTCCCTAAGCGGCAAGTCAGCTGATTCTCCTTACAGCTTCTCTCAAACGCCTCTCCTTACTGCTCATTTCAGGCTCCCAGTTATAGTATCAAATCAGTCACCGTTTCTGTCAAACCAGCAATTCTAAAAGCGGACAGCGCCTAAAGTTCTGTTACGTCAATCTTGTACTCTCTCTAGTCCAGTGTGTTTCTAGTCATGGTGACATTTCAGAGCAGATCTTGTACATGTCCTATGGCCTTCTCCTGTCTGTTACGAAACCACCATCCTCCCAGCCCTCCATTGACCGCTTTCTCCCCACTGAAATCACTCTCTCTGTGTGCAAAGCACTCATCATTGCCTCCCACCTTTCTTTCCGTCTGCAAGCATGCCAGGGATGCTGATAAAGCCAGCCGTCTCATTTCTTCTACTAGGCGAAGAGTTGCAACCTTCCTGCCAAGGCTGTCTACACATTCCTCGATTTCAGTCTACTATGACAATCCTTCCGTGGAACGAACAGCTTCTAAATAAGCTATATAATGTGGACTCAATGCATTCTAAGTGCACATACATGTGTATCTAATTACATACGTAACATATGTCTAAACATGTCTTCATATAACAAGGCTATTTCTTTAGCAAAATGCGTAGAAATGGCAGAATAATATGGATAATGGATATATCTGTCTCTGGAACTGTATCTGAAATTGGACTTCTGGGGAATCCTGCACTATAATGGGATGGTCACTGCATGCCACCGGCAATCTTCAAACAAGTGGCACTTCGGTGTTTCAGCTCCTCGCATCTACCGCAAATAGCTACACTGCAGTTCCTGGCTGTCGAGATGGTCTTTCATTGCATCTGGGGTCCCGCACTCTGCTGAGGGAGGGCTCAGGCGCGGTCAGTCCTGCTTCCTGGGAGTCCGGAGGATCTTCTTGGAGCTCTTGGCCAGCTTAAAAGCAACACACACGATCTGGTGTTCCTCTCCCTGGCTATTCGGTTCCAGCAGCGACTACAGTGGAAATTCAACTAGCTCCGAAAGGATATCTAGGTGGCTTACTTTGGAGTTGATTTGATCCCACCAACTCAAAGGGAGAAGTCGTCCTTGCAGGGGCTTCTCTGTCGATACAAATTTGAAGTTTCAGCACAGCAGCAGGGATTCACCGGGCAAACCAACAGTCCAGGAATTGCAGCAGGCGTCCTTCAAGTTCTTCGGATTCCCTCTTCCAGTGGTCGACTCTGCCTTCCAAGCCAAAAAGCCTCTCCCTTTATGCAGCTTGCTCCCATTCATTCCAGCCAAGGATATCTTGGCCTCTAACCCTGGTCTTCCTATTGCCGACACCTACTCCAATACTTCCTGGAGACAGACCCTCACTGACATCCTCTTTGTTGGTCCTTTGTCAGATCTTCATATGATCTCTGTGCTTTGTCCTATCTCCTCCTCTCCCATTAATGGTGGCACTCGCTGGTAAGTTCGCATGGCTTCCTTCGACTCCTCCGTCATCATTAATGTTTACCTTAATGACACTGTCATGGTCCAAGGCCCAATCTTCTCCTCTTTGATAGGCACTTCCCTTACCTCATCAATTTCCTCATCTCCTGCTGTCCCTCCTCTTCCCCCCTCCCCCCTCCCTCTTGGCTACCTTGTCCTCTCCTCCTCCTGCCCCTCCTAGGGCGCCTTCTCCTCTGCAGGGCATACCTCTGATCTGTACCCTACCCTGGAAGGTCTTTAAGGGTGGCAACCTTCTTCATATTGGCACTCTCGCTCTGCTGTCAAACACTCCTGACATCTGCCACCTCCTTGAAGAACTAGACCTTTATGTCCTTGGTCTTACTGAGACATGGTTCACGGCCAGTTCTGTCACAAGCTTTGACACTCTCCTCCCTGATTTTGGGGGGAGCGGGGGGATGTTGGAGGGGTAGCCCTGATCTTTCCCGAGTGGATTCCTGCCTCTGTCATTCCCACTCAGACCTACTCCTCTTTTGAATGCCTTGTCTGTATGCTCGCTCTCGCCCCCTCCCCCCCCCCCTCTCTCTCTCTCCCTCTCTCCTACCCATTCTCTTACTGTAGCTACCATCTACCGGCCTCCTGGTCAAATCACCTAATTTCTCTCCAAGTGGGCGGACCTCTCCTCCTCCCTCCTGGCCTCTACCACTCAACTCCTCCTCCTTGGTGACCTCAATATCCATTTAGACTTTGTCCCTCTGCTGTACTCTTCCGTGACTTCTGCGACTCCCTCTCCCTGTCCATCCACCCTTCTGGCCCGACTCACTCTGCAGGGCACAAACTCGATGTTTTGATCTCCTCTGACCTCCCCCTCTCTATCCCTCTGACCACTCCTCTCATCTCTGCCTCTTTACCCCCCCCCCCCCACAGCCCCCCAAGCCAAGCCTATCCCAACACTGCCACCTACCTTCTCGGACATCCGTCCCATGAAGCGTGTCTCAGTTGAGGCTTTCGCCGCCACCTTCTCTCCCCCTCTGGCTGTCTCACATCCTGACACAGCCCTGTCTCTGCTCTACCCTTCAATTTCTGATACTCTTGATGCTCTTGCCCCTGTCATGAGGATCTGTTTGAAGTCCAAAGCCAAGTGCAATTCCTGGTAAGACTCCGACCTGGCTACACTTAAAAGTAAGTGTAGGGCAGCTGAGAGGAAATGGAGGGCTTGTTGTTCATCCTCACTGACTCTCTGGCCGAGTTGTTAGATGCCGCAGAGACACGAGCTTCAATGTGGACTCTTGTTAAGAACAAACTCTTCAAAATCTGCAAGGAGCTGGCCAACCCTGCTGCAGTCTCTACCCCTCCTGTTGCCTCCCAGGCCCTTTGCAATGGCCTTGCCTCAAAAACCCAAGAAATCCTGGTCCCCCTCTCCACCCTCCCTCTCCACCCTCCCTCTCCACCCCTCTAGCCTCTTCGTCTGTGCTGGCTGACTGTTGGTCACCCGCCCACCCTCCTTCTCGTCCTTTCCTCTTTTCTCCCCTGATGAGGTCGCTAGACAAGTCCAATCTATGATAGCCTTGTCAAAACCGGTTCATCCCTGTTCCTCTAAAACCACCAAGGATCACATTGACACCCTTGCTCCGGCCTTTCTGATTTTTGCAACCACTCCTTTGCCTCAGGATCCTTCCCCTCCCCTCTGAAGCACTCCCTTGTGCATCCTCTTCTCAAGAAATCCACAGCTGATCCTTATTGTCCGGCTAACTATTGCCCAATTTCCATTACTCCCTTTCTGGGCAAACTCCTGGAAAAGCTGGCCATCTCTCAGCTTAGCCTTCATTCCAATTCTGTTGGCTGTCTCCATAACCACCAGTCTGGCTTCAGAGCTGCCAGAAGCACGGAAACTGCTCTCCTGAACATTTGTGAAGATCTGCTCTCCAACCTTGACTCCAGCATTCCCTCTGTCCTCATCCTACTCTCTCTTCTGCCTTCGACACAGTCAACCATACCATCCTGCTCGACCATCTCCGTGATAACCTGGGTATCACTGATCAGGCTCTGGCGTGGCTGACCGCTTTCCCCTCTGATCGACCCTTCCAGGTCCAACTTGGCTCCTTCCTATCATCTATCTTACTCTCTACCTGTGGTGTTCCCCAGAGGTCTAACCTCTCGCCCTGGCTTTTCAACCAATATCTGACAACTCTCGCCCACTGCATTGCCATTTTCTGCTCAAATCTCCAGTGCTACGCTGACGCAACTCATTTTCAGGCTGCCCTCGGCCACCCCCTCTCCTTCCTCATCTTTGATTGCCTAACTGCCATTCAAGATTGGTGTGCCGCCAATGACCTTTGTCTGAATGCCAGCAAGACAGAGAGCCTCCTCATTGGCACACCTTCCCCATCCTTTCCCCTCACTTTCTGGCCGGCCCCCCTTGGCCCTCCTCCTACCCCCACCTGCAGTGCTAAGAACCTCTGGGTCATCTTTGACTCCACACTTTCCTTCTCCGCCCACATCTGATGTCTCTAAAAAGTCCAACTTCCTACAGCACCTCCTCAGAAGTACTCTGCCTTTCCTCTCCTTCTCCCAAGCTCTAGTTCTCTCTAGGTTGGACTATTGTAACAGCCTCTTTCTAAATCTACGTGCTTCTACTCTTCGCCCTCTGCAACTAATCCAGAACAGGACTGCAAGACTTGTCCTTGACCTCAAGCCCTGGGATCGTATATCTCTCCAGCTCTGAAATCTTGGCTACCAGTGGATGCAAGGATTACATTCAACACCCTCTGCATTGTCCACAAGGCTTTCTGGGTCCAAAATACCTTCAGCTATCCCCACGGAAATACCTCCCCACTCAAGCTCTATGCTCCTCTACCTCCCTCAGGGTCAGTCGTTTTTCAAAGAAACGAGCAGGGGGTAGCTCTGTCTCCGGCTTGGGCCTCCCTCTGGAACAGCCTCCCTGCCACTCTAAAATTTGGAGAACCATCTCCGGAAGCACCTCAAGACCTTCCTTTTTTGCTTCTGCCTTCGCTCCACCTCTCCCCTGCTGATCTGTTCTCTCTTGGCACCGTGCACCTCTGTCCTCCGGGCCCAGGTACCTGCTCACCCTGCTACCCTCCTGCACTGCCTCCGAGCCACCCCTTGCACTGGGGTCTGTAACTGTACCCATACAGCCCCCCCCTTTTTCTTCCTGCACTTAACAGACCTACCCTCTCTGCTGCCTTAAACCCAGCGCTTGCCACTTGCTGGCTGCACTACCACTGTTTGTTGCCTTTATTATTTATTATCTGTTTCTCCCTTGCTCCGCACTTCTCCCCTTTTCCCATGCACTTACGCGTTCTGAATGTCACTGAACCTAGTAAGATCGTTTTTTTTGTTCTCCCCTGTTCCCATCCCTTGCCTTTTCACGCTCTGAAACACTTGTGTATGAGCGCAATAGAAATGAAATATCAATAGCCTAGCTATCAGTCACCCAGCAGGGTGGCTGTCCTTGCCGTACAGCCAGCCTGCCAATCACCCAAGAGTGCATTCCTGTGTCCTAGGAGACTAAGCACAGGGTGTTTCGGGCACCTCCCTCGCTTCCTGCCCCACCAGACACCCTGGAGCCAGAGGTGGGTTTCACTCGTGAAGCCCCCCAAAGACAAAACAAACCTGTTAAACCTGGTTTGGCGCATAGAGTAAATCTCCAGAAGAAAGAAGCGAAAAGAAATGGTGAAAAAAAAGGCCGGGCCATTTTGACAAAAATGGCACGCATGGGTGCTTTACCTTGGCTGCGAACGCAGCCAGCGGTAAAATCCCATAATGGTAGTAAAAAGTAAACCACTGCCACCAGCCATTCAGTGAGGAAAGGGTCACATGTTACATGAAGCTAGGCAAGGGGGATACTAAGTAACCCCTCCAGCACCCTATTGTAAGATAGTGTGTACTTGGGCTAAAAAGTAAAAATTTAAGTAAAGTCAATTTCACTTTACAGTAGTTTATCCCAGAGAAGGTATTTAAACCTTTGGGAAATCTGAAAGACTTCCCTGTGTCACTGCACTGAAGGTGCTGTGTGACATAATGTAAAAGATGCCTATGGAGTTTGTCAGATTCCACACCCGAAAAGAAACCGAGATCAAAATCACATTGAAATACATGAGAGAGTGGGGAAAAAGGGTCTCACTCTCTCCAGGTTAAAAAAATAAGTCCTCAAAATCCAGCAAAGTTGCTGTGGGTCTCTAAGGTAGAGGCAATTAGCACATTTCTAAGAATTCTCACTAACACCATGAAAGGGACGACTTCTCCCCTTGGGTTGGTGAGACCAATCGACCCCAAGACAAACTCCTCTGGAAATCCTCTTGGAGCTGGCTGCACTTCACTTGCTGCTACAGGAACCGATTGCTAGGGAGAGGAACACCAGAATCGAGTGCGTCTTTAAGTCGGACCCGAGCTCCAGGAAGATCCTCCGGTCTCCCGTGAAGCAGAACTGACCAAGCTGAGCCACCTCAAGAGTGCTGGACTTCAGATGCGAGGAAAGTCCATAAGATATCAGATAACCGCGGTGGTGCTATTTGCGAGAGCCGCGAGAAGCTGAAACATTGAAGTGCAGCTGAGGTTAAGTTTGCCCATTGCTGCTGCCGACCTTCAATTCGTAGTGCAGGAGTCCCCAGACACCCTCCCTCTTGTCCCCACTACTGAGGCCCAGGAACAACAGGATCTGCAAATCTTTACAGGAACAGAACCCAATTTCTTCAAACCAAAGGTACTGTAAAACGAAGGGAACTTATCTCTTGTTGTGTAGCCTTGCTAGTTCAGTTGAGACTTGTCTTTGTTGCTTTTGCAGAGGTTCTTGCAGTGTTGCCCCTCACAAGCCTTCCAGCTTGTGGCCCTACAGTGATTTCATTTTCTACAGAGACTTCTAAAACATTGTGCAATACTTCTTTACTTACCTACAAGAAGTCTTTCAGCTCACCTAGACTTCTGCTCAATTAACTTTGGCTGTCCTGGCTCCCTGAAAGGCTCTTCTATCCTCTGACTTTGTGCTTTAACTAGCCCTCAACAAAAGTCACACATTCTATAACTTGTGTAACTGGGAAAGGGTTAATTTACTTTGCATTGGGGCGTTCAAAAAGTACTTAATTGCTTAAGAATATTTGTTAACCATTGTTTTATTCCCAAAATATTTTCTTTGACAACTTTTTTTAATTTTATTTATATTTATATAGCGCGCAAGCAGCCCAAGGGCATTGAGGCGCTGTTACTTGCATGAGCTTAGTTACAGGGGTACAGACGTGGTAGCAGTAAATGGCACATTGCATACAAACACAGACATGGGTATCATTACAGCTTATTTGATTGGTCAATACAGATTAAGCAATTAACCGGTATTATTCTAAATGTATCCGTGATCTATCAATGTCCACAGTGTCCTAGGTATTTAAGTCACCTCGGGGTGTAGGAAGTGTCTGTGTGCCATCCCAAATGGGTATCTACTGATTTACAGAAGCAGTGTGTATTTTGAAGCATATTTTTGTTACATCAATTTGCTTCCTTCTAAAAAAGACTTATTCAACTGACTGTTTAATAAATAATTGTTTACACAAGAAACCTTGAGTATTATAAGTGGTTATTTGGATACTTGTCACTGTGAATCTCTGTTACAACCCCACAGCTCACATTGACCGCTCTTGAGATAAGCCTGGCTGCTAAGTCACTCTACCAACTTGTGTACTAGATGCTTCTACCAAAGGTTGGGTTAACTATTACCAAGAGAACAGGGCTGGTGCAGTCTCCCACAGGGTACTGCATATAATCTTGCCTAACATTCAGTATAACAGTAGTGTGATTTCTTGGGTTGTATATTTGGGACTAATTGTTCGCGCCCACTAGCCTGCCTTCCTCTCTTGTGTACCATATCTACCCATAAGAGTGTAATCCGTCTTTTAGTTGGAACCCTATCTTTCGGTAAAGCTAGATACTTTCACATTCTTCACCAGACTTTGGGAAGATCTCCCTAGCAGTTGCCACCAAGATTCTTTTAGAAAGAACATGCAGGACACCTTCCTTCATTAAGAATGGGTTCTTACACACTTCACCAGAAGTGTGTAGGAACACCTCAGTAACTGTGATGACTGTTCTTTTGAAGTTGAATAATAAAGACAAATGTTTGAAAATGATATTGGGAAGAAAGGAGAAAATGAAGTTAAGGAAAAAAGGCTTGGAAAATTATTAGCAATATTTTGAAGGGGAGTCGCCGCTTGAAATCTTGATCTTTCCATTCTCTCCTTTAACAGCTCCACAATCTAATCAGTCTCCATTATCCTTAACATCTGATGCCTCATCACCAAGATCCTATGTGTCTCCGAGGATAAGCACACCTCAGAGTAACGCAGTTTCTCTGAAGCCTTTGATAAACACACCACCTGTATCATCCCAGCCAAAGGTACGAAATTTTGTGCTAACTAAAAATGATTGTAAACAGTCTTGTGTGTTTAAAACCACATATTCCAGTATTTAAAATCCATTTCAAGTACTCCATTTGAATGTCCAACATACGGGAACAGACACCATGTTGGACCAGTAGTCTGCATCATGAAGACGTGTTTACACTCAAAAATAAGCGGCAGCTTGTTTGTAATCCTGCATGTGAGCTATCCTGGTGGTCTCCTCTCCCACCCCTCCCCCCTTTGGTACATCCTTTCAAAGCCAACCTTGGTGGTTTCCTTCTGGTCAGTGAGGACTTCGAACAAAGTTGTGGTTGCTAATTATTGTTCTGTGCCGCTTTGGTGGTCTAGCCATGTACAGTTAACTACATTGTCTTCAGTGCAGAAACCCTGAAATGTAAATTGAGACATTGAATATACTATCCAGAAAATTATATTTCATTGTGCAAGTCTGCTAGAGATTCGCAGAATTATCGGTGGATGGAGCTAGGATATTTTGGTGGGTCTCTTCTGTTTTTTACATTAAAGATTTTGGAGATCTTACACCGAGGATAAATCTGCTCTTAAGAATACCAAACTCTAGGCAAAATGAAAATCCATAAGGTTTCCAGAGCTGACTTAATGATGATAGTTTGAACGGTCGATGTACTCCTCTAGGGTATGCGGAGGGAGGGGTAGGACTGGCACACCCCTTTTAAGTACCGTGCATAAAGCAAAGTCCACATACAGGTCTACTTTGTCTTTAATAAAAGGTCTTTTGCAGGTCTTGGGTAAATGATTTTGATTTATAAAATCTCTAAGTATGTTTGTTGTGACCACACTTGATCGTCACTCACCAAGTAATAGGTCCTCAAGTAACGGGCTCAAATTTACTGTGTCCCTTCTAATTCTAAGTTACAACCAAAACTACACTCAGTCCTTCCATAGTGTTAAAATGGATTTCTAAAATAAGCCCTGTGGTTATGGTGAACAGGGGAACTTTGAGGGGTTAGCTAAAACCCAATTAAGGTAAACGTGTAGTGTTAAGGAGAATTCTCATGTATGTGCTAATTCCCTTCAACCTTAGAGACCCCCAGCTCTTGCTGGATTTTTGGACTTTTCATTTCTACCCTGGAGTAAGTGAGACCTTTTTCTCACTTATGTATTTTGATCTGATTTGGACTTGTTTTTGGAGTCTGACAAACTCCATAGGCACCTACTTTTTGTATGGTGACACCCAGCACCTTCAGTGTAGTGTCACAGAGCAATCCTTCATTTCTCATAAGGTTTAAATACCTTTTCTTGTGAAAACTACAGTTCCCAAGAATAGTGAAGTGAAATTGACTTTACTTACCTTTTCTCTTTGTAGGTCCAGCACACCCCATCCTATGTGGAGTACGGGAAGGGGGGGGGGGTTACTTGGTAGCCCTACTTACTCATGTAACATTTTTTGTTACCCTCGCAACTTTAAATGGCTGGTGGCAGTGGTTTAATTTTCCTACCTTTTGTGTTTTTCTACCGCAGGCTGACTCCTCAGCTGCTCTGCTGTATAGCACCAATGAGGGGCCATTGTGTCAAAATGGACCCAGTCTTCTTTTTTCACCATTTCTTGTTTTGCAAGGTCTTTCTTGGGTTTAACTCTGCGCTCCAAACCAAGTTTTACCCTTTTGTCTGTCTTTCCTTTGGTGGGCTTCAGTACTGAAATACGCCTCTGGCTCCAGTGTGTCTGGCAGGGCAGGAAGTGAGGGAGGTGCCTGAAACTCCCCTGTCCTTAGTCTCCTTGGCTACCTGAATGCTCAGAGTCCTGATTGGCTGACTGGCTGTCCGTGCAAGACAGCCACCCTGCTGTGTGAGTGACAGCTAGATTGTGCACGAATGGGAGAAAACTGTATAAAATGTGAGGCTTCTTGGACTGTAGACAGATGGCCATTGGACGAAACATCCGATGAAGGAATCGTGAAGAGAGGTTCGCTGCATCCTCCGTGACCGTTGAACTGCCCCGTGAAGCCCTGCTGCTGTGCTGAATCTCCTTTTCCGAATCAACAAGAGACACTCCGGAGAGGACTTCTTGTGGGACCAACTAACCCTGAGACGAACTTTGCTAGAAGACCTTCCCCAACTGGCTGTACTTCTTTGATGCTGATGGAACAGAGTGCCAGGTGTCGAGAAATCCGTAGTCTAGTGCAACGTCTTTAAGCCGGACCAAAGCTTCAGGAAGATTGCCGGGGATCCTCCTGAAGGTGGATGACGCAAGCTTGTGTCACCTCACCAGAGTGCTGGACTCAAGGAGTGAAGGAAGCCCATCCAGTGTCCAAGATCTGCAGTGTTGCTATTTGCCGGTAGCTGAAACAGCAAAGTGCTGCTGAATTGAAAGAGCATGTAGCTGCCACCGACCTCTGAACTGCTGTGCAGGAGTCCTCCAGACGTCCTTCCTCTTGTCCCCACGACTGAGCCTAGGAACACAGGATCTGCAACCAAGACCGAAATCAGCTGGATCCTCATATTCTGTCCTAAGGTACTGTTCTGACTAAGGTACTTAACTCTTTGTCTGTACCTTTCTTTTCTCAGTTTTGCAGTAGCTGCTTTCTAGAGTTGATATCAGCTCTAACTTTTCACAAGTGTAACAGCGTGTGGCCCAACAGTGATTTTCTACAACAACTCTCTAACTTTGTGCAAGACTTTTGTTATTTAAGAAGTGCCTCAGCTCCATGCACTTTTCCAATTGACTTTGGCTGTCCTGGTTCCCTGCAGACTCTTCTTACCCATTGACTTTGATTCTTACTGTTCTCCAGCTTGGGGTCTGGCATGGATTCACCTGCTCATGAATATTCCCTGTCGTCAGGCTGGGAATCCTTGGTAAAGAAAAAAATCAGTTTCACTTCTGAACTGTCTTTCTCCTAACAACCAATCACTGGTTTCTGGGTCACACTGCCCCCAGCCAATGACTGCCCTCCACCCAAGCACCTCCTCTGGCAGCCATCTTCAGATTTTTACCGCATATGCAAGTGTTGGGAGTCCTCGAGCTATAGCTCTCGAGCCTTTACTGCATTTTGCGATTTTTCTAAGAGTTTAACTCTTATTTTTTGGGTCAATCGAGCCTCAAGCTCCACCGATTAAACTTCTGATTAACGGGGACCAGTTTTCGGATTCTGCAGCTCCCCTCAAGGGCGGATTTTCATCACGTTCTTCTTGGAGGATCCCAGAAGCTTCTTCGAGGCCTACACCGTGTGGATATGGCAGAGAAGAACTCAACGCCTCTCCCAGATTTGCCCCGCTGCAACCTATGGAACGTCTTTTCAGACGATGGACTTTCCCTGTGCCTCTACTGCCTACATTCGGACCAGACGCATGTGGACGACTGCGTGGCTTGTCGGGAGATGGTGCCGTGCACGGGGGCCGCGGATGTGGTCAAGACTGCGAAGGCCCAAATGCATCAGGCAAAGACCCACCCTTCCATCGAAGTAGTAGCGGTGTCCCTGATGAAGGCCGCTAGGGTGTATTTGCAGGGCACGGCCCCTAAGGTGAGGGTATCCCTGCCTGCCAGTAGGGAGTCCTCTTTCCAGCCCATCGAGAAGACTCCAGAGAAGGTGATGCCCTTCATTACGCCAAAACGGTCTCCCCTGGTCACAGAGAAGGGGTGGGGGGGGAATGGTAGTCCTCCAGGGCACGGACATTTCCTCAGAGGAAGAGCCTACCAGTCCTCTAGGAGGGGAGATGCGTCAAGAGCAGGCCCTACGGGGGGGGGGGGGAATCCTGACGAGGGCGATGACAAATGTGACGACGAGGAGACAGACGAGGAGCAACAGGGGGTGGCGAAGGAGCGGATCAGCCTAAGCCACAAACGCCCCACTCCCCATCGCCTCCACCCCGCTGCCACCTGGGTATATCTCAGTGGACACTCTTGCGGCTCTGCATACCATGTGCTCGGAAATCCGAACAAGGATGGCTCTTTCCCCGGCGGAGGAACACCACCCAAGAGTAGGAGAGTTCACCCCCTCCGCCTTTTCTCCCCTCGCCTCGCTCTACCCCACCGAGGGATAAGGACACGGTGACGGGCCATGGCACGGACGACTGCGGCCTGGGGGATCTCTTGTCTCTGCCAGCCAGATCTTCACCGCCAGACGAGAAAGGCTTGTTTCACGCCATGATCTCCAGAGCCTCAAGAGCTGGTCCAGCTCGTCCCGGAGGAGAAGAGGGTGTCCTTTACCAGCGCCGGGAGGAGAAGAGGAAGACAGTACTTTTGATCCCGTTATTGGATGACATTTGGGACGAGGGTTTGTCCCTCATGAAGAACCCTTGATCTGCTCCGGCAAAGAGGGATCGCTACGAGAAGAAATACAGAGTGCCGCACTCTGCACCCAAGTGCTTACAGTCCCAGCCGTCTCCAGACTGTGGTTTCGGGTACGGCCAAGTAGTCCCCTCCTCGCCAGCAGCCTCCTAACCCCCCCCGACAGTGAGGGGAAGACGTTGGATGCCATGGGGCGAAGTGATGTTGGCGCCAATGACCATCAAGGCCGCTAACGCGCTCGCCATCGTAGCGTTAGCCAAGATGGCTCCCCTCCTGGACTTCATCCCCGGTAACAAGCGAACTGAGGCATTGGAGATTCTACAGGAAGCCGAGGTGGCTTCGGACCACACCATTACAGTTGCCACGGACATTGCCAACACAGGATTCCGCCAAATGGTCAACAGCGTTTGCCTCAGTCAGCGAGGCCGGCTGAGGGCCACAAATTTCCGCCAGGATATTCAGTTGAAGGTGTTGGACATGCCCTTCACAGGGACAGTTTGTTTGGAAAGACTGTGGACAAGTCTCTCCATGCCATCAAAGCCGACAGACGGCTCGCTCGTGCCCTGGGCACACTTCAGCAACGGCGGCCATCCTTTCAGACTTCTGGAGGGAAATCCCAAAGTTCCTCAAAAGGATACAGTCAGCCCCCCCCCTACTCATCGGCCCAGGCGACCTACAGGGGCCGCGCCAAGTCTAGAGGTGTACGTTGTCGCCAAGGCGGCGCATCGACGTCGAAAGAAGACTGAACCGGCCGTGCACCCCAGTGGGAGGCCGGCTGGCGAACTTAGTCAGCGTGTGGAAGACCTTCTCCACCGACCGTTGGGTGCTGTAAGTACATCAAGTCCCAAAGGGTTCGGATGGTGACCCTTCACGTGATGGGACTGCTCGAAGGGGGGATTTTCTATCATCGCTGGACTTGGAAGATGCCGATTTTCACATCCCCATACACAAGGGACACCGCGTACCTACGCTCCGTGGTGCAAGGACAACATTACCAGATAAAAGTCCCTTCCCTTCGGGTTGAATTCGGCTCCACAAGTGTTCACCAAGTGGCTGGCCCTGGTGGCGGCGCAGCTATGTCTACGAGGGATCCATGTGTACCCGTACCTGAACGACTGGTTCATCAGGGCAAACTCAAAGGACATTGCTGTCAGCCACACGACGAAGACCGTCCAACTCCTGACGGAACTGGGGTTCTCTATAAACTTTGCAAAGTCCTGCTTGACTCCATCGCAGGAAGCGCTGTTTCTGGGAGCCTGACTGTACAGTGTCGTGCCTGACGTCTCCGTCGGAGTAGAGGATCGCGGCCATCTTGGGAAAGGTACAACGGCTATTGGCCCTGAAGGTAACAAGGGTGAGGTCTAAAGTCCCTACTCTGCATGATGTCGTCATGCATATACCTCATTCGGCTGTGCAGGCTGCGGATGCGTCTGCTGCAGGAGTTCCTCGACGCCTGTTGGATTCAAGTGGCTGGGAGCTTAGAGGACAAGATTACACTCGACGAGAGTTTCTGTTGAGCGATACGGTGGTGGGGAGTGCATGCACATCTGTCCGCAGGCTCGGAGATCCAGACCCCACCTGATCAGAAGACAGTCACGACGGACGCCTCCCTAAAAGGATCGGGAACGCACTCAAGAAGTCTTCATGCAAGAGGCTTGTGGCTACCGGAGGAGAAGTCCTTGCACAAAACGTGTTGGAGCTGCAGGCAGTGTTTTAGGCCCTCCAGTCCTTCCTCCACTCACTCAAGGACAAAGTGGTATGGGTCTTAACGGACAACACCACCACCACGAAGTTATACATCCAGAAGCAGGGGGGAACCAGATCCCCGGCGCTCTACAAAGAAGCGCAGGACCTTTGGCACTGGGCCGTAGCTCAGGGGATGTTCCTCGCCCGTTTCATCTAGCGGGAGTGAAGAACACCATGGGAGCTCCTGCCACGAGAGGGAGCTTCGGCAGGTTCCGCAGTTGCGGCAATCCACTGATGAATCTGTACCAAGTGCCAGAGGTTCGACAGCAGGTTTCCCCAGCCGGGGAGCATGGGGGACGCATTCTTTCCTGTGAGACGGCCTGTTTCTGTATGCGTTCCCTCCTTTGCCGTTGCTTCTTCGACTAGACAATCAACTCGGACTGTTCTGGTGCAGGATGACCCTCATTGCACCAGCGTGGCCGAGACAGATATGGTACCTGGACATGTCAGCTTCCCCTCCGTTCAAACTTCCGGAGGACTCGGATCTTCTCGCCAGGGAAGGGGGCGCGATTCTGCACCACGACCCAGGATCACTAAACCTGAAGGCCTGGCTTCTGCAGCACTAGAGTTTGGGGGCTACGATCTCCCAGTGGCTTGTAAGGTGGTGCTCGCCAAGGTCAGAGCTTCATCTACTCTGAAAGGCTACGGGCACAAGTGGAAGAGGTTAGCCGTATTCGTCAAAGGACTATTTCGCTTGTTCCCGCCGGTGAAGACCCCGGCGTGGGAGCTCAATGTGGTGCTTACTAGGCTCATGGGTCCCCCGTTCAAGCCTATGGCTTCGGCACCACTGACGTTTTTGTCGTGCAAAACGGCTTTGCTTGTGACCATCGCCTCCGCACGACGAGTGGGAGAGATCCAGGCCCTCTCTTGTAAACCACCTTATTTGACATTCCACCAGACTAGGGTGGTGCCACGGACACACACCTCCTTCATGCCCAAGGTGCCGTCTGACTTTCATCTAAACAAGCCCTTGGTGTTACCTGTTTTCTTCCCGACGCCTTTGTCGCTGGCTGAGAGGACTTTGCACTCGCTGGATTTAGCTAGCGCGCTGAAGTTCTATGTGGACCGCACAAAGAGTTTTCGGAAGACGACACCTTTTTGTGAACTTTGGCCCCGTGAACCATGGGAAGGCCCTCTCCAAGGCTTCCATTTCCAGGTGGCTCTTCGGCTGCATCACCCATTGTCACTGGTTGGCAAACTGAGCATTGCCCGGCTATCCGAGAGCCCGTTCGACCAGAAGGATTGCTGCAACTACGGTGTTCCTGTTTGTTGTGACCCTGCTTGACATCTGCAGGGCTGCTATGTGGAGGTCGACGCACACCTTCACGAAGTTTTACTGCGTCAACAGGGATTCCAGAGTTGGCCAAGCAGTGCTGCACAACCTGTCCACTTGAAGGTGAGCCTGGTGGGGAGGTAAGAGATGCTTAATGTTGAGATGCTTGATGTTGAGCCTGGCCACCTCCTGTGGTTGTGCATATATGTACCGCTATGTATTCTTTATTCATGAGCATGTGAATCCATGCCAGAACCCATGCTAGAGGAGGAACAAGTTATTTACATGTAACTGTTGTTCTCCAACATGGGTCTGGCATGGATTCGCCATGCAAACCCACCCGCCTACCCCTCTGCAGCTCTTCTCTTGGTCCTACTGCCACTTTACATGCTGCCAAATCTGAAGATGGCTGCCAGAGGAGGGGCTTGGGTGGAGGGCAGTCATTGGCTGAGGGTAGTGTGACCCAGAAAACAGTGATTGGTTGTTAGGAGAAAGACAGTTCAAAAGTGAAACTGATTTTTTTCATTACCAAGGATTCCCAGCCTGACTGGGAATATTCATGAGCATGTGAATCCATGCCAGACTCATGCTGGAGAACAGTTACAGGTAAGTAACTTGTGCCTTCCTTGTAGGTGATGCATTGGTTTTTAACTAATATTGCTGGGAAAGATTTGTATCTAGTCTTCATTGGGAGGTTTAAAAAGTGCTCACATGCTCTGAGATCCTGTAAACCTTGTTCCCTGCCTTAACCCTTCCTCTTTGCCAAACTCAGAATCTTACAAAGTACATAAGTGATATATAAATGCCAATACTGTCCTAGTTAGTGAGGTCAGCCCAAGGTGTAGAAAGTGTGTATGAAGCATATGTAAAGCGTGTCTACTTTGCCTTGATTCTGAGAAAGTATTTTGAAGTGTTTTTTTATTGTTGCACATTGCCCGTTTTAAAGGATACTTATTTAAAACTGACTTAAATAATTATTTCACTAGAAAACCTAGATTGTAAGTGTTATTTGGATACTTGTGTTTGTGGATTTTTATGATACAGCTCACATTTACCCCTCTTGAGATAAGTCTGGCTGCTCAGTCTCACTACCAAATTGTGTAGTACAGACCTATACCCAACAGTAGAGTTACCTAATACCAAGACAACAAGACTGGTGCAGTCTCTCACAGGGTTGCTGCATCAAATCTTGTTTAACTTGGGGCTTTCGAGGCTTTTCTCAGAGTGTGAGTGGGGGTCAGGAGTCCACAATAAGCCCACACATTGAAGCACACAATTCATTTTAGACAGTAATGTATAAAAATAGTGTTATTCTAGGTCTTAAACACACTAAAAAATGAAACCAGAAGGTGATTTCGCATAACACACTATAACTAACATTTCGGAGGTTTGTGGATCTGCTTAGAATAACAGTTCGAAAAGGGGTGTTGACCGCTCGTGTTTGTAATACTATCCCTAGTGTGACATGTGCTGTACCCATGGTCCGTCACGTGTCAAAGTCCCTCAGATTGTTTCTTCCACTGTAGTGGTCTGTCGCATACTACAGAGTTTGTGTCCTATTGCCTTTTGTCAAGATTGTGACTTGTATTTGCTACGGTTTCTTAAGACGCCTTTGACGATCAGTGCCGCAGCAGTTTTTCTATTACCTTTTCAGCAAGAAACAGCCTTTCGACTGTGTACCCATCCAACAGTCTGCTGCTTCTGTCTACACCAGGCTACAGCCTGTACATCAGGTCTAATGGAAGGTGGTTCCTATATGCTTTCTCTTAGAGAATGTATACATTTACACACTTCCTAAACACTCTACTTTTCACGTCCCTGCCTCTTCAGTATGGAAAAGACTCCTTTTTAGATTCTGCCCTTCCTGTACCAAAAAACAACCCAGGAAGGAGACACAACCGGGTGTGCAATCGCTGCCTCAATAGGACGTTCAGAAAGAAGCTGTTCAGCTTTTCGGCTGAAAACATAAACAATCAACGCACCAAATGTTGAGCTTTGTTCATCGTAGCAGATCTTCTCCTGACACCCGGAACCCATTTCACCCCTTCAGACTTCTTCCACAATCTTTTTCCTGCTCCTTAAGAAGTACTTCGTGAACTTTACACATGACCGGGCGCTTTTACACACACATTGAACATTGAGAACAAGGCTCCATGCATTTTAGGGCTGGACTTATAAAGTTAGGGTTACCGTCCCTGAAGACTGTTGGTGCTGTAAACGTTCACCCTTTTCCTTTGCAGGTATTTGTGGACTTACTAACTTTGTCGCACTGACTTCAGTGAGTGTATATATATTTCTGAGGCTTGTGGAATCTGTTGGATCACATGCTGTGCATAGGCCGACATCTAGTGGAAGCTGTGGAGTATTCCAGTTGTTTTTGAAATTCGAAAAGGGACGTCGACAGGGCGTGCCAGTAATACTATCCCTACTGTGACGTCCACTGTACCCATGCTCCTTCACGCGTCGATGTTGGGGAGAATTCTCAAATGTGCTAATTCCTCTCTACCTTAGAGACCCTCAACAACTTTGCTGTATTTTGAGGATTTGAATTTTTAACCTGGAGAGAGTGCGATCCTTTTTTCCCACTCATGTATTTTAACGTGATTTTGAACTGTTTCTTTTGATTATGGAGCCTGACAAAACTCAATAGGCAGCATCTTTTACGTTGTCACACAGCTCCTTCAGTGCAGTGGCACAGGGAAGCGTTTCAGAAAAGGTTTAAATACCTTCTCTTGGATAAACTGTTTCCAAGAGCAGTGAAGTAAAATTGACTGCTTACACTTATAACTTTCTAGACCCAGCACACACTATCTTACAAAAGGGTTCTGGAGGGGTTACTTAGTATCCCCTATGTCTAGCTTCTCATGTAACGATTTTGTTAACCTTTCCTCAGTGAATTGCTGGTGGCAGTGGTTTACTTTTGACTACCGTGGAGTGCATTTACCGCGGGCTGCGTTCCCCGCTGCAGTAAAGCACCCATGGGGGCCATTTTTGTCAAAATGACCCCAGACTTCTCTTTTCGCCATTTCTTTGTGGAAAGGTCCTTCTTGAGATTTACTCTGCTCGCCAAACCAGGTTTGGTCCCTTTGTTTATTTTGCCTTTGGCGGGATTCACGAGTGAAGCCCGCCTCTGGCTCCAGGGTGTCTGGTGAGGGCATGAAGCGAGGGAGGTGCCCGAAACTCCCTGTGCTTAGTCTCCTACGAGACAGGAATGCATTCTTAGGTGATTGGCTGGCTGGCTGTCCGGCAAGGACAGCCACCCTGCTGGGTGACTGATGGCTAGGCTGGAATGAATGGGAGAAACCTGCATGGAAGACAGTCGACAACTGGACGAAGGAATCCGAAGAAGAACTTGGAAGAGATGCCTGCTGCAACTATTGGAATGTTGGTTTGCCCAGTGAAGCTCTTCTGCTGTGCTGAAACTCCAAATTAGTATAGACAGAGAAGCCCCTGCAAGGACGACTTCTCCCTTTGAGTTGTAGGACCAATCCACTCCAAAGTAAGCCACCTGAACATCCTCTCGGAGCTGGTTAAAATTGCACTGCCGTCGCTGCTGAAACCAGATAGCCAGGGAGAGGAACACCAGATCATGGGCTTTGCCTTTAAGCCGGCCAAGAGTTCCAGGAAGATCCTCTGAACTCCCAGGAAGCAGGACTGACCGGGCCTGAGCCCCCTCAACAGAGTGCGGGACCCCAGATGCAAGGAAAGCCCATCTCGACAGCCAGGAACCACGGTGTTGCTATTTGCGGTAGACGCAAGGAGCTGAAACACTGAACACTTGCCGGTTGCGAGCAGTGACCGTCCCATTGTAGTGCATTAATCCCCAGAAGTCCTCCCTCTTGTCCCCACGACTAAGGCCCAGGAACACCAGGATATGCAGAGCTGCACAGCAACAGAAGCCATCTGCTGCAATTTTCTTCTACCTAAAGGTACTGTAAAGTCTGAGAGTACTTACCTCTTGTTGTGCCACCTTGCTTGTCCTCGTTGGAGACTTGTCTCGGTTGCCTCTGTAGAGTTGCTAACAGCTTTTTTACCTCACAAGCCTGATCAGCTTTTGTCCTTACTTTGAATTTCTTCTATTTTACAAAGACTTCTAAAACATTGTGCAAGAATTTTACTTACCTGCAAGAAGTGCTTCAGTTCACCTTGACTTTTGCTAACTTAACTTCGGCTGACCTGGCTCCCTGAATGACTACTCTCCTCTGCTTAGGTGTTGTCTTCCTTCCAGGAAGGACTTAACTAACTTTACATTGGGGGTTACCAAAAGTACTTACCTGCGTCAGAATATTTGTGTGTGATCTTGTCTTGTTCTAAATAACCTTTTTCCTTTGACATATTCCTAAATCTGATTCTAAATGCAACAGT
Source organism: Ambystoma mexicanum (assembly GCF_040938575.1). NCBI lineage: Eukaryota > Metazoa > Chordata > Amphibia > Caudata > Ambystomatidae > Ambystoma > Ambystoma mexicanum. The sequence continues at coordinate 863,185,373 of NC_090924.1, read as the reverse complement.
GATATATTAATGTCCCCAGCACCTTAACTATTGAAGTCACCTGAGGGTGTAGGTAGTGCCTGTGGGCCATCCCAAATGGGTGCCTGTTGATTTAGAAATATCAAGAGTGTATTTTTGAAGTGTATTTGAGTGTTACTCTTATATTGCCCCTTCTGAAGAAGGCTTACTCTAACTGACTGTTAAATAAGTTCATAATTGTTTAATCAAGAAACCTTGTGTGTAAGAGTTTATTTGAATACTTGTCACTTTGAATCTCTGTAACTCTCCTACAGATCCAATTGACCCCTCTTGAGATAAGCCTGGCTGCTGAACACGCTACCAACCTGTGTAGTACAGACTTAAACCAAAGATTGGGTTCCTATTGACGGGAGGTCAGGGTTGTTGTAGTGGACCCAAAGGGTACTGCATACAATCTTGCATAACAATCGAGGTCCCTCGGATTGTTTTTTTTCTTTTTTTTTCCCGCCATCGTAGGCGGACGCTAGATCAGAGTTCTGATTTCGTCATAACGCCATTGACTTATCAAATTAGAGTTTTATTCTTCTATTCTTTATATCTTTCGTTCACTGACTATCGATAACCTCTCCGACAGCGGTGTAGATAACAGTTGAAGGCTCCCATCGACTGATCCTTCTGCCTTGGAGGCCACTTCGGCCCACAAAGTAGGGAGAAAGGGGGGGGGATATTTGAGAATGTATTTACCCCTTTTCATACATCATCTTCGCCTTGTTGCCATTTAATTTATTTATGGATAGAACCCCTTTCAAGTTCTGCCCAAAGTGCAACATAATATTCCACTGGGTTGACAAGCACCCGGTGTGCAACCTTTGTTTCCCTCGGGATCACGTCGAAGGGAACTGTCGAGCCTGTAAGCTCTTTAAACCTAAGACATTAAAGGACCGTTTAACTAAGCGCTGGGCCCACCATGCCATGCAGGCCGAGGCCACGATGGATGTGGAGGGGACACAGCGACGGCAGCAACGCCACGTTTTCGGACGGGGAGACTTCGGTTTCACAAGCGCAAGCCACTGACCCCAGCAGACAGGCCGGCAGCCCTGTTACGGGGACGACCCTTGGCGGCATCAGTGCTCACCCAGCCCCTTTCAATAAGCACACAGCCAAGGGCTGTGACTCAATGTGTTTGTCAACACCAAGGGGCCCACACACGATGTCTAGGGAGAGGTCTGTTGAATCCCTGTACTCTGGGCACTCGATGTCACAATTGCTGCATGACAGGCCCCGACTGTCGAGAAACAGCACAGTCGTGCCTAAATACGTTCCTGAAAGTCGCACGTTGGCAGACGAGACGTCTTGTCGCCCCACAGCCGAAGTTCGACATGCCTCGTCGAAAAAGGCTAAGAACTCCATACAGTCAGGATTAGCCCACCTGGTAAAGAAACAAGTCCTGAAGAGCCTACTGAAGGGGAAATAGTCTGAGAAGCACTCTTCTAAGACCCCTCATAAGGAAAGGTCCCACTCTACACAAAGGGAGAGGGATTCCCATCCACACAAAGTGATTCACTTCCCCAGGAAGAGGAATCTTTGTCAACAGCCCTAAAGAATAAGGGTCAGCCCTCACCTCTAGCCCCAGTCACACCTCGGGCTTTTCCACTAGGCCCTATTACCTTTATCGCAAGTTTAAAAAAAAAAAAAACCCAGATTCTTTCCAAAACTCCCAAATCGCACCTCCCACTACAGCTGCCTCAGGTACTCAAGCCGCTGCAGATACCCCTAATCCTCAGCACCCTCCTAAGAAGGCTCATCCTGATACCCTGGCTATCCAATCCCAGGTGGACCCACCCCCCGGTGATCTCTATGACCCAAACTCTGACATTGAAGATACCTATACAGCTCAGGAGGGCAGAGAACAGGACTATGGCAATGAAGAGGAAGATATGTATAACATAGCCTCTCCCGTCACTCCAGACCCCCCCCCCCGTAGCAGATTCGCCTATTGACAATCGGCCACTACAAAATGACATGCTCATCAAGGCAGCTGAGCATTTTCAGATAAAAACACAGGAGACTCAACAAGACGAGGACTCTGAGGACATTTTAGGGGATAAAAAGGCAGTCGTGAAGTTCATTCCCATCATGCAGTCTATCCAGCGTAGGATCCAGCCATCCCTGGAAACACCTAACCAGACGCGGGCAGGTCATCCACGCATGGAGAAGCTCTTCTGACCTGCTCCCACAGATCCTCTTTATATCAGGGGACAGCTCAAAACCAGACTCCCTTGATACAACAAGGAAGAGAGCAGGGACACCCTTAGCCTCCTCTGAGGCACCGCCAAACAAGGAAAGTAAGAAGCTTTACACTATGGGGCGGAAAGTAGCTTCTTCAGCGGCCTTTCAGGCCAGAATCGCTAACAATACCACACTTCTGGCGAGTTGTAACTGCCATAAATGGGCTGAGGTGTCTGCATTATTGTCTTCAGCTCCTGAACCCCTTAAGACTCAATTGGCCCTGGTAGCGACTGAAGGCAGAGCAGTTTCTATCTGCATTCTGAAGATTAATCTAGACAACGCTGACCGTGCAGGCAGAATTATTGCAGAAGGAACTGTTAGGTCGAATTCTCAAAAATGTGCTAATTCACTTCACCTTAGAGATCCCCAGCAACTTTGCTGGATATTGAGGACTTGATTTTTTTACCTGGAGAGTGTGACCCTTTTTCCCACTCTCTCATGTGTTTTGAAATGTGTTTTACTCTTGTATTTTCTTTGGTTATGGAGTTTTAGACAACTCCATAGGCATCATCTTTTCATGGGTGTCGCTCAGCACCCTCTGTGCAGTGGCACAGGGAAACCTTTTCAGGCTTTCCCAAGGTTTAAATATCTTCTCTGGGATAAACTGTTTCCCAGAGTAAAAAAAGTGAAATTGACTTTACTAGTCTTTTTCAATTCCTAGACCCAGCACACCCTATCTTACACTAGAGTGCTGGATGGGTTGCCTAGTATCCCCTATGTGTAGATACTCGTATATCCGTCAAATGCTACCATTTCCTATCGAAATGCCTGGTGGCAATGGTTTTAGAAACAAAACTACCATGATTTTTCCCGACCGCGAACACCGGTAGTGTTAAATCTCGGGAGCCATGTTTTTCAAGATTGCATCTGAGCCCCCTCTGTAAAAACAGTTCAGTCTTTTTTCGCCATTTCTTTGTGGAAAGGCATTCTAGAGTTTTGCTCTGCGCGCCAAACCAGGTTTGGTTATTTTGCTCATTCGCCTTTGGCGGGTTTCAGGACTGAAGAACGCCTCTGGCGCCCTAGTGTCTGGGGTGGGCAGGAAGTAAGGGAGATGCCTGAAACTCCCTGTGCTTAGATTCCTAGGAGACCCAAATGCACTCTGTGCTGATCGGCTGGCTGACTGTCCGGCAAGGACAGCCAACCTGCTGTGAGTGGCAGCTAGGCTGGAATGAATGGTAGGAAACTGGATAAAAAAAGGAGTCTCTTGGCTCTGAAGGCAGAGTCGACCACTGGAACGAAAGAATCGAAGACGAGCTTGAAGAGGACGGCTGCTGCAACTTCTGGACCATTGATTTGCCAGTGAAGCCCTCCTGCAGGTCGGAATCACTAAGTTCATCTCGACAGAGAAGCCCTGCAAGGACGACTTCTCCCTTTGAGTTGGTGGGACCGATCAACTCAACACTAAGCCACCTGGATACCATTTTCGGAGCTGGTTGTATTTTACTCAGAGTGCTGCATGAAACCGAATAACCAGTGAGAGTGACACCAGTTTGTGTGCTTGACTACAGTTAGCGGAATCGAAGATTTGCCAGTTTTACGACCAGTCCCAGTGCAGTGTAGGAGTCCCCCCGACGTCCTCCCTCTTGTCCCCATGACTGAGGCTCAGGAACAGCGAGATCTGCAGGAACTGCAAGGAACAGAGGTCTTCAGCTGCATCTTTTTTCTTCATTTGTAAGGTACTGTGAAACGAGACTGAGAGTACTTGCCTCTCGCAGTGAAAGTGCTAGAACCTTTTGCAACTAGCAGGCCTAATCAGCTTGTGCCCCAACGTTTAATTCTTCTTGTTACAAACTAGAAGGGTATCTGAGAGCATTTACGGAGACTTTACCGTTTACTTACCAGAACCGTTTTTACCTATCCAAGACTTTAGCCCATTGACTTTGCCCTAGCCTATTGAATTTAATTGACTCTTCTGGTGAACTCAAAGTATCTGCACTGTCTAAGAAATTGTAATCCTTTTATGTTCTGAACCTATTCCTTTTTGCTCCTACTTCAAAGTATTCTGAATGCCATTTTGCTCCTCCTTCAAAGTAGTCTGATTGCCTCAGAAACTTAGTGTATAGTACTGTAGTATATTGGTGTATATAACTGCCTTCTTCTAGTGACTGTTTTCTAACTGACTGTTGAATTAATTAATCCGTGTTTAACCAAGAAACCTTGAGTGTAACAGTTTATTTGAGTACCTGTGATTGTAGACCTCTGTGTAACGTCAATACTGCAAACATTCCCCTCTTGAGATGAGCCTAGCTACTCGGCTCCGCTACCAAAAACTGTGTGGTACAGACTTATACCAAAGGTAGGTTTTGCTTGCACCAGTAGTCCTAGTTGTGTATAGTGGTCTCAAAGGGTACTGCATACAAACCTTCCCTAACGGGAACCATTATTAAGAGACATGCGTGGCTACACCAGTCCGGCTTCAAGCAGGAGACTCGGGCTACATTTCTTAATGTCTATTGAGCCCAAAGTCCTCTTTGGGAAGGCGGTTAAAAACGCCATGAAATAGTCTAAAGAGGAATACCACACCTTAAAGTCCTTGGGCCAGCTTACCAATAATCCCGCAGGGCAAAGAGGCAATAATAGTCATTTTCGGTGCTTTCACGGACAAAATTCACAGAGGGGTTCAAGCTACAATCAGAATCGAGGTTCGTCCTGGGGTAAAAATCAAGGGCAGGCCTCACAGGGCTACCAAAGGGGACAGCGCAGATCTCATGGCCGGGGGAGGTCATCCACTTCTAGAGGTGGAGCCACACCTCCGAAAAAGTGACTACCCGCTTCAGGTACCCTCCATGCCTCTCCAGTAGGTGGGTGGATTTCAAACTTCACCCAAGCATGTGAGGGAATCGCCTCCGACAAATGGGTGCTATCCACAGTAGTGTGTAGTTATTGTGTGGAACTAATCCATCAACCCAGAACCATCCCCCGCGTCAAGACTCCCTTGAAGGAAGAACTCGTCCTTCTCGAGGAAATCGCAACGCTGCTCCATAATGACGCCATAGAAGTCGTCCCGGCAAACCAGGTAAACAAGGGTATTTACTCAACCTACTTCTTTGTGCCAAAAAAGATATAACAATGCACCCAGTATTAGACCTACGCCCTGCAATGACCTATGTCAAGCCACAAAAGTTCTGCATGACTACGCTACAAGAAGTAATCCCCCTGCTAAAGCCGGGTGACTACATGGCAACATTGGATATGAAAGATGCCTATTTTCATATTTCCATGTTCCCAGCTCACAGAAGATTCTTGCGGTTCAAGATGGCAAACCAGCACTACCAATTCAAAATGCTACCCTTTGGAATAGCATCCGAACCAAGGGTATTCACAAAGGTACTGGCGGTGGTGGCAGCACACCCACGCAAGAAAGCAATCTCAGTGTACCCTTCCCTGGACGACTGGCTGATTACAAGGGAGTCTCCCCCAATTTGCAGGCAAAACATTCAAAGAACTATCAACCTTCTCTTTCAATTGGGCTTCTCAATAAACGAGAAAAAATCCAGCCTAGTGCCAAGCATAACCAAGCATTTCCTAAGAGCTGTAATAGACTCAAGAGAGGGATTAGTCTTCCCATCGGAGGAAAGAGTCAAAAATATGTTACTGCAAGTACCCCATTTTTAGCCCGGCCGCCAAAGCTATGCGTTTGCTAAGCATGATGGCATCTTGCATTTACCTGGTACTGCACGCACGCCTGCGACCCATGCAGGAGTGGTTGGCAAAACAGTGGTCTCAGGCAAGCGATCAGTGGGACGATCTAGTGGTCATTTCTCCAACACTGGTACAAAGCCTTCGCTCGTTGAGAGGGTAAAATCTGTTAAAGGGGAAACCTTTCCACAATCCAGAAGTGCAGGCAATAGTTACGACAGACGCTTCGCTCGCTGGGGGTGGGGGGACGGGGGAACTCATCACCTTTAGCACATGGTCTGTGGACTCGTGCCACGGTGCAGAACCACATCAATTTGCTAGAACTACTGGCAGTATTCAAGTCCCTTCAGGTGTTTGAAATACCCCTAGCAAATCATTGGGTCAAGTCCTCACCGGCAGCACTACAGTGATCTTTTGCATCAACTAACAGGGGGGCACACGTTCTCCAAATCTGTCCAAACTAGCGTAACAAATTTGGAAATGGGCACTCAGACGTAAAATATTTCTATCCTCACCACACATTCCAGGGGAACTCCACTCTATAGACGACTCACTGATCAGCGATCATACACCATCTCTTCTCTGTCTGATTTCCCCATGCGAGACTTGTTTCCTACAAGCGAAAACAAACAATGCCCAGACTTCGGGTCCAGGTTGTCACGCTTACTTGGTCTCCACGGGGGCGTGCTCGTGTTCGAAGGATGTCTGCACTGGTGTTGCTCTGCTTAACGGAGGGTGCTAACTCTTGTCTTCCCTTCGTTCTTGCCTCAGGAGATGTTCGTCTGCAAGTCGAAACAAGATTTTTGCCAATTGAATGGAGCTGGTTTTGGTTTTCCCCTCCTTCCGATTTTCCTTTCTCTTCCTCTGGCTCACCTTGGTTTTTTAATGGGCGAGCTCTCCGTCCTGCACACTCTGGCAGGGGCGCGATTTCACATTCTTTCCAGGATCTAGTTACTTCACTGATCCGATGGAGATTGCTGAAGTTGAAAGGCCGGCGTAAGCAGATAAGTCTCTATTCCAATAACTCCTTGAAATAGCTGTCTTAAGTCTTTGCTCGAAATATCTAATGTTCGTTCTTGTCTTTCATGTGCGGCTTTAAGCGGCTTTCGGATGATGGATGCCTTGCCTGACGATGATGAGCAGGATTCTAGCTGGTAAGTATAGTGCTGTGCGGGGCGCGCTAATTGTTCGCTGTATTTAGCTTTCCTTGCTTTATGCGACTAATCTGCTTGGTCTGTTCTGTTCGGCAGGTGCGGCGCAGTTCCAGGAAGATGATGGAAGAGCCGCTCGACGGGTTGAGTTGCGGCGCGATGCTGGAATGATGAACTGCTGTTCTCTTTTCTCAGATGCCGATGGAAGGAAGACTCGGGACGGGCGTGGCAGAAGGGAAGCAAGAGCTGTGCTGACACGGTGAGCGTTACGCTGCAGGAGTGCAGAATAACGCGAAGCGTGTTCAGTTTGCTGGGTGCGGTTTAAATAGCCTTGCAAGTAGTCCCAGGAAAATAGTCCCCCTTAACCGTATCCTGTCTACATGTAAAGTAGTCCCAAGCCACACCCTGTACTGAATGGCTCAGCCTCTCAGAGCCAAGTATATGGCCCATGTATTTAGCACCTACCATGAGCCTGGCGCCAGCGACACCAGGACTGAGTCCAGGTGAGCCTAGCTGGGGCCTGGGTAGTCCCCAAGGAAGCCAAAGTCTGGGATGGGCTCACCAGTTTCGGGGTTTTAGGAGCATGCACCATGACACAGGTTCCCCCAACCATACTCCAAGGGGAACGCCCTATGGATGAACTGGTGAGGGAGATTTGCTTATGCTTGCCCGACTCCTCTCATGAACAAGGTGGTGAACAAGATCCACAAGGAACAAGTGACGCTCGTCCTAGTTGTTCCTATGTGGGCAAGGCAGCCATGGTACCCATATCTTCACAAACTGGCAATGTGCGGTCCCTTCAAACTCCAGTGCCAGACCATCTTGCTCAACACGGGGGATTAACAGTGTACCCCCAACCTCACTCGAACTTGGCAGCATGGCTCCTGAAGTCAGAGTTCGGACATCTTAACCTACCACAGAGGTATATGGATATCCTCAAGGAGGCATGTAAGCCAAACACTAGACACTGTTATTTCGACAAGTGGGGGAGATTTGTAATTTTGTGCCAGTCTAAACAAATAACCCCATAGAATGTACCCCATCCCACATTCTAAACTATGTGCTCCACTTGCTAGACTCAATTAGTATTCAACTCTATGGAGGTCCACCTGGCGGCCTTGTTGGCTTACACCACCTCACACAATAAAATATTGTGGTAGAAGGTGCCAGTCATCAAAGCATTCATGGAGGGAGTAAAGAGACACCACCCTTCAATTTCAAACCCACCACAAGGATGGGATCTTAATGTAGTACTTGCAAAGCTCATGGGACCCCCTTTCGAGCCGATGCACAAGTCCAGTCTTAAACACATGATTCGCAAGACTGCCTTCTTAGTGGCTATTCCATAAGAAGAGTTTGTGAATTGCACGCTTTGTCAGTGCAGGACCCTTTCTTTTGTCATACACAAAGACAAACTGGTTTTACGTACACATCGTAGGTTCTCTCCTAAATTAATCTCTAAATGTCATGTGAACCAGGCCATTGAGCTTCCGGCTTTCATCCAGAACCCAAAGAGCTCATCTGAGATAAGACGCCACACACTAGATGTAAGGAGGGCGGTTCTTTACTATGTAAACAAGACCCCACCGCTTAGGAAAACTGACCAACTGTTTGTCTCTGTAGCCCCAGGCAGAGAAGGAGACCGCATTTCCAAGAATGCCCTCTCCAGATGGATAGTCGGATGCATACAACTGTTCTATTCTGTCAGTCGATACACTGCCTTTCACGCCAAGAGCTCATTCAACAAGGAGCACAGGGACTACTCTGGCATTTATTGCAAATATCCCCTCAGTCAGCATTTGCAAAGCAGCTACATGGAGCTCAGTAAACACTTTCACTCGGCACTACTGCATTGACACCCATTACAAGACAGATACACAGGTGGGACAAGCGGTTCTAAAACATCTGTTTGCCAATGAACCTTCTCACAACCCACCACCTTCTCCCGCTAGTCTATGCACGGCATGTGATTTAAGCAGATGCCACAAGCCTCAGAAGGGATACAATACTCACCATAATCGTATTTCTGATGCTTTTTTCTGCTTAGATTCACATGCGCCCAACCTTGCTCCCCTTGAAGAGAAGGTGCATGGATACTTTATGAGCTTGTCTGATACATATCTGCTTGGATACACCTGTACTCAAGCTACACTTCATGCTACCTCCTGTCAGAACAAAACAATCTGAGGGACCTCGACGCGTCAAGGACCACGGGTACAGTGGACGTCACACTAGGGATAGTATTACTGGCACGTCCTGTCGACATCCCTTTTCGAATTTCGAAAACTACTGTAATACTCCAGAGCTTCCACCAGGTGTCTGCCTATGCACAGCATGTGAATCTAAGCAGATACAAACATCAGAAATACGATTTCGGTGAGTGATGTATCCCATATATATTACATAGTGTGGTGCTTGTGTGGTGTTTTACTATTGCACTTCATTATTCATTTGTATTATTGGATTTGGCCTATAATAAATAGTATATTTTCGTATACTACAGTCTAATTGGAATTCTTGGTGTTTCACTGTTTGCTCATTGGAGACCCCTGATCACCCTTCCTTCACCTGGGACTTAGCCTTGACTGCTTTTCAAGCTACCCTGAATTGGTCTGGCTATCTCCCCGGAAGTGTCCCTGTTCGTCCAACAAGGATGGCCTCCTAAACATATGCCAACCAGGCCAGAGTTTAGAAGTCCATTCTTTTTTTTATTTGTATTTTGTTTTCAAATCTTTTTATTTATTATGTCAACAAATAAAATCACAGAACAATCAAATACAACAAACAATAGTAAACCAGATAACGCAAGTTAAAATCAGTCAACAAAATTACAAGTCAATAACAAACAGCATAATCAAGTTATCCCCCCGACATACTAAGAAACATTTGATTTATGCAAACAATAAGAGTAAAATACAACAGTCAATAAAAGCATCTTACTTAGGACACACACACAGACACCAACAACACACAGACATCAGACCCAAACCCCAATAAGTAAAACAGTGAATAACATAGAAAATAAGAACAAAGAAAAAGGAAGAGAAAAATAAATTCAATAATTATGTCAAGCCACTCCTCACACTAGTCCACAGCCTATACAGTACAAGGCATTGAACGGACCCCAAAATAGATTGTACACCTCTTCTTTGTCCTTCACTCTAAATGACAGTTTTTCAAAATTTGATAAAGGGTGTAAATCACCTAACCAATGTTCAACTGTAGGCTTCTTCCTAGATTTCCAAACTCAAAGGATCAGTCTCATGGCCACCAATAAAGCCTTATTTATCCAGTTACTATATTACAAAGAACGCCTACACCTACCTCGATGTAGAAATAAGATAATGTTCTCACCTGATCTCTGTAAAACTACATCCAAAATTAGATCAATCCTGTCAAGCACATCAGTCCAAAAATTCCGAACTCTTAAGCAAATCCCAGAGAAGGTGCATAAGGGTACCAATGTCATTTCCACATCCCCAACATAAATTATCAGTTTGTAACTCCAGTTTATACATTCTAACTGGTGTCCAATACACTTTACCCACTACTTTCTGTCTAATCAGACGCAAGTTCAGATCCGTACCCACATTGGCACTTACCCTAAGAATATCCTTCCGTTCCCTGTCTGTAAAATTCACATTTAGATCATCCGACCACACTGTTCTCAATTTATCCCACGCCACAACATGTTTATTTTCCAATTGCATAAAGTTCATATATGTACGCACAGAATATTCCTGTCCCGTAAGCAATTGACATAATGAAGGTTTGGTTGCTAATGAATTACCAATTATACTTTTCCTGAGACGAATCCGGGAGCTCAGTTCTTCATATTTTCGACTTTCTCTATGATGCAACCCAAACTTCCTCTGTATGTCCCCAAATGTCAAAAGACGATCACCATCTAATACATCACCTAGTGTCCAAATCCCCTCCCGAACCCAATTCTGCCAAAGCAAACATCGATTTGTTTAATTGTAACACCTCATAATGCCAAAGAGAAGCATCCTCGCTAAAGCCATATGGCTGACTATTCTCTCCAAACCACCCCGTAAGGTCTTCCTGGTTGGCACTATAGACTTTAACTTTAATCTACTGACCGACATATTGCCCATTGTATAAAGGCTATTTAATTGATACGGATTGCAAACCCCTCTCTGCATGCGTTGCCAGATGGCACATATGAAGTCATCATTCGCATAATAATGAGTCCCTTTCTTGAGCAGAAACGCCTTACAGTACTTAAGTCAGGATACCAAACCCCCTTATTCCACACTTTGCATCAACATACATCTTGGAATCTGCGGTCTTTTACCCAATCCCCACAAGAAACATTGAAAAAGTTCATCAATTTGCAAAATTTAGAAGTCCATTCTAACAATGTGTGTGGAAGGATTCCTTGGTTTGCGACTGGTGAGACACCTACTGTTGCCATTGTGCAGTGACTGTCACTGGAACCAGCCTTCCCCATCTGGTAGCGTGTCCTGAAGAGTCCTGCATCAGTGCCTGCTGCATGTCTTTGCTGGGAAGGGTTGCACTCAACTCCTGGACTCGACCGGAAACTTCCTTGCACCTGCAGCTCCTGGGCGTCTTCTACTGGATCCAATGGTGGGAAAACCTGCCTCCAGGGCTCCCCACCCCCAATTCGACCTTCCGAGTTCTTTTGGAAACTCTGAGAAAGGGCAGTGGGAAGTCTCATACTTACTGGTGCCCCTAACTCCTCCATTATAAAGTTTGTGAAGGACTTGTGATTTATTTTCCATTCACTTGCTTTTTAACCATTGGTTGAAAAAGTTGCCTTAGAAGCTAAGAAGTGTCATTTACTCACCTGTAAATCCCTTTGAAAAACTTCTGGAACAGCCTTCACACCCAGCGTAACATTTCCTAACTTTGTCCCGTCTTCTGAAGGTACTTCGTGACCATTTGGGACAAAGCCCCATTCAACATAGGATTGGATTTCTAAAGTTGGGTCTTCTATTCCTGTGGACTGGTTATACAATTCCCCAATTTCTTACCATCCCTTTCAGGTTGACTAATTGTATGCATTGTATTAACCAACTGTGACTCTATTTCTCCAGCATGAGGTATGGCATGGATTCACATGCTCATGAATATTCCCCGTCAGGCCGGGAATCCTCGGTAAAGAAAAAATCAGTATGATTTTCGTTTATGATCTGTCTTTCTTTGTAACCAATCACTGGTCTCTGGGTCATACTGCCCCCAGACAATGACTGCCCTCTTCCTAAGCCCCGCCTCTGGCAGCCATCCTCAGATTTTTACCACACCCTCAAGTGTTGGGAGTCCTCGTGTTTAGCTCTTGAGCTTTTTGCTGCGTTTTTGTGCTTTTTCTAAGAGATTTTCTCATTTTTCGGTCAAATAGAGCCTCAAGCTCCACCGTGTCTACATCCGATCAACGGGGACCCATTTCAGATTTTCTACGCCTCTCAAGGATGAAGTTTTCGTCGAGTTACGCTTCTTGGAGGAGTCCAGAAGTTTCTGCGGCCTACCCTGACATGGCCCAGGAGAAAGGAAGCTCGACGCCCGGAAAGCTGTTCAGGGCTTGCCCTGGATGCCAGCTGCAGAATGTGTTCAAGGCGGACAAGCACTCGAAATGTCTCTACTGCCTTCATGAGGACCAAACGCACGTGGAGAAGGACTGTGCGTTTTACGAGAACATGTCGGAACGGACCCTCAGGGACCGACACCTTTGTCTCTCCAACTGGCTGGAAGGAAAGAGCCTGTCGGGTGAGAAGAAGTAGTCCAAGCGGTCTTCTAAGTCCTGTGAGGGCACCCTGGCGACGGGGGCTCAACAGAAAGAAAAGCACTGCGGGCCCCGGGAGCGCCGAACGGTCGGGCTCCTCTGCTGCCAGGCAGGGCGCATCCTCTCCAGCGCCATCGACCACGAGCCAACGCTCTGGCTCAGGCAAGAGGAAGGCAGAGAACCCGGCGAAGCTTCTGGAGAGGCCCCGGTCGATCTCAAAGGATACTGCCCAGGGGGACCGAGGCGGTGACCCTCCCCCCCCCCCCCCCCCCCAAGGTGAAGGCCACAGGCCCGTAGAAGGTGGTGAAGGCCTTGCTTCACCCAGCCAAGACCTTTATCGAGGAAGTCGCGGTGGCCCTGGCGCAGCCTGAGGAGGCTACACCAGTGGAGGCGACCTCGGGGCCCGAGTTTCCCTGCCACCGCGGAGGGAAGCCTCTTTCAGGCCCATCGAGAAGACCCCCGTGAAGACCCTGGCGGAAAAAGTGGGGGCGGGGGGGACCGGTGGCCATTGTGGACACGGACACAGCCTCAGAGGAGGAACTGGTTGAAGTCTTGGATTGCCTCGACGAGGGCGTCGAAGAGGCCCGGTCCCACGGGAGGGATCCTGACGAAGGGGACGATGAGAGCGACGGCGACCATTTTGTTGGCAATACAATCCTTATGTTCGGAGATAAGGACGAGATTGCCCCTACCACCAACGGAGGAGCCGGAACCAGCCTAGACGGCAGACCCATCCAGCCCCGCCTTTTCAGCCCTCGCGGCCTTCTCAGCCTTTGCCCACGTCCCCCGTACCTGGGGATGACACGGGAACGGACACGACTACGACGGGTACGGATGACGACGACGGCGAGACTCCCATCGCCTCCAGCCCTGGCCTCCCCGCCCGACGAGATTGGGTCTTTCCGCGCTATGATCACCAGGGCATCTGAGCTTTTTCAGCTCTGCCCCGAAGAGAAGGAAGGTTTCCTTTACCAACGGCGCGAGGCCAAGAGGAAGACAGTCCTCGCCTTGCATCTGCTGGATGACATCTGGGACGAGGGTCTCACCCTTCTCAAGAACCCGTCTAAAAAGCCTGCCAAGAAGGATTGGTACGAGAAGAAGTACCGGGTCCCCGATGCGGCCTCTTTGTGCCTTAGGGCGCAACTGACCCCTGACTTGGTCGTCTCAGCGGCGGCCAAGAAGAAAGCGGGGGTGGGGGGCCCCATCGGCCTCAACGTCAACTTCCCCTCCGGACGGCGAAGGAAAGAAGCGAGTTATCTCGTCGGCGGCAACAACGATTAAGGTGGCCCGCTACGACAGGGAGTTATGGTACAAGATCGCCCCCCTGTTGGACTTCTTACCGGACGACAAGAGGGCTGAGGCCCTGGAGATCTTGCAGGAAGGTGAGGTGGCAACGGACATTGCCGACACCGGTTTCCTCCAGCTAGGCAACGGCATTTGCCTCAGACGACGGTGGCTCAAGGCGACGGATTTCCACCTGGACGTACAAGCCAAGGTTTTGGACATGCCTGTCGACGGGAACAACCTTTTTGGGAAAATAGTGGATGAGTCCCTCCAAGCCATCAAGGCGGCCACGGAGACAGCTAAGGCCCTAGGAGTTCTCCAGCAACGAAGGCCGTCCTTTCGGAGCCCCGGAGGCAAGCAGGGTGCCTCCAAGGGATTCGACAGTGGCTCCTCTACGTACCGCCAAGCGGCCCGCTTCTCGTCGCAGGAAGCCTATAGAGGACGAGGCAAGTCGGGTGGATCCCGCCGTCGTCGCCAGGGAGGCCAAGGCGGCAAGGCGTCCTCCAAGCAAGATTGAACCGACCGTGGCGTTGGGCCCCCACCGAAGCACCCCGGTGGGGGGCCGGCTGGCGAAGTTCGTCAGCGTGTGGGGGTCCATCTCAACCGACCGTTGGGTGCTGGACGCCCTGGCCCAGGGGCACGCCCTTGAATTTCTAAAAAAGTGCCCCTGCATTCCTCCCATGGCCAGGAAAAAAAAAAACACGTCCCTGCTGTTGGAGGTAAGGGCGATGCTCGAGGAAGGTGCCATCGAGCTCGTCACAAAGAGGCTCCGGGGCTCCGGAATATACTCAAGATACTTCCTTGTGAAAAAGACAGGAGGGTGGGGACCCATCCTAGACCTGCAACGACTGAACAAGTACATCAAGGCACAGAAGTTCCGGATGGTTGCTGGTTCACGTGCTGGGACAGCTGGAGGACGACGATTTCCTGTCATTGTTGGATTTGGAGGATGCATACTGTCACATTCCCACTCTAAAATGACACTGGCAGTTCCTCAGGTTCGTGGTCCAAGGGCGGCACTACCAGTTCAAGGCCCTCCCGTTCGGATTGAAGTCGGCACCCAGGGTTTTCACCAAGTGCCTCGCTCCAGTGTTGGCGCGGCTATGCCTGCAGGGGGATCCACGTCTACCCCTACCTGGACGATTGGCTCATCCGCGCAAGGACAAGGGAGCTCACCGTAGAACACAGAGCGAAGACCGTCCAGCTGCTCACGGACCTGGGGTTCTCCAACTTCCCCCAAGTCCCACCTGGACCCCTCCCAAGTCGCACTGTTTCTGGGAGCCAAGCTCAACACAGTGGATCGTCTGGCCTCGCTGTCGGAGGAAAGGACAAAGGCCATCCTAGGCAAGGTGCAGCGTCCTCTGGCCACGGAGGTGGCCAGAGTGAGGTCCATCAAGTCCCTCCTCGGGATGATGTCCTCTTGCATTTATCTTGTGCGCCTGTGCAGGCTTCGGATGCGCCCTCTACAGGAGCTCTTCGACGCCCGCTGGATTCAAGCGACGGGCAGCTTCGAGGACAGGATCCCTCAACGAGACGTTCCGACGAGCGATCCGGTGGTGGGGCACCCGTGCTCATCTAGCGGCGGGAACAGACTTTCAGACCCAGGCCCACCAGGCGACTGATGGATGCCTCCCTGGAGGGGCGGGGAGCCCACACCGGAGATATTCACGCGAGAGGCCTTTGGCTCCCGGAGGAGAAGCTGATCCACATCAACATCCTGGAGCTCCGGACAGTGTTCTGGGCCCTCGGGTCCTTTCTTCTGTCCCTCAAGGGCAAGGTGGTGAGGATCTTCACAGACAACACCACCACGATGTTCTACATCCGGAAGCAGGGCGGAATCAGATCCCCGGCCCTATCCAAGGAAGCCCAGGACCTGTGGCATTGGGCCGTTGCTCAAGGGATGTGTCTGGTGCCGTTTCATCTGGCAGGGATAAAAAAACACCATCGCCGACTCACTCAGCAGAGCGCTGCGCTCGTGCCACGTGTGGGAACTATGCCAGGACCAAGTGGACCGACTCTTTCAGCGATGGGGCAAACCCCAGATCGACCTGTTGGCGACAAACTCCAAGTGCCAGAGGTTCGCCAGCAGGTTTCCCCAACCGAGGAGCATGGGCGATGCTTTCTCGTTCCTCTGGGACGGCCTGTTCCTATATGCGTTTCCTCCGTTGCCGTTCTTGCTCTGACTCGTCAACCAGCTCAAGAGGTCCCGGTGCAGAATGATCCTTGTCGCACCAGCGCGGCCGAGACAGATCTGCTTCCCGGACCGCCTGGACTTGTCAGCGTCCCCACCAGTCAAGCTGTCGACGGACGCAGATCTTCTCTCCAGAGAAGGAGGCGCAATTCTTCATCACGACCCCGAGTCGCTGAACTTGCAGGCCTGGCTCCTGCAGCACTAGAGTTTGGAGGATACAATATCCCGGCCGACTGAAGAGGGGTTCTTGCAAAGGCCAGGGCGTCCTCAACTCTCAAGTGCTACGGACATAAGTGGAAGAGGTTCTCTATCTGGTGCCGTGCACAGAGGATTAACCCTCTGCGGATTACGGCCTCTCGTATTGCAGTACCTTCTGTCGCTAGCCAAAACTGGACTATCTCATGCTTCAATCAAGATACACCCGGCAGCGATTTCCTGATACACCAGGACTACAGGGCGGTTATCCCTGTGGTCTCATCGCCTGGTTAAGGAATTTATGAAGGGACTGTTTCGATCATTCCCGCCGGTGAAGGCACCAGCCCCGGCGTGGGAGCTCAACGTGGTGCTGACCAGGCTCATGGGTCTGCCATTCGAGCCATTGCATTCGGCCCCGTTGAAGTTTCTGTCGTGGAAAACAGCATTCCTGGTGGCCATCACCTCCGCACGACGCGTGGGAGAGATCCAGGCACGATCCTGTAAGCCGCCATACCTGACCTTTCACGATACAAGGGTAGTGCTGAGGACGCACCCCTCCTTCATGCCCAAGGTGCTGTCGGACTTCCATCTCAACGAGCCCTTGGTGTTACCAGTCTCTTTGCCGTCGCCTTTGTCGCCGGCCGAGAGGACTTTGCACTTGCTGGATGTAGCTAAAGCGGTGAAGTTCTACGTGGACCGAACAAAGAGTTTTCGGAGGACATCGCAGCTGTTTGTGAACTTTGGACCTGTGAACCAAGGGAAGGCTCTCGAAGGCTTCCATTTCCAGATGGCTCTCCGGCTGCATCATGCACTGTCATCGGTTGGCGAACCAATCGTTGCCCGGCTGTCCGACCAGAGCGGTCGCTGCTACCACAGCGTTCTTGTCTGGTGTGCCCCTGCTGGACATCTGCAGGGCTGCTACGTGGAGGTCGACTCACGCCTTCACGAGATTCTACTGCGTCGACCGGGATTCCAGGGAGGAGTCCAGGGTCGGCCAAGCAGTGCTGCGCAACCTGTTCGCTTAAGGTGAGCCTGGTGAGGAGGTAAGAAATGCTTTATGTTGAGTTTTGATGTAATGCTTAATATTGAACCTTTGCCACCTCCCGTGGTTGTGCATGTTTGTACTGCTATGTATTCTTATATTCATGAGCATGTGAATCCATGCCAGACCCATGCTGGAGAACAACAGTTAATGATAAGTATTTTGTTCCTTCTCCAGCATGGGATCTGGCATGGATTCACATGCTCCTGAATATTCCCCGTCGTCAGGCCAGGAATCCTCGGTAAAGAAATAATCAGTATCAGTTTCGTTTCTGATCTGTCTTTCTTAGTAGTAACCAATCACTGGTCTCTGGGTCATACTGCCCCCAGCCAATGACTGCCCTCTCCCTAAGCCCCGCCTCTGGCAGCCATCCTCAGATTTGGTAGCACGTAAAGTGGCAGTATGACCAAGTGAAGAGCGGCAGAGGGGTAGGAGGGAGGGTTCGCATGTGAATCCATGCCAGACCCATGCTGGAGAACAACAGTTACAGATAAGTAACTTGTTTCATGTGTTCTATTTAGAGTCTGGTGTGATTCATTTTTATAGTGTTTTGGGGCCTAAGTAAATAGAGTATTTTGTACTTACCTGTCAAAGTAGAATCATTGTGTATTTCACTGTGTGGACTTTGTGGACCCCTTACCCCACTCTCCTGTGACTTATCCTTGACAACTCTTCTTGATTGGTTTGCCTGAAGTCCCAGAAGCCCCCCTGTTCTCGATTTCTTGGGTGGCCTCCTAAAATCTGCCCATGCCAGCTTTTAGAAATCAATCTTAATGGGAGCCTGTAGCAGTCACCACCAGACGATTCCAGGCAGCTTCTTGCATATCCCCAAGAATAGATGCAGACCTCCTCGTTGCAGACCCTTCAGGACACATCTCTGGATTGCAGAAGGATGATTTCAGCAGAGGTCACCACTGTTGGGCGGCTACAAGTGTTCATCAGTGGTGAACACAGAGGCAGCCCC
Source organism: Ambystoma mexicanum (assembly GCF_040938575.1). Lineage (NCBI taxonomy): Eukaryota > Metazoa > Chordata > Amphibia > Caudata > Ambystomatidae > Ambystoma > Ambystoma mexicanum. The sequence goes on along the minus strand of NC_090924.1, from coordinate 863,166,896 downwards.
AGCTCAAATTTCATTGTGGGGAGAAAGCTGAAATTACAAGCACAGGTGGCATATGGCATAAACTGTAGATCCTGTGAATCCCAAGGCCCCGCAGGAACGGTGAAGGCTGCAGTCCGGTAGCCAGAAAGGGCCCTGGGCAGTCCACTGGGATGTCAAGGACCCTACCCAAGGCTTCCAACGCATGGATCCATGAGCAAGGGTTGATACTAGTTCCCACCGGTTCAAGGGTTAAAACACCAATGAGGGTCTTCTGAGATCGGACAGATGAGCAGTGTTTCACCCGATTATTCACTGGAGTAGATGCTGGTCAGCTGCAAGGGTTATCACTGGGCTGCTCTTCTTAGTCTTGGTTTCAACAATGATCGGTAAAGCTTTAGGAGTCCTCCTTAAACCAATGGTTAAGATCTGGAACCTTCTAACAGTCCAGGGTTGTTCAATTCTGGTTGACCATGAATCATCACATGCATCCAACTACAGATTTTCCGATGCCGGAGAATGTGGCCTCAGACCAGACAGTCCCAGCCCCCTCCTATGGCTCTTGCACACAAAGCTCACTTGCTTGTGAAAGCAGTAGCTTTACTTTGGAAGGGGTTACCATATATGGCATTTCCTGACATGAGAAGTCGAGAAGAAGGCCAAAGAACGAGCAAAACTCTCGTGGCATGGCCATTATAGGGTGCTAGCTACCCAAATATTTTAAAAAAAACAGTAACTATCAGTTCTCCAGCATGGGGTCTGGTATGGATTTACGTGCTAATTTACTATTCCCCTTTTAAGGAGAATTCTCATAATGTGCTAATTCCCTCCACCTTAGAGACCCCCCGCAACTTTGCTGGATTTTTAGGATTTGATTTTTTTACGTGGAAAGAGTGTGAGCCTTTTTTTCCCCACTCTTTAATGTATTTTGATATGTTTTACTCGTGTTCTTTGATTATGGAGTTTTAGATAACTCCATAGGCATCATCTTTTCATGTGTTGTACACAGCAGCCTCAGTGCAGTGACATAGGAATGTCTTTTAGACTTCCCCAAGGTTTAACTACCTTCTCTGGGATAAACTTCTGTTTCCCAGAGAATGTAAGGTTAAATTGACTTTACTAGTCTTTTTAAATTCCTAGACCCAGCAACCACTATCTTGCTATAGAGTGCTGGAGAGGTTATCTAGTATCCCCTGTGTCTAGAAACTCATGTAGCAGTCAAATGCTAGCCTTTTCTATTGAAATGGCTGGTGGCAGTGGTTTTACAACGAACTACCATGATTTTTCCCAAGCGCGAACACTGGTAGATCAAAATCTCGTGAGCCATGTTTTCAAGATGGCGCCTTAAGGCCCTTTGTTTAAGCAGGTCCTGGTCTTCTTTTTTCGCCATTTCTTTTTGGAACGGTCCTTCTAGTGTTCTGCGTGCCAAACTAGGTTTGGTCCCTTTGTTTCTATGCCTTTGTCGGACTTCAGGACTGAAGACTGCCTATGGTTCTAGAGTGTCTGGGGTGGGCAGGAAGGTGAGGGAGGTACCCGAAACTCCATGTGCTTAGTCTCCTAGGAGACCCAAATGCACTCTGTGGTGATTGGCTGGCTGACTGTCTGGCAAGGACAGCCACCCTGCTGGGTGAGTGACAGCTAGGCTGGAATGAATGGGAGAGAACTGAATAAAAGGCGATCTCTTGGCTTGGAAGGCAGTGTCGACCCTTGGACAAAGGAACCGAAGAAGAGCTTTAAGAGGACGCTTGCTGCAACTCCTGGACCGTTGGTTTGGCCGGTGAGGCCCTGCTGCAGTGTCGAAGCGCCAAGTTCGCATCGACAGAGAAGCCCCTGTAAGCACGACTTCTCCCTTTTGAGTTGGTGGGATCAATAAACTCCATGGTCAGCCACCTGGACACCCATCTTGGAGCTGGTTGAATTTCCTCAGAGTTGCTGCAGAAAACCGTATAGCCAGGCAGAGGGGCACTAAATTGTGTTACTTTTAAACTGGCCTAAAGCTTTTGGAATCTCCTCCGGACTCCTACGAAGCAGGACTGACCAAGCCTGAGCCCCCTCAGCAGAGTGCAGGACCCCAGAAGCAAGGACCGTTCACCTTGACAGTCAGGAACCGCGTTGTTTCGATTTGCGGTAGCTGAAACGCAAAACAGCCACTGAAAGTGAAGTTTGCCGGTTGTGGATTTTGACAGTCCCAGTGCATTGAAGGAGTCCTCCAACGTCCTCCCTCTTGTCTCCACGACTGAGGCCCAGGAACAGTGAGATCTGCAGAGCTGCACGGGAACAGAAGTCATTGGCTGTATCTTTTCTTCTTTACCAAGGTACTGAAAAACAAGTCTAAGAGAACTTAACCTCTTACCGTAGAAGTGCTTGTAACTTCCACAACTCAGAAGTCTAATCAGCTTGTGGCCCTACGTTTGATTCTTCTTTTCATCAGACGCCTAAGAACTTGTGCAAAGACTTTTCCATGTACTTGCCAGAAGTGCTTCATCCTATCCAAGACTTTTGCCCATTGTCTTTGGCCTAGCCTTTTGAATTGAATGACTCTTCTAAGAATATCTAAAAGCACTTACCTGCTTAGGAATATTTGTGGTCTCTTGTTAGTCCAATAACCTTTGCCTTTTACCAACTTTTTAAGAGTATTCTAAATGCCAACAGTAAGATATTAATGTCCCCAGCATCCTTGTCAGGTCCAGTCTTGAATCTTCTTGCAGGAGTGATGCTGGCCCACCAGACCCCCTTGGTATGCCCGCTCAATAATCCTTTAGTAAATAAAATTACCAAACTGGCAAACCCAAGGGGAAAGGGGAATGGAGGAGAAAATAACTGCATATCTTCACTGGTTCTCAAGACACTGGCTTTGGTTCCCAGAATAGTTAGACTCAATGGAATTTTACTCTCTAGAACTGGATTGATGAAGTTTCATCAGTATGATGTGTCTTTGAAAATCGAAACACAAGAATACACAGATTAATGTTACTCTATATGTATGTAAACTACTGCTATTGCTATTATGACCTATGATCTAGTACCTGCTGCCTATGCTTGATTGCTGATGGGCATCAATAATAGATACTCTTATTTACTTTTGTTTTTCCCTTGGCTTAAATGTTGCTGTAATTCAGAATTGAATTTGCTTGAAGATCAATTCCTAATGACCTTCAGAGGAAGATTTTATATAGTCACTAATAGTCTTTTCACTTATCTTTTCTTTGCAGAAAAAACAAAAAAAAATATGGAAGAAATATTTGTTCAATAAAAGTTCATGAAGTCACAAAAAATGTTAAAAGTTCTACTGAGAGAACTACTTCCAGTTTTCTTACTTATTGGTACTCTGAGAAATATAATGTATCTGCATATATTTTTAGTTCAAAGCTGTAGACTTCAGATGCTCCGAAGATGAATTTGATGACACGACGCACTGCAAACAGAATAACTGTTGATCTGAAGATCGCGACGCTACGCGCAATCAGAACGGGGTTGAAAAAATGTAGACGTGAGGCAAAATTCAGAACCACGCCCTCAGGAAATATTAAGCAACACGTTACGACGCGCTAAGCCGTAGCACTGGGAAACTAACACACACTAAATGCCGGTACTCCGATACGACTTCAATCGGAAAACTGGTACGCCCAACCAGGAAGTGAAGAACGATAAAATCGGGACATACGCTAATTACGCAAGCGGGTCCTATACTCGAAATAAATTCAAACGTTCAACTAATATGACATGGACGCGCGTGCAATCTAATAAATACCACGCAATAGACGATAGTATTTCACGCGTATGATATCCAAAAATACTGGAACTAAAGCACTCCTAAATACCGCACTCTAAAGGTTCTAAATTAATTAACAGAATAAAAATCAAACACTTAACAATAGTTAAACGCACATGCAGCCGCGAGAGAAAATAAAAACGCACATTTGTTTTCTTTCTCAACTTACACGCGCAGTAGAATACAAGTCATAGTTCTTTCAAAAAGAATGCAGATAAATAACAGTTTTAGTTCTTAGAAAATAAACTCCGTCTTGAGTTAAGCCAAAGGTGTGAACATTTCACTTTAAAAACTTAGCTTGCTTCATCTGTAAGTTGTTCTTGTTTTAAAATGACTACTTCTTAGAGGAATTTTTCTGTAGTTCTTTATTTCTCCAGATATTCTTCTCATAAAGGATTATTCTAATTACTATAATTACTTATACTAAATATCATGAGAGCTCTAAAAACTGCAACCTTCCTCAATGGAAACTGGAATGAAAGGCAGTTTAGAATTTTGGCGAATGTTCCAAACTAACTCACAATTCTGCTCCTCCAATCACTGTTGAAGTAATACACCTCCATCTTGGCTTGGGGAATTAGATGCTTCCTGAATGATATCATTAAGGAAACTTATTTTGATATTAAGTGTAAATCATAACCAACTCCAAACACCACTCAACCAATTCTCTTACATAAATGTGCTAATGAAGTCTAAAAAATAAATGTTTACTTCACTCTCCTTAATGAAAGTTTTCTAGTGTAATGTCTTTTTGAACATCTGTAAATGTGCCATGGGATCCTGACACTTAAGTCACCTGTGGGTGTAGGTTGTGTCTGTGGGCCATCCCCAAAGGGTCTTGTCTGATTCAGAAACTCAGTGTACAGCATTGAAGTTTTTTTGTGTGTTACTATTCCATTGCTCCCTTCTGAAGAAGGCTTTATAACTGACTGATAAATTAATAAATGTTAATGCAAGAAACCTTGAGTGTAAGTTTACTTGAATGCCTGTAACTGTGAATCTTTGTATAATTCCACTACAGCTCACATTTCCCCTCATGAGATGAGCCTGGGTGCTCAACACGCTACCAAAACTGTGTAGTACAAGCTTATACCAAACTCCCTGTGCTTAGTCTCGTAGGAGACCCAAATGCACTCTGTGGCGATTGGCTGGCTGACTGTCCGGCAAGGACAGCCACCCTGCTGAGTGTGACAGCTAGGCTGGAATGAATGGGAGAGAACTGATTAAAAGGCGAGTCTCTTGGCTTGGAAGGCAGAGTCGACCACTGGAACGAAAGAACCGAAGACAAGCTTGAAGAGGACGGCTGCTGCAACTACTGGACCATTGGTTTGCCCAGTGAAGCCCTGCTGCAGGTCCGAATCGCCAAGTTCACCCCGACAGAGAAGCCCCCGCAAGGTTTGACCAATCGACTCTACCATAAGCCACCTGGACACCTTATCTCTGAGCTGGTTGTATTTTCCTCAGAGTGCTGTAGGAAACCGAATAACCAGGGAGAGGGACACCAGTTTGTGTGCTTGACTTGGAGCTACCGGAAACGAAGATTTGCCAGTTGCAGCCTTTCTGACCAGTCCCAGTGCAGTGCAAGAGTCCCCCGACGTCCTCCCTCTTGTCCCCACGACTGAGGTCCAGGAACGGTGAGATCTGCAGGAACTGCCAGGAACAGAAGTCATCAGCTGCCTCTTTCTTTATTTGTAAGGTACTGTAAAACCAGACTGGGTACTTCTTGCGGTGAAACTTTCCCAACTCACAGGCCTATTCAGCTTGTGACCCAACATATGATTCTTTTTGCTACAAACTATTCCTAAGAACTTTTGCAGAGACTTTTCCGTTTAACTACCAGAACTGCGTTTGTCCTATCCAAGACTTTAGCCCATTGACTTTGGCCTAACCTATTGAATTGACTCTTCTGGTGAACTCTAAATATTTGCACTGTCTAAAGAATATTGTAACCTTTCATGTTCTAATCTTTGCCTTTTGCTCCCCTTGAAAAGTATTTGTGAATTGGTATTGAAGTGTATTTGTGTGTATGATATAATTGTCTCCTATTGAATGTTTTATAATTGAATGGTTAATACATTAATAAGTATTTTTAACCAAGAAACCTTGAACACCTGTGATTGTAGACCTATGTGTAGCATCATTACAGCTCACATTCCCTCTTGAGATAAGCCTGGCTACTCTGCCCGCTACCAAAACTGTGTGGTACAGACTTGTACCAAAGGTTGGTTTTGCTTAAACCTGTAGTCATAGTTGTCTGTAGTGGTCCCAGAGGGTACTGCATTCAAACGTTGCCTAACATTGGGTTAAAAATAAGGATTGGGGGTCCCATAGTAATCGATGGAGGGAAAGTTGCAAAAAGATAACCATTCTGACCACCTAGCCTACGGCCAATGGCTGGGTTGTGTACCGTGGTTTAAAATACTTTTGGAGTGATTTTTATAAACTGTCAAATCTCCCAAAGTTAGACAGCGCTTAATTCAATGGGCATGGTAGTGTAATGAGGTTTTTGTACAACCCTCTGTGGAATCTACAACCACTGGCCTTAAAGGGAGATAACCCACTGGACAAGAAAGGGAAGCCAACATTCTCTGAAAGGTATGTCACATGTACAAAGCAACCAGGCTTCATTCCCAGGAGTAGCAGTCTGATACAAAGGTAAAATTAGTCGACGCACTTCTCTCTAGAAAATACTTCCATGCTGGTACATTAAAAATATATACTTTCTCCTATAAACCAATCACTGAGATGTGGGACATACTGCCCCCAGCCAATGACTGGCCTCTCCCGGTCACGTTGCCGCACGTGCTCGGCCAAATGGAGGTAGGAGACTTTCTGTTGTTGGATCTAGAGGACGCATACTTCCACGTCCCCATTCACGTAAAACATTGCACGTTCCTGCGCTTTGTCGTACAAGGGAAGCACTACCAGTTCAAGGTGCTCCCCTTCAGGGTCTTTACGAAGTGTCTGGCTCCAGCGGCGGTCCATCTGCAGGGAATTCATGTATATACCGTACCTCGACGACTGGCTCATCCGGCCAAGTCAAAGGACGTCACCGTCGATCATATGGAGAGGACCGTCCGGCTTCTGACGGATCTGGGGTTCTTGGTGAACTATGCAAAATCCTGCTCGACTCCATCGTAGAACGTGCTTTTCCTGGGGTCCACGATTAACACAGTATCCTGCCTGGCCGTTCCATCAGAGGAGAGAAGAGGCCATTTTGGGCAAGGTGCAACGACTTTTAGCACTGAAGATCGCCACGGTGAGGAACATCAAGTCGCTGCTCGGCATTATGTCCTCATGTATCTACCTGGTCCAGATCTGCAGGTTGCGGATACAACTCCTCCAGGAATTCCTAGACACCCGTTGGATCCAGGTGTCCGGGAGCTTCAAGGACAGGATCGTGCTCGATGAGTTCTGTCGAGCGAAAAGGTGGTGGGGCGTGCGCTCCAACATCACCTAGGGCACAGATTTCCAGAGCCCCCATACCTGGAGACGGTCACTATGGACGCTTCTCTTTAGGGCTAGGGAGCCCACACCGGAAGTCGCCACGTCAGAGGCCTGTGGCTGCCGGAGAAGTTGCTACACATCAACGTCCTGGATCTACGGGCAGTGTTTTGGGCCCTCAAGTCATTTCTTCCGTCCCTCAAAGGCAAAGTGGTGAGGGTATTCATGTTCAATACCACCACAATGTTTTACATCTGGAAGAAGGGTGCACCAGATCCCTGGTGTTAGGGAGAATTCTAAGAGATGTGCTAATTCCCTTCTACTTTAGAGAGCCCCAGCTCTTTTGCTGGACTTCAGGACTTAATTTCTAACCTGGAGAGAGTGACCTTTTTCCCACACTCATATTTTTCGATGATTTGGACTCGGTTTTTCGTTTGACTTTGCAGTCTGACAAACTCCATAGGCATCATCTTTACGTTGTGACACACAGTACCTTCAGTGCAGGGGCACAGGGCAGTCTCTCAGATTTCTCAACGGTTTAAATACCTTCTGTTGGTGAAACTACTGTTTCCAAGAGCAGTGAAGTGAAATTGACTTTACTTAAATTTTGTAAGTTTCTAGACCCAGCACACCATCTTACAATAGGGTGCTGGAGGGGTTACTTAGGATTCCCTTTGTCTAGTTTCTCATGTAACATTTTTGTTACCCTTTCTGTAATTAATGGCTGGTGGCAGTGGTTTACTTTTTAATACCATTTTGTGTTTCTATTGCGGGCTGATATTGCAGCTGCAGTGAAGCACCCATGGGTGCCCATTTTGTCAAAATGGCCCGGTCATCTTTTTTCGCCATTTCTTGCTGGAAAGGTCCTTCTTGAGATTTACTCTGTGCACCAAACCAGGATTTGTACCTTTGTTCGTTTTGTCTTTGGCGGGATTCACGAGTGAAGCCCGCCTCGGGCTCCAGTATGTCTGCCAGGGGTTGGAAGCGGGGGAGGTGCCCGAAACCCCCTGTGCTTCATCCCCTTTGTTTCAGGAACACACCCAAAGGTGATTGGCCGGCAAGGACAGCCCCCCTGCTGTGTGATTGATAGCCAGGCTGTAATGAATGGGAGAAACCTGTATAAAAGGCAAAGCTTTTTGGCTTGGAAGGCAGAGTCGACCACTGGACGAGGGAATCTGAAGAATATCTTGGAAGAGACACCTGCTGCAACTCCTGGACCGGTGAAGCCCTGCTGCTGTGCTGAAGCTCCGAATTCGCCTCGAGAGAATGAACCCCAAAGTGAACTCGTCTGGACATCCTCTCGGAGCTGGCTGTACTTCCATTGCTGCTGCTGGAACCAAAGTGCCAGGGAGAGGAACAACAGATCAAGTCCATCGCTTTTAAGCCCGACCCGAGCTTCAGGAAGATCCTTCGGACTCCCAGGAAGCAGGACTGACAAAGCCTGAGCCACCTCAGAGTGCTGGACCCCAGATGTGAGGAAAGTCTAAAGTGGTATCCGGGAGACCACAGTGGTGCTATTTGCTATAGACGCAAGGAGCTGAAACTGCAAAGTGCCACTGATTTGAAGTTTACCCATTGCTGCTGCCGACCTTCAAGTTGTAGTGCAGGAGTCCCCAGAAGTCCTCCCTCTTGTCCCCACGACTAAGGCCCAGGAACAACAGGCTCTTCAGACCTACACAGGAACAGAATGCAGCTGGAACCCCCTTACTTCAAACCAAAGGTACTGTAAAACTAAGAGGACTTCCCTCTTGTTGTAACTTTTCCAGTTCTCAGTTGCGACTTGTCCTGGTTGCTTTTGCACAGTTGCTTGCAGCTTTACCCCTCAGAAGCCTCCCAGCTTGTGGCCCTACATTGATTCTACTTTTCTACATAGACTTCTAAAACATTGTGCAAGACTTTTACTTACCTGCAAGAAGTGCCTCAGCTCACCTATGCTTTTGCTCACCTAAACATTGGCTGGCCTGGCTCCCTCATGGACTCTTCTTACCTCTGACTTTGTGCTTTAACTTTCCTCCAGGAAAAGGTTAATTGACTTTGCATTGGGGGTTCAAAAGTACTTACCTGCTTCAAAATATTTGTTGAAGCTTTGTTTTATTCCCAAACCCTTTTCTTTGACACCAAAAGTGTTGCTCTAAATGTAACAGTGATCTATTAATGTCCACAGTGTCCTAGTTATTTGTCACCTCAGGGTCTAGGAATCTTCTGTGTGCCATCCCAAATGGGTACTTGCTGATTTAGAGAAACTAAGAGTATGTATTTATATATATTTCTGAGGCTTGTGGAATCTGCTTAGATCACATGCTGTGCATAGGCCGACATCTAGTGGAAGCTGCAGAGTATTAGTTTGTTTTTCGAAACTCAAAGGTGCGTCCAATTGGGGTGTGCCAGTAATGCTATCCCTAGTGTAATGTACACTGTACCCATGAGCCCTCACGCATGTAGGACCCTAAGATAGTTTTTTTCCACTATACTTGTCGGAAGCATATCACGGAGTTCCCTTGGCTTTAGCCATTTATCTTTATAATTACAAAATGTCCCCGTTCTCCAACCTTACGTCGAAGATCAATGAAGATTGACATCAGTGACTCGAGACCAAGGAAGAACAGCCGTCGAGACTACACGACGGACTTTGGGCCTCGGAAGGCCCCTGGCCTCGGCCCTGTGCAAGTAGGGAGAGTGGGGGGTAGTCCCACACACTCATTTCCTACATATACCCGCCCTCTGCCAATTAGTGATATATGGAGAGTACTCCCTTTACATTCTGCCCAAAGTATAACCGTAAGTTTCCCTGGGTAGACAAACACAATACGTGTAACTTATGTCTCCCACGGGACCATCCCGAGGCCAATTGTAGAGCTTGTAAACTCTTCAAAGCGAAGACACAAGAACCGCACGACGAAGCGCTGGGCCCACTACGCCAGGCAGCTAGAGGCCATGGACGCAGTGGGTTCCTTCAACGATTGCAACAACGCCGCCTTATCGGACGGCGAGGGCACAGGGGTGTCGGGCACCCATGCGCAAGCCCCCGACCTCTGATGACTGGCGGTTCAGTTATGGAGACAACACCCGGCGGCAAGAGCGCAACACACACCTCTTCCACCAAACACACTAACCCCAGCCGAGAATCGACACTTATGTCGAGCGATCAGCAAAAGAAGGCATCAAGAGAGCGGTCCGCCGATTCGGTGTCCTCTGGGCGTTCCAGGTCACTGTCGCCTCATCACACACTGCAACCGTCCACAGTTGCTAAGGGTGCCACATTACCAAAAGTCATTGAGGCCTGGTCGTCGGAAGACGAATCCAACCTCTTCCCTCAAGTAGCACGTTCTACGTCTAGTACGTTTGACATCTGCTTCTGGGATTCAACGCCCCACATCCAAGACTCCAGAATCTCGTGACACCACCTCCGAATCCCGACACCAAGCGTCGAAAAATTCAGAAAACCCTAAAGGTTCAGGGAAACATTCCTCTAGTCATGAAAAGGGGGAAAACAATATAAGAGCCTCAGAACATCAGGTTCAGAAGGAAAAACACAAGGAAAAGTCCAAGGTCCCTTTCCCTGTCACCAAGGAAAAGACTGTTCCTCCCACTCCTCGGAAGATGGACATGGGTGAGGAAACACAACAGGAGAGGGTTATCCCCCCCCCCCAGTTCCAGGCAATGGAACTCGGATGACATTGATAGAGTAATGAGGAGGATGTCCTTTTTTGTAGATTTCTACGAAAAGGACCCATATTACTTTCAGAATACTCCAGCTACCTCTGCCCCTTTGGGATCCAAAGATCCTCAACCCCTGCTAAGAGGCTCTGTTCTGAGACTCCAGTTCAGGGTTTGATTTCAGACCCTTCTATACTTCAGCCTTACCAGCCACATGGTGAGGAGTCAGACATACAGATGCTGGAGGACCAGCAAGGTGTCGATTACTATGGGGATGATGACTAGGAAGAGGAAGACTAGGCGGAGGCCTATAGTCTTGACTCCCCTAGTCCCAAAGATCCCCCAGTGAATGATTCACCGGTTGATAATCCACCTTTTCTTAAAGACCCAAGCCACCATCATAGACATGCCGGTAGAACCGAACGTCCTATTTGGGAAAGCAGTGGAGGAGGCACTGAAAACAGCTAAGGACCAATACGATACCTTAAAGTCCCTCGGCCAGCTAACAAATGAGCCCTCGGGTCAAAGGGGAAATGACAATTTTCGTCGGTTTCGCTGCCAAACCTCCCAAAGAGGGTCCAATTACTATGAGTGTCAAGGAACTTCATGGGGCAGCAATCAGTCCCACGCTACCCAGGGTTTCACCAGAGGTCGACGCAGGGGTTGATTATCAACCGGTGAATCATTCACTGGGGGATCTTTGGGACTAGGGGAGTCAAGGGAGTTGGGGGGAGAGGCAGCCCAGGAAGAGGTGCTACGCCTCCCAATAAACAGCAGTGACGTTCCGCTCTGGGTCCCTTCCCATGCATCCCCAGTAGGGGGTGCATTTCCATCTTCACCCACGCATGGGAAAGGATCACTTCGGACAGGTGGGTGCTGTCCGCAGGATACTGTATAGAGCTACTAGAACGCCCCCGCGACCATCCTCCAAAATAGAACATACGCTCCAAGGAGCACCAAAGAATCATCCTCGAGGAGATAGTCATTCTTCTTGCAAAGGACGCAATAGAACTCGTCCCGGGCAACCAGGTAAACAGGGGTATTTATTCAACCTACTTCCTTGTGCCCAAATAAATCTAACGATGCGCCCAGTATTAGACTTGCGCCCTGCAAACAAATATATGCGAGGTGCTAACCTTACAGAAAATATGTTGCCCCTATGTTCAGTCAAAGCTGTAATAGCTTCAGTCCAAACACCCATCTATCACTCAAGCGCAAAATCTTTTCTTTTTTAAGAGGATGCTATAACATGTATCTCTAATGAACTATGTGCATTTCACACTAAACTAATATATAGATGCAAAATATTTTCTTTGAAAAGAGGATGTTATAATATGTATGTTTAATGGGTTGAATGTATGCACTTTACAAATTCTATGTTCTAAATTTATTTTTACTCTTTCTCTCTGTTTGCTCCCCCCTTTTCTTGTTCCTGAACAGGAATTGCTAACAAACATTATGGCTAAAAATAGTTATTATTGTATGATTTCAGTACTACCTTTACGCCCTGAAGACTGCCTAGTCCGGTTGAAACGCGTGTTGGTGTGACGTAGTTTTCTTTGTTATGAATAATCTTTTAAGTGTATGATCTAAATAGGATTTTTTATTTGTGGTTATTACCAGACAGTTGTCTGCATGTCAATATAATACTTTATTCAACCACACTTCCTCTAACCTGTAATTATTTCAAGTAAACCCCAGCACATATCCAAATGTGGAAGTCATTTTTGATTGCATGAGCGCAGTCTGTAAGGTTAGCACCTCGCATATACACGTTTCTACATAGGTGATAGTGGAAGATCACCAGTCTAACCACACGGCTGCAGCCAGGTATGCAATCACTCTATATACTAGGTATCTTTCCACTCTAGCCGTGCGCATTCACGACAATTGGTTAATTTTTCCACACTGTTCACGCTGCAAACAAGTATGTCAAGCCTCAAAAATTTCACATGACTACACTCCATGAAGTAATCCCCCTACTAAAAAAAAGTTGATTACAGGGCAACATTGGATATGAAAGATGCCTATTTTCATATTTCCATGCTCCCAGCGTACAGAAGATTCTTGAGTTTAAAGATGGACAGCCAGCACTACCAGTTCAAGGTGCTGTCTTTCGGAATCGCCTTGGCTCCAAGGGTATTTACCAAGGTACTGGCGGTGGTGGCGGCGCACCTACGCAGGGAGGCAATCCCGGTGTACCCTTACCTAGACTGGCTCATCACAGGGGAAACCCCTGTAATTTGCAGATCAAACATTCTAAGAACAATGGACCTCCTGTTCCAATTGGGCTTCTCAATCAACGAGAAAAAATCAAGCCTGGTGCCAAGCAGCTCAAAACAGTTCCTAGGAGCTGTTCTAGACACCCAAGAGGGGTTGGCCTTTTTCCATCAGAGGACAGAATTCGGAATCTGTTGCTTCTAATTCCTCAATATTAGTCTGGTCACCATATAAGGGCGTTCAAAGCAATTTGTTTGCTTGACATGATGGCATCGTGCATTTACCTGTTTCCCCATGCGCGCCTGCGACCCATGAAGGAATGGTTGGCGAAAGTTTTCTCAGGCAAGTGGTCTAGTACAGAGTCTTTGCTGGTGGACAAGAGAGAATCTTAGAAAGGGGAAACCCTTTTACGATCTGGAAATACAAGCCGTCCTCACAACAGACTCATCCCTGGTAGGGTGGGGAGCTCACCACCTTCACCACACAGCTCAAGGTCTCTGGACTCACAGTGGCTCAGAATCACATCAATCTGCTAGAACTTCTCGCAGTCTTCAGAGCGCTTCAGGCATTCAAACCCCTCCTATCCAACCTGTCAGTGCAGATCCTAACAGACAGCACGACAACAATGTTTTACTTTAGCAAGGGGGCACTCGTTCGCCAAATTTGTCCAAGCTTGCCCAGAAAAATGTGGAAATGGGCACTCAGACGGAACATTTATCTGTCATCCCAACATGTTCCAGGGGATCTCCATTCACTAGCGGACACTTTGAGCAGAAATCCTCTCCCAGAGGAACACGAATGGCGACTACATGAAGAAGTTGTACAAGTTCTCTTCTCTCAGTGGGGTTCCTCCACAATAGACCTATTCGCCACAAGCGAAAATAGTCAATACCCAGACTTCGCATCCAGGTTCCCCCTTCCAGGCTCCAAGGGGAACGCTCTATGGATGAATTGGTCAGTGGCGTTTGCCTACACTTTTCCACCAACCCCTCTGATGAGGAAGGTGGTCAGCAAGATACACAGGAAATCAATGGCGCTCATCCTAGTTGCTCCTATGTGGGCGGGACCACCATGGTTTCCCTACCTATGCAAACTGGCGGTGTGCAACCCCCATCAAACTCCCGTGCTGGTACAATCTACTCTCACAGCACGAAGGACAAACCGTGCATCCTCAACCCAACTCGATGAACTTGGCAGCATGGCTCCTGAAGTCAGAGTTTAGCTATCTCAATTTACCCCAGAGATGCATGGACATCTTAAGAGTCTAGAAAACCTAACACAAGACACTGTTACTTTGATAAGTGGAAAAATGTGTTATTTGGTGCCATAATAAACAAATCCACCCAATTGATTGTACTCATTCCAATATTGTCACCTATATGCTCCACCTACTGGATGCAGGGTTAGTATTTAATTCACTCAAGGTACACCTGGCAGCCTACACCACCTCCCATAACAAGGTGTCATGGTGGAAAATGCCAGTGGTCAAAGCCTTTATGGAAGGGGTAAAGAGACTCCACCCTCCAATTTCTAAACCACCTCTAGGGTGGGACCTTAATGTGGTGCCTGCTAAACTCATGGGACCTCCCTTTGAACCCATGCATAAAGCAAGTCTCAAACACCTGACTTAAAAGACTGCCTTCTGAGTAGCCATTACATCCATAGGAAGGGTCGGTGAAATTCAGGCTCTGTCAGTGCAGGATCCTTTCTTTACTGTTCATAAGGATAAACTGGTTTTACGCACTCACCCTAGGTTTTCTCCTAAATTCATTTCAAAATTCCATGTTAACAAGTCCATTGAGCTACTGGCCTTCTTACCAGAACCCAAAAGCTCTGCTGAGGTGAAACTCCACACACTAGTTGTGAGGAGAGCGGTCCTCTACTACCTGGACAAGACCAGACTGCTAAGAAAGACAGATCAACTGTTTGTCTCTATAGCTCTAGGCAGAGAAGGAGTTCGCATCTCTAAAGATGCCATCTCTAAATGGATAGTCAGATGTATCCAACTGTGCTACTCCCTTTCAGATAAAGCACTGCCCTTTAAGCTGAGGGCCCATTCTACTGCATTGACACTCATGCCAAGGGAGATACTCAAGTGGGACAAGCTGTTCTAAGACATTTGTTCACTCATGACCCTTCTCACATCCCACCTCCTTATTCTAACACTGCTCGCTAATCTGTGCACAGCATGTGATCCAAGCAGATTCCACAAGCCTCAGAAGGGATACATTACTCACCGTAATCGTATTTCTGATGCTTGGATAGGCTTAGATTCACATGCGCCCACCCTTCCTCCCCTCTGAGAGAAGGCGCATGGATGGTTGCAGTCTTATCTGCTTGGATACTCTGTACTCACGCTACTCCTCGTGCTACCTCATCATGGGTACAGTGGACATCGCACTAGGGATTATATTACTGGCACGCCCTAGTTCGCCCCTTTTCGAGTTTCGAAAAACAAACTAATACTCTGCGGCTTCCACTAGATGTCGGCCTATGCATAGCATGTGAATCTAAGCAGATGCAAGCACCAGAAATACGATTACGGTGAGTAATGTATCATATATATGTATTTCTGAGGCTTGTGGAATCTGCTTAGATCACATGCTGTGCATAGGCCGACACCTAGTGGAAGCCGCAGAGTATTAGTTTGTTTTTCGAAACTCGAAAATGGGTGTCGACACAGGGCTTGCCAGTAATACTATCCCTAGTGTGACGTCCACTGTACCCATGATCCCTCACGTGTCTAGGACCCTCAGATTGTTTTTTTCCGCCGTACTGGTCGGAAGCATTCCGCGAAGTTCCCTGGCCTTAGCCTTACTTTTGCTAAAATATTGTTATATTTCCCCATTTCTCCACCCCAACGTCGAGTCACCGAACATCCACACTCTACGCCAGCCCGGAGAAAGAATCGCCCGTCGAGAGCTGCATGACAGTTTTGGGCTTCGGAAGGCCTCTGGCCTCGGCCCTGCAAGTAGGGAGAGTGGGGGGTGGACATACTCTACACTCTTTCGGTATATACGTACATTCTTATACATTCCTACACTTATTAGCCCGCTGCCACAAGGTGCGTATGGAGGGTACCCCTTTCCAATTTTGCCCCAAGTGCAACCGCAAGTACCCTTGGGTTGACACACGCCACGTGCAATCTCTGCTTACCGAGGGACCACCCCGAGGCTAACTGCAGAGTGTGTAGTAGGTTCAAACCGAAAGCACTCGAGGACCATTCGATCAAGCGTTGGGCCAACCATGCCTGGCGTCAAGAGGCCATGACAGCGGAGGGCGCCTTCAGCGATGGCAGCAACGCTGTGCTTTCGGACGGCGAGGGCAACGTGGCGTCAATTGACAGCCAAGCGCAAGTCCCTGACCTCGGAAGGTCGTCCGGCAAGGCGGCTATGGGGAAGACCCCCGGCTACACAAGCGCTACCCACAGCACTTCCACAAAACACATGAAGTCCAACCGAGACTCGACGCGCACGTCGAGTACTGGGAAAGAGGCACATGGAGAACGGTCCGAATCGGTGTCCTCTGGGCGTTCTAGATCGCCGCATGACTCCAGGCAACCATCCACTGTTGCCAAGAGTGCCTCGCTCCCCAAGGTAATGGAGGGTCGATCGTCGGAAGACGAAGCCGACCTCTATCCCCAGACCGCACTCCAGGAGTCGGCATCAACAGGCCGTGCAACGGCTGGTCCCGAGTCCCAACTTCCACACTCGAGATAGGGACACTACCCCCGAACCTCGGCGCCAGGCATTGAAAGGCTCCGAAGGGGCGAAAAAACAGGGTAAACACTCTTCCACCCATGGGGAAGGGGAAAAACAACAAAGGAAGCAGTCTGTCTCCTTCCACACCTCAAACATTCTACTCCACATAAACAGATGGACAAGTCTCGGTCTTCTGTTATCCCAATGACCCCTGTTCAAACCAGTAGGTCTAGTCAAGATAAAACAGGGAAAGACCTCCAAGAAAGAATCATTCCCAGTTCAAGAGAATGGTCTAGTGATGACATAAACCGAGTCATGTCAAGGATGTCATCATTGGCAGATTTCTACGCCAAAAACCCTGAACACTTTCTCTTATACCCCCGACGGGTCAACACCCTCAGGCTCTAAGGATCCTATAACCCCAAGTAAGAATTCCCGGGTTGAAGCTCCTACTTCAGAGCCCTTCGGTATACAGCCCTATTCTCAAAATCGGGGAGATCCATCCTTTTGTGAAGATCCAGATTTGGGCATGTTGGAAGAACAAACTGGGACGGGCTACTATGGGGATGACGAGGACCAAGAGGAGGAGGAGGAGGAGGAGGACGACGACCCAGAAACCTACAGGGTAGATGGATTAAAAAAAACCCGGTTACCGACTCCCCTGTCGACAACCAGCCTCTCTTGAATGAAGTGCTGTCCAGAGCGGCAGAACACTTCCACATTGACACCCAAGGTGCTCAGGAAGAGAGGGACTTTGCCGAGGAGTTAGTGGGAGAAAGGAGACCTGTTGCCCAGGCCATCCCTATCCTTAAGTCAATCAATGAAGGATAGACCCTTCCCTTGTTAATCCCAATCTCACTAGGGCGGTAAACCCTAGAGTTGAGAAGCTTTTCAGGGCAGCCCAAACAGACCCACTGTACATAAGAGGGCATCTGAAACCGGACTCCCTGGTAGTTACAAACGCCCGTAAGAGGGCGGGAACACCCTTGTCATCGTCGGAAGCTCCTCCCGACAAGAAGAGCAAGAAGATTAATGGCTTGGGCAGGAAAGTAGCCTCCACTTCCGCCTACCAGGCAAGGATTGCCAACTCCACCATCCTGCTGGCGAGTTACAACTGCCACCAGTGGGAAGAAGTCACGGCACTCTCATAGATTCCACCCCAGAACCCTTTGAAAGCCAATTGGCACGAGTTTCGGCGGAAGGAAGAGCCGTGTCCGGTTGCATATTAAAAGCAACCTTTGATGCCGTGGATAACTCTGGCAGATTGATAGCAGAAGGTACTGTTATCAAAAGGCATGCTTGGTTGCGACAGTCTGGGTTCAAAGCCGAAACCCAAGCATCATTGATGGATAAACCGGTGTAGCCGGATCTATTGTTTGGAAAGGCGGTCGAGGACGAGCTGAAAAATGCCAAGGACGAGTATGAGACACTCAAATCCCTAGGCCAACTAACCAATAAACCCCCAAACCAGAGAGGTAATGGCAATTTTTGTCGCCCACGCGGACAAAATTCCCAGAGAGGGTCGAACCATTCCCAGGGGCAGGGTACACAATGGAACAACAGCCAGCAGTCCACCCAGGGTTATGGCAGGGGTAATAAGAAAGGACGTGGTAAAGGTAAAGTCAGCCCCAGTAGAGGCGGCGGCATGCCTCCACCAAAACAGTGACGCTCCATTCAGGGTCCCTTCTCACGCATCCCCCCAGTAGGGGGGACGCATTTCCAACTTCAGCCAAGCTTGGGAAGGGATCACATCAGACAGATGGGTGGTGTCCAGTGTCCGCAGGATTCTGCATAGAACTGTTGGAGCATCCCCAAAACCACCCTCCACGACAAAAAATACATTCTTTGGACCACCAGAAGATCCTCCTCGAGGAGATCGTCAATCTTCTAGCAAAGGACGCGATGGAACTCGTCCCAGGACACCAGGTAAACAAGGGTATTTATTCAACTTACTTCCTTGTGCCAAAAAAAAGATTTGCCAATGTGCCCAGTATTGGATTTATGGCCTGCAAACAAGTATGTCGAGCCCCAAAAATTTCGCATGACTACTCTCCAAGAGGTAATTCCCCTCCTAAAAAAAAAAAAAGGGGGGATTACATGGCAACATTGGACATGAAAGATGCCTATTTTCATATTTCCATGTTCCCAGCGCACAAAGTATTTGCGCTTCAAGGTGGACAGTCGGCACTACCAGTTCAAGGTACTGCCCTTCGGGATAGCCTCGGCTCCAAGGGTATTCACCAAGGTACTGGCGGTGGCGGCAGCACACCTACGCAGGGAGGCAATCCCGGTGTACCCTTATCTGGACGACTGGCTCATCACAGGGGAGACCCCAGTAATTTGCAGAACCAACATTCAAAGGACGATCAACCTCCTCTTCGAATTAGGTTTCTCAATAAACGAGAAGTCAAGTCTGGTGCCAAGCACCTCCAAACAGTTCCTAGGAGCGATCCTAGACACGCAAGAGGGATTGACCTTTCCATCAGAGGAAAGCATTCGGAATATACTGCTGCAAATTCCACAATATCAGGCCGGTCGCCAGATAACGGTACGCAAAGCACTGCGTTTGCTGGGCATGATGGCGTCATGTATTTACCTGGTCCCCCACGCGCGCCTGCGCATGCGTCCCATGCAGGAATGGTTGGCGAAACAGTGGTCTCAGGCAAGTGGTCAGTGGGTGTCATAAATCACCAAAGTATCAACTGAAAAGGATACAGTAACCAAAAAAGGATACAATTTGGTAGGGCTTTTCTGGATCCTATCTTCACACGACTTGATTGTAGGCAGGTCAAATTAGACCTTCCAAATGATACAACTCTCTGACTGAATAAAACGGGCAGAGAGATGGATCACTGGAAAGGGCGTGGGAATTGTATAGGAAGTATGCCTAGAATAGATAAGTATCATAAGACACTGTCCCAAGTCGAATACTAAGAAACACAGAATTGAGATTAATTCAGACACTGACCTTAAGGCTAAACTGAAGAATTCCAGGACAGTTTCTTGAAGAGTTCCAAGAGTTAAACAAACGACAAAGGAAGGGAAGATTAGTAAGGGAGACTTATCCCGAACGGCACGAGGCTCTCGCTAGATACCGGGTTGGTGCACCACAGGATAGCGTCCAATGTACTGTGCACAATCACCTTCCAATAGTTCATGAAATACTTCCTTTCCCACGAAGAATAAAATAAGAATCTCACCTGTTGACTGTCACAGGTACCAAAAGTTCGAAGTAGTTCAGAAAAACACGTGCAGATTTGCACGCGACAGCATACACACAGCCAAGCCAGCCGCGCTTGTAGACAGCGTTTCCGCGTGGAGATTTGGCACGCGAACAGGATTCACGCAGCTCAGGACAGCCGCGCTTGCAGACAGCGTCCGCGTGGAGATTGACACGCGAACTGGATTCACGCAGCACAGGAAAGCCGCGCTTGCAGACAGCGTCCATCTGGAGATTTGGCACGCGAACAGGATTCACGCAGCTCAGGACAGCCGCGATTGCAGACAGCGTCCGCGTGGAGAATTGGCACGCAAACAGGATTCACGCAGCTTTGGACAGCCGCGCTTGCAGACAGCGTCCGCGTGGAGAATTGGCACGCGAACAGGATTCACGCAGCTCTGGACAGCCGCGCTTGCAGACAGCGTCCGCGTGGAGAATTGGTACGCAAACAGGATTCACGCAGCTCTGGACAGCCGCGCTTGCAGACAGCGTCCGCTGAGAAATTGGCACGCGAACTTGGATACACGCAACCCAGGAATTAGCGTGTGGAGGAAAGTAGGCTCAAATTAGGCCAAAGAAGTTTGCTGACACGAATGTGAGAACGCAGGTCCGGAGTTCAGCTACAAACGTCAAAATTGACTTAATCAGAAGCAGCGAATGGAGTTTCCACGCTGCTTATGTACGCACTGCCGTGATACACGTGACGGACCTAAGTCACGTGAAAATTAACGACGTGAAAAATGCAGACGTCGTTTTCCGGGCAATGTATCGAACAACCTCCATTTTGAGTAAAAAGGTCTACTGGATCTATGGGCGTAACTCATCTTGTATGGAGAAGTTGTTCCTGGTCCAGAGGTATTACTGGCAGGCATGACAGTGGGACGATCTAGTGGTCGTTTCGCCAACACTGGTACAAAGCCTTCACTGGTGGACAAGAGAAAATCTGTCCAAGGGGAAACCCTTTTACGATCCCGAGATACAGGCGGTAGTCACAACCGATGCATGCCTGACCGGATGGGGAGCTCACCACCTCCACCACACAGCTCAGGGTCTCTGGTCTCACTCAGTGGCCAAGAATCACATCAACTTGCTAGAGCTTCTAGCAGTATTCAGAGCGCTTCAAGCGTTCGAGCCCTACCTGCTGAATCTGTCAGTGCAGATCCGGACGGACAGCACTACAGCCATGTTTTACCTAAACAAGCAAGGAGGGACTCGTTCGCCAAATCTGTCCAAGCTTGCCCAGAAAATTTGGATATGGGCTCTCAAACGGAAGATCTTCCTGTCATCTCAACATGTTCCAGGGGATCTCAATTCTCTGGCGGATGCTTTGAGCAGAGATCCCCTCCCAGAGGAACACGAATGGTGTCTACACAGAGAAATCATAGAAGATATCTTCTCTCAGTGGGGTTTCCCCACTATAGACCTGTTCGCCACAAGCGAAAACACAGTGCCCAGGATTTGCATCCAGGTTCCCCCAGCCAGACTTCCAGGGGAACGCCCTGTGGATGAACTGGTCAGGGATGTTAACGTATGCTTTTCCACCAGCACCTCATCAGGAAGGTGGTCAACAAGATGAACAGAGAATCAATGATGCTGGTCCTAGTTGCTCCCATGTGGCCGAGACAACCGTGGTTCCCACACTTTGGCAGACTTGCGGTGTGCGAACCCATCAAACTCCCGGGCTGGTACAACCTACTGTCCCAGCACCAAGGTGAAACAGTGCATCCTCAACCCAACTCAATGAACCTGGCGGCATGGCTCCTGAGGTCATAGAGTTCGGACATCTGAAATTACCACAGAGATGTATGGACATCCTAAAAGAATCTAGGAAGCCAAACACGAGGCACTGCTACTTTGACAAATGGAAACGATTCTTTATTTGGTGCCAGAATAAGCAAGTCAACCCAGTTGATTGCACTCCTTCCACAATTGTCACATACATGCTCCACCTGCTGGATGCAGGACTGGTATTTAACTCACTGAAGGTACACCTGGCAGCGCTGTCAGCATACACCACCTCCCATAACAAGGTGTCGTGGTGGAAGATACCAGTGGTTAAAGCTTTCATGGAAGGAGTAAAGAGACTTCCCCCTCCTATTTCAAACCCACCACCAGGATGGGACCTTAACGCGACCCCCCCCCCCCCCATTCGAACCCATGCATAAAAGCAGTCTCAAACACCTGACTTTTAAGACGGCCTTCTTAGTAGCAATAACATCTATAAGAAGGGTCAGTGAAATTCAGTCTGTCAGTGCAGGATCCATTCTTTACAGTTAATAAAGAAACTGGTTTTACGTACACACCCTAGGTTCTCACCTAAGTTCATTTCTAAATTCCACGTAAACCAGTCCATCGAGCTTCCGGCTTTCTTAAGCTCGGCTGAGGTGAAACTACACACACTAGGTGTGTAGGGTGGTCCTCTACTATGTAAACAAAACCAGAACATTAAGGACAATAGATCACCTGTTTGTCTCCGTAGCTACAGGCAGAGAGGGAGATTGCGTCTCTAAAGGTGCCATCTCTAAGTGGATTGTTAACTGTATCCAGCTGTGTTACTCTTTCTGAAAAAACACTCCCTTTCACGCCAAGAGCCCACTCTACAAGAGGCATTGGGGCCACTCTGGCTTTCATTGCAAATGTACCCCTTGACACCATTTGCAAAGCACCTACTTGGAGCTCTATTCACACTTTTACTCAGCACTACTGCTTTGACACCCATTCGAAGACAGATACTCAAATGGGACAAGCGGTTCTAATACATTTATTTGCTCATGACCCTTCTCACATCCCACCTCCTAACACTGCTCGCTAATCTATGCACAGCATGTGATCTAAGCAGATTCCACAAGCCTCAGAAGGGATACATTACTCACCGTAATCGTATTTCTGATGCTTGTATCTGCTTAGATTCACATGCGACCCACCCTTCCTCCCCTCTTGAGAGAAGGCGCATGGATGTTTGTAGTCTTATCTGCTTGGATTATCTGTACTCGCGCTACTCCTCATGCTACCTCATGTCAGAAAAAATACAATCTGAGGGTCCTAGATGCGTGAGGGATCATGGGTACAGTGGACGTGACACTAGGATAGTATTACTGGCACGCCCATTTTCGAGTTTAGAAAAACAAACTGTAATACTCTGCAGCTTCCACTAGATGTCGGCCTATGCACAGCATGTGAATCTAAGCAGATACAAGCATCAGAAATACGATTACGGTGAGTAATGTATCATATATCATGTATCAATATATCATGTATTTCTGATGCTTGTATCTGCTTAGATTCACATGCTGTGCATAGGCCGACATCTAGTGGAAGCTGCAGAGTATTACAGTTTGTTTTTCGAAACTCGGAAATGGGCGTCGACCGAGGGCGTGCCAGTAATACTATCCCTAGTGTGACGTCCACTGTACCCAAGATCCCTCACGCGTCTAGGATCCTCAGATTGTTTTTTTCCGCCATACTGGTCCGAAGCATTTTGCGGAGTCCCCTGGCCTTAGCCATACTTTTGCTAAAATATCGATAAATTTACATCCCTTCCCCACCCCAACGTCGAACTTCGCACTCGATGCCGGCTTGGAGAAGAATTCAACCGTCGGCTGCTGCACGACGGATTTGGGCCTCGGAAGGCCTCGGCCCGGGCCTTGGAAGGCCTCTGGCCTCGGCCCTGCAAGTAGGGAGAGTGGGGGGTTGGACATACTCTACACTCTTGGTATATAGGTACACCTTATACATTTCCTACACTTACCAGCCCGCTGCCTCAAGGTGCGTATGGAGGGTACCCCTTTTCAATTCTGCCCCAAGTGCAATCGCAAACACCCTTGGGTCGACAGGCACGCCACGTGCAATCTCTGCTTGCTGAGGGACCACCCCGAGGCGAACTGCAGAGCGTGTAGTAGGTTTAAACCTAAGACACTTAAGAACCGTTCGACGCGTTGGGCCCACCACTCCAGGCAGGCGGCCATGGCGGCGGAGGGCGCCTTCAGCGATGGCAGCGACGCCGTGCTTTTGGACGGCGAGGGCATTACGGCCTCTATAGACAGCCGAGCGCAAGTCCCTGACCTTGGAAGGTCGTCCGACAGGGCGGCTATGGGGAAGATCCCCGGCGACACATGCGCTTCACACACCACTCACACAAAACACACGAAGTCCAGCCGAGACTCCACGACGTTCAGTTCTCGGAAACAGGCACATAGAGAATGGTCCGAATGAGTGTCCTCTGGGCGTTCTAGATCGAGATCGCCGCATGACTACAGGCAATCATCCACTCTTGCCAAGAGTGCCTCGCTCCCTAAGGAAGTTCGATCGTCTGAGGACGAAGCCGACTTCCACCCCCAGGCCGCTCTCCAGGAGTCGGAGCCCGCAGACAAGATCAGCGCGGCCCCACGTTCGAAGGACAGGGACTCTACCCCCGATCCTCGACGCCAGGCGTCGAAAACCTCCGGAACCACAAAGGGACAGGGAAAACACTCTTCCACTCACGGGGAGGGGGGAAAACAGCAGAAGCAGCCACTGCACTCTTCCACACCTGTAAAACACTCCACTCCTCTTAAACAGACAAGCCCAAGCCTGCTGCTATTTCTAAAACCAGCAAGTCTACTCAGGATAAGTCTCCTAGACTTTCTGAGAGTCATTCCCAGTTCCAAAGAATGGTCGAGTGATGACATAGGTAGGGTCATGTCAAGGATGTTTTCTTTGGCAGACTTTTATGATAAAAATCCAGACCACTTCCTTTCATATAATCCACAAGGGTCTACACCCTCAGGCTCTAATGATCCTATCCCCCCCGAGTAAGAAGCCCCGGTTTGAGACACCTATGAGGTCTTCGGACCCCTTTGATGTACAACCATACTCACGGCCATACTCACAGTATCAAGGAGAGACTTCCTTTGGTGAGGACCAAGAATTTGGCATGATAGAAGAGCAAACCGGGACGGGCTACTATGGAGATGGAGGACCAAGAAGAGGAAGAGGAAGACCCTGAAACCTACAGAGTAGATTCCCCGGTAGAGAAGGAAGCCCCGGTTACCGACTCCCCTTTTGATAACCAACCCCTCCTGAACGAGGTTCTCGCACGAGCAGCAGAACATTTCCATATTGACACCCACGGTGTCCAGGAGGAGAGGGACTTCGACGAGGAGTTAGTGGGAGAGAGGAGGCCTGTTGCCCAGACCATCCCTATCCTTAAGTCTATTCAGCGAAGAATAGACCCGTCCCTGGTGAACCCGAACCTCACCAGAGCAGTCAATCCCAGAGTTGAAAAACTGTTCAGGGCAGCCCAGTCTGACCCTCTCTTTATAAGAGGACATCTGAAGCCAGACTCCCTGGTTGTCACTAACACTCGTAAGAGGGCTGGAACACCCTTGTCGTCGTCCGAAGCTCCTCCAGACAAGGAGAGCAAAAAACTATATGGTTTCGGCAGGAAAGTAGCCTCAACGTCCGCCTATCAGGCAAGGATTGCAAACTCCACCACCCTGTGTTAGGGAGAATTCTCTGTTTAGGCTGAATTTCCTAACCTAGTGAGTCCCCCAGCAGCTTTGCTGGATTTTTGGGGTTTATTTTTTTCTCCTGCCAAGAGTGAGACTCTTTTCACCCTCACTCTTGGGCATGATTTGAGTGTGTTTCTTTGAATCTAGAAGTGTTTAATGGGCTATGGGGTATTTTACTCCATAGGGTTATGTGTTTTTGTGATGTGTTACACAGCACCCTCAGTGCAGTGACACAGGGGTGTCATAGTGACCCCCCAGTATAGACTCCATACCCTTGGACTGACTACTGTCTCCCAGGGCATGTAAAGTCACCATTGACTTTACTAGTCTTAAATTCTGAACAGAACCAGTACAAACCATCATATTGTGGACGTACTGGCTGGGGCAATTCGATTGCACCAGGGTCTGTTAGTCGAGGGGGCACGTCTCCGTCCCCCCGATCGAGTTTTGGCTGGTGGCAGTAGATACTACTTTTTATATTCAACCGCAAATATTTTCCTATGGGATTTCCCATTGTTTTAGGCTACTATCTTTATTTAATTATTTACGGTAGCCTCGAACATACCGCCGGTTTATTTAATTAATATTAATTCTCCGGTTGGTATTTTTTTGCCAAAACTTGATTCTAAAATGGCATTTGTGTTCTCTTCTGTGACTTCAACCCAAGTCGAGCCCTTTGTTCCATTTTTTGGCGGGCTTCTCCACAGAAGCCCTCAAAAGTGGTGCCACTCTGTCTGGGGTACTTAGGAGGGGTGGAGGGGAATTTAGGCACCCTGGACTGAGTTGCCTAGGCAACTCAAGTCGCACTCCGTCCTGATTGGCCCAAGTGGTGAGCCGGCCTGCTCACCACTTAGCATGTTTGAGTGACAGCTAGGCTGAGTGAATGGGGGTTTGCTGCATAAAAGCAGGGCTTTGGGGACTGGAACTTCAGAAGTCGCCACAGGACCTAAGAATCCGACGAGGGAGAAGCTGAGCCGACCTGCCACGACACCACCGGTGGAGCCCTGCTGGACTGCCTCACCACTTTTCCCAACGACAGAGGAGATCTCCTGCCGGAGAGTCTTCTTCCTTTGACTGGTGGGGATGACCAGTTTCACTGTCTCTTCGCTTTCCCGACGTATCTCGTGGCCGCCTTGCCCGTGCCAAGCACCCCCAGCAACCGGGATACCACATTTTACCACGACCGCGAGACAAAGGTACCACCTTAAACCGGAAAACTCTGCGGCTGGTTTCTGCCCTGGTAGTGCAACGACCTTCATCTTTCCTCCAAGTCGAGATTTTCTCTTCCCCTGGACGACGACGCAACTTGCACCCACTACCAGGAACAACTGCCACCGCTGGAGGATCCTTCCCACTTAAGGTACCGTGTCCCGCCTGGCTTCCCTTGCTACCAACTGTACGGGGTAGATTTAGCCCCCGGCTTTCGAACCTGGGTTAGCCTGGGACACCTTGGCTAAACTCTTCTAAATCTCTCCCAACGCTTTTCTGAACCCTCTGCAAGACTTTCTAAGCCTACTGTAACTGTGTGATCTTGGGCGCATTTGTGCTCTGCTCTCTCTAAGAGTGGGCCCAGCCTTTGGACTTTGGCTCACCAGTGACTTTTTGCTCTCTGCCTTGCTAACAGTGTTCTGGAATTGTAGAGTGGTGTACCTCTTCATATTCTGTCTTTTTCCATCCCTTTTTCACAAACTTATTAGAGTGCAATCTAGTTAAGCGCTCCCCTCTGTATGAAAATAAATGGTGTTTTACTGTGATTTTCTAATAGGGAAAAAGGGGTGTATATATCATAATAGTTACTGTGTTGAGAATATTTTACAATAAGAGTGCTGGAGTGTTTCAACTGTGTTTTTAAATAATTATATACTTTGATACCAAAGCTCTGGTCAGTGTTTGCTTGTATTATTGTATCTGAGTGCCTATTGAGTATACTTTGCATACTGCCTAACTCTCTTGAGGAAGTCTGACTGCTCAGCCACAGCTACCAGGTAAATCTGGGTGGTACAGACTGCTACCAAGTGGGTTTACTGCCAACACCTGTAGTCTTAAATCTTTTGCAGTGGTCCCTAAGGGAACTGCACAGGTTTCTGCCGAACACCCTGTTGGCCAGCTACAACTGCCATCAGTGGGAAGAAGTCGCGGCACTCGTAGCCTCTGCACCAGAACCCTTAAAGGGCCAGTTAGCACGAATTTCAGCAGAGGGTAGAGCCGTGTCTGGTTGCATTTTAAAAGCAACTTTTGACGCCGCGGACAACGCAGGCAGATTGATAGCAGAAGGTACTGTTATCAAGAGACATGCGTGGTTACGGCAGTCTGGATTTAAAGCAGAAACCCAGGCATCATTGTTGGCCAAACCGGTGGAAGCCGAACTGTTTGGTCAGGCGGTCAAGGACGCGCTGAGGAATGCCAAGGACGAATATGAGACACTCAAGTCCCTTGGCCAGTTAACCAATAAACCCCCTAACCATAGAGGGAATGGAAATTTTCGTCGCCCACGCGGCCAAAATTCGCAGAGAGGATCAAACTATTCCCAGGGGCAGGGTACACAGTGGAACAACAGCCAACAGTCTACCCAGGGTTACGGCAGGGGTAAAAGGAGAGGACGTGGTAAAGGCAGAGGCAGCCCCAGTAGAGGAGGCGGCACGCCTCCACCAAAGCAGTGACGCTCCGTTCAGGGTCCCTTCTCACGCAACCCCAGTAGGGGGACGCATTTCCAACTTCACCCAGGCTTGGGAAGGGATCACATCAGACAGATGGGTGCTGTCCACAGTAGCTGCAGGGTACTGTATAGAACTACTGCAGCGTCCCCGGAACCATCCTCCACGACAAAGAGTACACTCTTTAGAACATCAGAAGATTCTCCTCGAGGAGATCGCCAATCTGCTAGCAAAGGACACGATAGAACTCGTCCCGGGACACCAGGTAAACAAGGGTATTTATTCAACTTACTTCCTTGTGCCAAAAAAAGATTTGACAATGCGCCCAGTATTGGACTTGCGGCCTGCCAACAAGTATGTCAAGCCCCAAAAGTTTTGAATGACTACGCTACAAGAGGTAATCCCCCTCCTAAAAAAGGGGATTACATGGCAACCTTGGATATGAAAGATGCTTATTTTCATATTTCCATGTTCCCAGCGCACAGAAGGTACTTGCGCTTCAAGGTGGACAGTCGGCACTACCAGTTCAAGGTACTGCTCTTCGGGATAGCTTCAGCACCAAGGGTATTCACCAAGGTACTGGCGGTGGCGGCTGCACACCTACGCAGGGAGGCAATCCCGGTGTACCCTTATCTGGACGACTGGCTCATAACGGGGGAAACCCCAGTAATTTGCAGAACAAACATTCAAAGGACTATCGACCTCCACGAATTAGGCTTCTCAATCAACGAGAACAAGTCCAGCCTGGTGCCAAGCACCTCCAAACAGTTCCTAGGAGCAATCCTAGATACTCAAGAGGGGTTGACATTTCCTTCAGAGGAAAGAATTCGTAATATACTACTGCAAATTCTGCAATATCAGTCCGGTCACCAAATAACGGTATGAAAAGCAATGCGTTTGCTGGGCATGATGGCGTCATGTATTTACCTGGTCCCTCACGCGCGCCTGCGCATGCGTCCCATGCAGGAATGGTTGGCGAAACAGTGGTCTCAGGCAAGTGGTCAGTGGGACGATCTAGTGGTCGTTTCGCCAACACTGGTACAAAGCCTTCTCTGGTGGACAAGAGAGAATCTTGCACAGGGGAAATCCTTTTACGATCCCAAAGTACAGGCAGTAATCACTACAGATGCATGCCTGACGGGGTGGGGAGCTCACCATCTCCACCACACAGCTCAGGGTCTGTGGTCTCCCTCAGTGGCCAAGAACCACATCAACCTGCTAGAGCTTCTGGCAGTATTCAGAGCGCTTCAAGCGTTCGAGTCCTACCTACTAAACCTGTCAGTGCAAATCCGGACGGACAGCACGACAGCCATGTTCTACCTGAACAAGCAAGGAGGGACTCGTTCGCCAAATCTGTCCAAGCTTGCCCAGAAAATCTGGATATGGGCACTCTGACGGAACATCTTCCTGTCATCACAACATGTTCCAGGGGAGCTCAATTCCCTAGCGGATGCTCTGAGCAGAGACTCCCTCCCAGAAGAACATGAATGGGTTCTACACAGAGAGGTCGTAGACGATATCTTCTCTCAGTGGGGTTTCCCCCACTATAGACTTATTCGCCACAAGCGAAAACAGACCATGCCCAGGATTTGCATCCAGGTTCCCCCCAACCAGACTCCCAGGGGAACGCCCTGTGGATGAACTGGTCAGGGATGTTTGCGTACGCTTTTCCACCAACTCCTCATCAGGAAGGTGGTCAACAAGATGAACAGAGTCGATGACGCTCGTCCTAGTTGCTCCCATGTGGGCAAGACAACCGTGGTTCCCACACTTACGCAGGATGGCGGTGTGCGAGCCCATCAAACCTCCGGCCTGGTACAACCTACTGTCCCAGCACCAAGGTCAAACAGTGCATCAGCAACCCAACTCAATGAACCTGGCAGCATGACTCCTGAGGTCATAGAGTTTGGACATCTCAATTTACCACAGAGGTGTATGGACATCCTAAAGGAATCTAGGAAACCAAACACAAGGCACTGCTACTTTGACAAGTGGAAGAGATTTGTTATCTGGTGCCAGAGTAAACAAATCAACCCAGTTGATTGCACTCCTTCCACTATTGTTACATACATGCTCCACCTGCTGGATGCAGGACTGGTTTTTAACTCGCTGAAAGTACACCTGGCAGCCCTGTCGGCATACACCACTTCCCATAACAAGGTCTCGTGGTGGAAAGTACCAGTAGTTAAAGCCTTCATGGAAGGAGTAAAGAGACTTCACCCTCCTATTTCAAACCCACCACCAGGGTGGGACCTTAATGTGGTGCTTTCTAAGCTCATGGGCCCCCCTTTCGAGCCCATGCATAAAAGCAGTCTCAAACACCTGACTTATAAAACGGCCTTCTTAGTAGCTATTACTTCTCCAGCATGGGGTCTGGCATGGATTCACATGCTCATGAATATTCCCCGTCGTCAGGCTGGGAATCCTCGGTAAAGAAAAAACCAGTATCAGTTTCGTTTCTGATCTGTCTTTCGTAGTAATAACCAATCACTGGTCTCTGCGTCATACTGACCACAGCCAATGACTGCCCTCTACCTAAGCACCGCCTCTGGCAGCCATCTTCAGATTTTTACCGCACGTTCATGTGTTGGGATCCTCGTGCTATTGCTCTCGAGCGTTAGTGCTATTTTTTCGCGCTTTTTCACAAAAACTTCGATTCTTTCGGTCAAAAGAGCCTCAAGCTCCACCGATCCTACATCCGATCAACGGTGACCCGTGTCGGATTCATCTGTGCCCCTCAAGGGTGAAGATTTCGTCGAGCTACGCTTCGGAGGACTCCAGAAGCTTCTCAGGCCCGGTCTCGGAGATGGCCCAGGAGAAGGGAAGCTCGACGCCCGGAAAGCTGTTCAGGGCCTGCCCTGGATGCCAGCTGCAGAACGTCTTCAAGGAGGACGAACACTCTTTCTGCCTTTACTGCCTTCATGGGGACAAGACGCACGTGGAGAAGGACTGTGCGTTTTGCGGCAACATGTCGGAACGGACCATGAAGGACCGCCATCAACGTCTCGCCAGCTGGCTGGAGGGTAAGAGCCCGTCTGGCGAGAAGAAGAAGAAATCTGAGCGGTCTTCTAAGACCTTTGAGGGCGCCCCGGCGACGGGGGCCCAACATAAGGCCAAGCACCGCGAGTCCGCTGGCACCGGGAGCGCCGAACGGTCGGGCTCTACGGGCGCCAGGCAGGGCGCACCCTCCCCGGCACCATCAACCACGAGCCAACGCTCTGGGTCGGGTAAGAGGAAGGCCGAGCACCCGGCGAAGCTCCTGGAGAGACCCCGGTCGAGCTCTAAGGCAGAGGAGGAGCGTGGCAGTGCCCCCTCCCTCAAGGATAAGGCGGTGAGCGCACCTAAGGTGGTGAAGGCCTTGATCCATTCGACCAAGCCCTCTATCGAAACGGTCGCGGCGGCCCTGGCCCAGCCTGTGGAGGCTGCACCAGTGGTGGCGGCCTCGGGGCCCAGAATCTCCCTGCCTCCTCGGAGGGAGTCTTCTTTCGTGCCCATCGATAGGACCCCCGTGAAACCCTCCGTGGGGAAGAAGGGGGGGCAGGGCGTCGGCGTAGATTCGGCCTCAACCTCAGAAGAGGAACTGATCGAGGTCTTAAGCCACGGCCTAGGCGTGGAACAAGACCAGCCCGTCGGAATGGGCCCCGACGCAGGTGACGACGACGACATCGTCGAGGATACCGACGGGGCCCCTGCTCGCCCGTCGGATTCCCCTCTGCCAGCGCCGCAAGACAACTCAGCGGCCATTTTGTTGGCTATACAGTCCTTATGCTCCGAGATAAGGACGAGACTACCGTTACCGACGGAGGAACCTCTCCCGTCGGGGGATCCAGAACCGGGACCTTCTGGTGTTCCCCCTACCAAGAAAAGAAGGATTCATCCACCGCCTCCTTTTCAACCGTCGCGCCCCGTCCAGCCCTCCTCCCCGTCCACCCGAGGGGATGATACGGGGACTGACACGGCAGCGACGGGTACGGACGACGAGGCATACGACGAGGATTTTCCGTCGTCGCCTCCCACCAGGGCTTCTCCGCCCGACGAGATTGGATCGTTCCACTCAATGATCGCCAGGGCATCCGAGCTTTTCCAACTCTGCCCTGAGGAGAAGAAAAAGGAAGGCTTCCTTTACCAACGGCGCGAGACCAAGAGGAAGACGGTCCTCGCAGTGCCTCTGTTGGACGACATTTGGGATGAGGGCCTTTCCCTCCTCAAGAACCCTTCCACGACGCCAGCGAAAAGAGACCGGTACGAGAAAAAGTACCGGGTCCCGGACTCAGCCCCCCTATGCCTCCGGGCGCAGCCTACCCCGGACTCCGTCGTCTCCGCGGCAGCCAGGAAGAAAGCGGGGGGGGGTGCGGCCTCCACGTCGACTTCCCCGCCGGACGGCGAGGGAAAGAAATTGGATGCCATGGGGCGCAGAGTCATCTCGTCGGCGGCGACGACGATTAAAGCGGCCAACGCCTTGGCTATCGTGGCCCGCTACGACAGGGAACTCTGGTACAAGATAGCTCCCCTGCTGGATTTTCTGCCGGACGACAAGAGGGCGGAGGCCCTTGAGATCCTGCAGGAAGGTGAGGTGGCCTCGGACCACGCCATCACCGTGGCGACGGACATCGCCGACACTGGGTTCCGCCAGATGGGCAACGGCGTTTGCCTTCGACGTCGCGGATGGCTCAAGGCTACGGACTTTCGGCAGGACGTCCAGACCAGGGTCCTGGACATGCCCTTCGACGGGAACAACCTGTTTGGGAAGACAGTGGACGATTCCCTTCAGGCCATCAAGGCGGATACTGAGACGGCCCGGGCCCTTGGAGTACTGCAGCAACGGCGGACGCCCTTTCGGAGCGGCGGAGGCAAGGGCGCCTCCAAAGGTTCCGGCGGCGGTTTCGCTTCCTACCGTCAAGCGGCCCGCTCGTCGTCGCAAGAGGCCTACAGAGGACGAGGCAAGTCTGGCGGACCCCGCCGTCGTCGCCAAGGAGGCCAAGGCGGCAAGGCCGCGTCCAAGCAGGATTGAACCGGCCGTGGGGTCGGGCCCCCACCGAAGCACCCCGGTGGGAGGCCGGCTGGCGGGCTTCGTCAGCGTGTGGGAGTCCATCTCCACCGACCGTTGGGTGCTGGACGCCCTGGCCCGGGGCCACGCGCTCGAGTTTCAAAGAAGGTGCCCGCGCGTCCCCCCCGTGGCCAGGAAAGAACTTCACGTCCCTCAACTTCTCCTGGAGGTAAAGGCGATGCTCAGAAAGGGCGCCATCGAACTCGTCCCAAAGAGGCTTCGGGGCTCCGGAGTCTACTCGCGTTACTTCCTCGTGAAGAAGAAGACGGGAGGATGGCGCCCCATCCTGGACCTGCGACGCCTGAACAAGTTCATCAAGGCGCAGAAGTTCCGGATGGTCACCCTCCAGCACGTCCTGGGTCAGCTGGAGGAAGGAGACTTCCTATCGTCGTTGGATTTGGAGGATGCCTACTTCCACATTCCCATCCTAAAGGGGCACCGAAAATTCCTCAGATTCGTGGTCCAAGGGCGTCATTACCAGTTCAAAGCCCTTCCCTTCGGACTGCGGTCGGCACCCAGGGTTTTCACCAAGTGCCTCGCACCGGTGGCGGCGCAGCTGCGCCGCGAGGGGATTCACGTCTACCCCTACCTGGACGACTGGCTCATCCGCGCCAAGACGAGGGAGCTCGCCGTGGTCCACACGGCAAGGACCGTCCAACTCCTCACGGACCTGGGATTCTCCGTGAACTACGCCAAATCCCACCTGGTGCCCGCGCAAGTCGCACTGTTTCTGGGAGCGAGGCTCGACACAGTGTCCCTTCTGGCCTCCCCGTCGGAGGAGAGGACCAGGACCATCCTGGGCAAGGTGCAACGGATGTTGGTGGCCGACGCGGCCAAGGTGAGGTCCATCAAGTCCCTCCTCGGGATGATGTCTTCCTGCATCTACCTCATTCCCATGTGCAGGCTCCGGATGCGCCCGTTGCAAGAGTTCCTGGATGCGCGCTGGATCCAGACGACGGGCAGCTTCGAGGAAAGGATCAAGCTCGACGAGAGTTTCCGACGAGCGATACGGTGGTGGGGCACCCGCGCGCATCTGACGGCGGGCATGGACTTCCAGACCCCAGCCCACCAGGTGACTGTGACCACGGATGCCTCCCTAGAAGGGTGGGGAGCGCACACCGAAAACCTGCACGCAAGGGGACTCTGGCTCCCGACGGAGAAGTCCCTGCATATCAACGTCCTGGAGCTCCGTGCAGTGTTTTGGGCCCTCAGGTCCTTCCTTCCGTCCCTCAAGGGCAAGGTGGTGAGGATCTTCACCGACAACACCACCACCATGTTTTACATCAGGAAACAGGGCGGAACCAGGTCCCCAGCGCTGTCCAAGGAGGCGCAGGACCTGTGGCATTGGGCCGTCGCCCAAGGGATTCTTCTGGTGCCGTTTCATCTGGCAGGGA
Organism: Ambystoma mexicanum; assembly: GCF_040938575.1. Taxonomy (NCBI): domain Eukaryota; kingdom Metazoa; phylum Chordata; class Amphibia; order Caudata; family Ambystomatidae; genus Ambystoma; species Ambystoma mexicanum. The sequence continues at coordinate 863,132,322 of NC_090924.1, read as the reverse complement.
TAAAAAACACCATCGCCGACTCACTCAGCAGGGAGCTGCGCTCGTGCCACGAGTGGGAACTACGGCAGGATCTGGTGGATCGCCTCTTCCGACGGTGGGGCACACCCCAGATCGACCTGTTCGCGACGGCGACGAACGCCAAGTGCCGGAGGTTCGCCAGCAGGTTTCCCCAGACGAGGAGCATGGGCGATGCTTTCTCGTTCCCCTGGGAGGGCCTGTTCCTCTACGCGTTCCCTCCCTTGCCTCTGCTAATCCGGCTCGTCAACCAGCTCAAGAGGTCACGGTGCAGGATGATCCTCGTCGCACCTGCGTGGCCGAGGCAGATATGGTTCCCGGACCTTCTGGACTTGTCGGCGTCCCCGCCAATCAAGCTGCCGGCGGACGCGGATCTACTCTCCAGGGAAGGAGGCGCCATCCTCCACCACGACCCGAAGTCGCTGAACTTGCAGGCCTGGCTCCTGCAGCGCTAGAGTTTGGAGGATACGACATACCGGCCGATTGCAGAGAGGTTCTTGCAAAGGCCAGGGCGTCCTCGACTCTTAAATGCTACGGACACAAATGGAAGAGGTTTTCTGTCTGGTGCCACGCACAGAAGATTAACCCTCTACGGATTACGGCTCCCCAAGTGCTGCCGTACCTGCTGACGCTGGCCAAAGCTGGTCTGGCACACGCGTCCATCAAGATTCATCTTGCTGCGATCTCCCGATACACCAGAACCACGGGCCGGACGTCCTTGTGGTCTCATCGTCTGGTGAAAGAGTTCATGAAGGGACTGTTCAGATCGTTCCCGCCTGTGAAGGCTCCGGCCCCGGCGTGGGAGCTCAACGTGGTGCTGACCAAACTTATGGGACCTCCATTCGAGCCTCTGCACTCGGCCCCGTTGAAGTTTCTATCGTGGAAAACAGCTTTTCTCGTGGCCATCACCTCCGCACGACGAGTGGGAGAGATCCAGGCCCTTTCCTGCAAGGCCCCGTACTTGACTTTCCACGACACGAGGGTAGTGCTCAGGACGCACCCCTCCTTCATGCCCAAGGTACCGTCGGACTTTCATCTCAACGAACCCTTGGTGTTACCTGTGTTCTTCCCGTCGCCTTCGTCGCCGGCTGAGAGGACTTTGCACTCGCTGGATGTAGCTAGAGCGCTGAAGTTCTACGTGGACCGCACGAAAGGTTTTCGGAAGACGTCACAACTCTTTGTGAACTTTGGACCTGTCAATCAGGGGAAGGCTCTCTCGAAGGCTTCCATCTCCAGATGGCTCTCCGGCTGTATCATGTACTGTCACCGGTTGGCAAACCGACCGCTGCCTGGCCGTCCGAGAGCCCATTCCACCAGAGCGATCGCAGCTACCACGGCGTTCCTATCTGGTGTGCCCCTGCTGGACATATGCAGGGCTGCTACGTGGAGGTCGACGCACACCTTCACGAAATTCTACTGCGTCGACCGGGATTCCAGGGAGGAGTCCAGGGTCGGACAAGCAGTGCTGCGCAACCTGTTCGCCTGAGGTGAGCCTGGTGAGGAGGTAAGATGCTTAATGTTGAGTTGATGTGATGCTTAATGTTGAGCCTTTGCCACCTCCCGTGGTTGTGCATGTGTGTACTGCTATGTATTCTTTATTCATGAGCATGTGAATCCATGCCAGACCCCATGCTGGAGAAGGAACAAGTTACTTACCTGTAACTGTTGTTCTCCAGCATGGGTCTGGCATGGATTCACATGCGAACCCTCCCGCCTACCCCTCTGCGGCTCTTCACTTGGTCATACTGCCACTTCACGTGCTTCCAAATCTGAAGATGGCTGCCAGAGGCGGTGCTTAGGTAGAGGGCAGTCATTGGCTGTGGTCAGTATGACGCAGAGACCAGTGATTGGTTATTACTACGAAAGACAGATCAGAAACGAAACTGATACTGGTTTTTTCTTTACCGAGGATTCCCAGCCTGACGACGGGGAATATTCATGAGCATGTGAATCCATGCCAGACCCATGCTGGAGAACAACAGTTACAGGTAAGTAACTTGTTCCTTCTATAAGAAGGGTCAGTGAAATTCAGGCTCTGTCAGCGCAGGATCCCTTCTTTACTGTCCATAAAGACAAACTGGTTTTACGCACACACCCTAGGTTTTCACCTAAGTTTATATCTAAATTCCACGTAAACCAGTCCATCGAGCTTCCGGCTTTCTTCCAGGACCCTCAAAGCTTGGCTGAGGTGAAACTACACACCCTAGACGGCGCCTGGATGCCTACGGGCTTTGGCGCAGTATAAGCACAATAACATAACATAAGATAACGTAGGGCGGTCCTCTACTATGTAAATAAAACAAGACCGCTAAGGAAAACAGATCAGCTGTTTGTCTCCGTAGCTACAGGCAGCTACTTGGAGCTCTATTCACACTTTTACTCAGCATTACTGCATTGACACCCATTCCAAGGCAGATACACAAGTGGGACAAGCGGTTCTAAGACACTTAGTTGCTCATGACCCTGCTCACATCCCACCTCCTTCAGGTACTGCTCGCTAATCTATGCACAGCATGTGATCTAAGCAGATTCCACAAGCCTCAGAATTTCTGATGCTTGTATCTGCTTAGATTCACATGCGACCCACCCTTCCTCCCCTCTGAGAGAAGGCGCATGGTTGCTTGTAGTCTTACCTTTCTATCTATCTGCTTGGATTACCTGTACTCGCGCTACTCCTCATGCTACCTCATGTCAGAAAAAATACAATCTGAGGATCCTAGACGCGTGAGGGATCTTGGGTACAGTGGACGTCACACTAGGGATAGTATTACTGGCACGCCCTGTGTCGACGCCCATTTTCGAGTTCGTAAAACAAACTGTAATACTCCGCAGCTTCCACTAGATGTCGGCCTTTGCACAGCATGTGAATCTAAGCAGATACAAGCATCAGAAATACGATTACGGTGAGTAATGTATCCCATATATATAATCTCTGAGGCTTGTGGAATCTGCTTAGATCAAATGCTGTGCATAGGCCGACATCTAGTGGAAGCTGCAGAGTATTCTGAGTTTTTGTTTTCGAATCTCAAAGGGACGTTGAATAGGGCGTGCCAGTAATACTATCCCTTGTGTGACGTCCCCTGTACCCATGATCCCTCACGCGTGTAGGTCCCTCCAGATTATTATTTTTTTTCCCACCATATTAGTCTGACACTTGTGCGGATTTCCTTTCGGTGTACAGCCTTATCTATATTTCAATTACTGTTAGATATCTTCCTATCCTTTATTCACCCAACGATGCCGGTGACGATCGGAGAGACTACCGTTGAAGACTGCTGCCTTGACCTTATTGAGAGTACTCCGTTTAAATTCTGCCTCAAATCCAAATGTAACAAAAGGTTCCCCTGGGTGGATAAACATATACTGTTTGCAATTGTGTCCCCCTTGGGACCACTTTGAGGCATCTTGTCGGGCCTAACTACTATTTAAGCCTAAAACCCTAAAGGGCAGCTCCACTAAGCGGAGAGCCCACTACGCCAGGCAACTTGAAGCCATGGATGTAGAGGGAGCATTCAGCGATGGGAGCTATGCTGCTGAATCAGAGGGCGACGGGGCCGTTTCAGCTACGCGGACCCCCGACCCCATAGGACTGGCTGGCGGCCATGTTGTGGGGACCACACCCTGCAGCAAAAGTGCAACACGTACATCCACCACCAAGCTCATTAGTCCCCGCCGAGAGTCGACACGAGTGTCGAGCGATTAGCAACAGTCGACACCTAGAGAGCGGTCCACCGAACCATTGTCCTCTGGGCGTTCCCGGTCGCCTCACGACAAGGCCCACCCGTCCACGGACAGAAAAGGTGTTGTCCATCAAACCGCTGCTGAGACCCGGTTGTCTGTCACCATGTCTTGACCCACTATCAAAACTGGATGCTCAGCATCTAACCCTATACCCGAAATTCGATGCTCCTTGTCGGATCACGCCTCAGAGTCGACGCCATGCGTCGGACCAAGCGGAAGACCGCAAAAAGTCTAGTAAGACCACTTCTAGCCATGGGGGAGGGGGTAAACGCCTCAGTCATCTATAGATACCAACGCTCCTAAAGAGAAGCATAGGGAGGGCAAGGCTGCTAAAAACCCAAAAGAACCTCCGTCAGCCCCCAAAACCAAAGTTACACCTCCCACAGATGAGGACATGGGCCTTACCCCTTGTTCTGTTATTATACCAAGCTCCAAAGAATGGAGCTCTCAGGATATAGACAGAGTAATGAAGAGAATGCCCTTTATGGCAGATTATTTATGAAAAAGATCTAAACTATTAGTTATAGGAACACCCCTCCCACCTCAGCTCCTTCTGGTTCCAGGGCCAATCCTGTCTCCTCAAATCCCCTCCTAAGAGGGTTCGCTCTGATGCTCCCTTTCAGGACTTAGTCATAGACCCCTTTTGTAGTGGAGCATTATGACCCAAATTCTTACCATGAAGAACCTGACCCTCAATTGGAGGAGGAACAGGCTGCAGACCCTTACTACGACGGGGATGATGAGGACCAGGAGCTGAAGATGAGGCTGAAGCTTACACCTTAGACTCCCTAATTCCTAAGGCCCCTTCTGTTAATGATTCTCCAGTCGATAACCAGCCTCTCCTTAATGAGGTGCTGAACACTTCCAGATCGATTCACAGGAAGTTCAAGAGGACAGAGATTTCGCAGAGCAAATCCTGGGAGACGAGGGCAGTAACTCAGTCCATCCCGTTACTAAAGTCAGTTCAGCGCAGAATTCTGCCTTCTTTGCAGACAACTAACCTCACACGTGCAGTTAATCCACATGTTGAGAAGTTATTTTGCCCTGCTCCCCTTGACCCTTTATATATCAGGGGACAATTAAAACCAGATTCCTTGGTCGTTACCACCCCTAGAAAGAGAGCGGGAACCCCACTTGCTTCCTTGGAGGCTCCTCTGGATAAGGAAAGCAAAAGAATCTATGGTCTAGGGAGAAAAGTCGCTTCATCTGTGGCTTATCAGGCTAGGATAGCTAACAGTGCCACCCTTTTAGCAAGTTATAATTGCCATAAGTGGGAGGAAGTATCTGCTTTTTTTTTTTTTCTGCACCTGAACCTTGAAAGACCCAGTGAGCGCAAGTGGCAGCTGAGGGGAGGGCAGTGTTGGGCTGCCTCCTTGAAAACTAAATTTGACGCGGCTGATAATGCCGGTAGAATAATTGCTGAAGGTACGATCATTAAGGGGCATGCATGGTTAAGACAATCCGGATTCAAGCCGGAAACTCAGGCTACACTGATGGACCTGCTGGCCGAGCCAAACGTATTATTCGGCAAGCCGTTGAAGATGCTCTCAAAACGGCGAAAGAGGAGTACGACACCTTAAAATCCCTTGGTCAACTCGCCAACAAACCCTCTGAACAGAGGGGAAACGGCAATTTTTGCAGCTTTCGAGGCCAAAATTCCCCGAGATTCAAACTATAGCCAAAACCAAGGCTCATCGTGGGGGAATTACTAGTCAAAATCTTTCCAGGTCTACCCAAGAGGGCACTGCAGAGGTCGTGGGAGTGGAAGAGGCAGCCCCTCTAGAGGTGGTACGCCCCCCTGCCAAACAGTGACGTTCTTCAGGTTCCCTCCCCTGCATCCCCAGTAGCGATGCGCATTACCAACATCACCCACGCATGGAAGGGGATCACCTCGGACAGATGGGTGCTGTCCAGAGTGTCCGTAGGCTACTGCATCGAGTTACTCGAGCGCCCCCACGACCATCCTCCGCAACAGAAAGTACACTCGTAGCAACAAACAGAAAAATCCTCCTCGAGGAGATCGCAACTCTGCCATTAAAGGATGCCGTAGAGGTCGTACCAGCAAATCGGGTGAACAGGGGTATTTATTCAACCTACTTCCTTGTGGCAAAGAAAGGTCTCACAATGCGCCCAGTATTAGATTTGCGCCCAGCAAACAAGTATGTCTAGCCACAAAAGTTCTGCATGACTACGCTACAAGAGGTAATCCCCCTACCAAAACGGGGATTACATGGCAACACTGGATATGAAAGATGCCTATTTTCCTATTTCAATGTTCCCAGCGCACAGAAGATTCTTGTGTTTCAAGATGGTGAACCAGCACTACCAATTCAAGGTGGTGCCCTTCGGAATAGCATCCGAATCAAGGGTATTCACAAAGGTACTGGCGGTGGTGGCAGCACACCCACGCAAGAAAGCAATCTCAGTGTACCGTTCCCTGGACGACTGGCTGATTACAAAGGAGTCTCCCCCAATTTGCAGGCAAAGCACCTGCGCAGGGAGGCAATCCCAGTGTACCCTTACCTGGACTGGCTCATTACAGGGGAGTCACCCCTAACTTGCAGACAAAACATCCAAAGAACCATCAACCTCCTCTTTCAATTGGGTTTCTCAATCAACGAGAAAGTTGAGCCTTGTGCCAAGCACCTCCAAACAGTTCCTAGGAGCTGTCCTAAATACTCGAGAGGGGTTGGCCTTTCCGTCAGAGGAAATAATTTGAAATTTGTTGCTGAAAATTCTGCAATATCAAGCTGATTACCAAGTAAGGGTGCACAAAGCAATGCGTTTGCTAGGCATGACAGCGTTTTGCATTTACCTCGTTACCCTCACGCCTGCGATCCATGCATGAGTGGTTGGTGAAACAGTGGTCTCGGGAAAGTGGTCAGTGGGACGATCTAGTTACCGTTTCGCCAACGCTAGTACAGAATCTACTCTGGTGGACGAGAGAGAATCTAATGAAAGGAAAACCCTTCTACAACCCAAAGGTTCAGGCAGTCGTCACAACAGATGCCTCCTTAACAGGGTGGAGAGCACACTACCTTCACCACACAGCTCAGGGTCTCTGGTCTCGCAAGGTTGCTCAGAACCACATCAATCTGCTGGAACTTCTAGCAGTATTCAGAGCGCTTCAGGCATTCGAACCCCTCTTATCGAACCAGTGAGTGCAGATCCTTACAGAAAGCACAACTGCAATGTTTTACATAAACAAACAAGGGGGCACTCGTTCTCAAAACTGTCCAGGCTTGCCCAACAAATTTGGAAATGGGCACTCCTACAGAAGAATTACCTGTCAGCCCAACATGTTCCAGGGAAACTCGACTCGCTTGCAGACTGGTCAGAGATCCCATTCCAGAGCAACACAAATGGTGACTACACGAAGACGTCGTAGAACACCACTTCTTTCAGTGGGGTTTCCCCAAAATGGACCATTCGCCACAAGTGAAAACAGTCAATGCCCAGACTTCGCGTCCGGGTTCCCCCAGCCAGGCTCCGAGGGGAACGCCCTAGGGATTAATTTGGTCAGTGATATTTGCCTATGCTTTTCCACCAACCCCTCTGATGAGGAAGGTGGTGAACAAGATACACCAGGAACCGATGACGCTTATCAATAAGATTACGGTGAGAAATGTATCCCATATTTCTGATGCTTGTATCTGCTTAGATTCACATGCTGTGCATAGGCCGACATCTAGTGGAAGTTGCAGAGTATTACAGTTGCTGTTTTTGAAACTCGAAAATGTACGTCAAATAGGGCGTGCCAGTAATACTATCCCTATTGTGACGTCCCCTGTACCCATGATCCCTCACGCGTGTTGGTCCCTCAGATTGTTTTTTTCCACCATCGTGAGTGGTCGCATATAAGCGGAGTGCAATTTCGGTTTACGCTATTGAACTTTATGAATATTGGAAGATAGTATCTCTTTATGTCCTTTACCGACGCCATGCTTCGACGTGGTGAAGACTTCAGGAAGACTACAAGATGGACTGTTGGACAGAGATTTCGACAGCGACACCCGGCCTTGGAAGGCGCTTTCGGCCTTGGCCTAACAGTAGGAAGAGTCGGGGGGTGGTCATAACGCCATGTATTTTCCAACACCTTCCCTAGTTCGCCCAGCTGCCTACCCCCAATATGGAGCGTACACTGTTTAAATTCTGCCCCTCTTGTAATAAGAAATACATGTGGGTCGATAAGCACAGGATGTGCAACCTTTGCTTACATAGAGACCATGACTGCCGGGCCTGTAAGATGCTCTGACCAAGACCCTCGAGGACAGGCGGACAAAAGGTCGGGCTCATCACGCCATGCAGGCCGAGGCCGTCATGGATGAAGGGGCACCCAGCGACGCCGTCCTTTCGGACGGCGAGAGTGACGGAAACCTCGCCGTTCCCCAGTGCCAGCCCCGACCCTGATAGACAGGCCAGCGGCCCTGTTATGGGGAAGACACCTGGCGGCAAGGGCACCACACTAAACACACTACCCGCGGTGATGCGTCTGAAATCGCATGGTGAGAGTCGACGATGAAGGGCAAATCTTTGGATTCACGGTCCTCTGCGCGCCCCGAGCGGCTGTCTCATAACAAGCCCGTAAAGACAAAAGACTGTTGACTCAAAACTCCCTTGCTGGGCCTCTGTCGGGAGACGCCGCCAAGCCTGTTCCTGTAGTCGAAATTTGACCTACATCCTGGGGAAAGGGCAAAAAGTCTGGAATTTCCCGTTCTATTGAAAACCAGACCCCCAGGGCCCCTACTGCGACCCCTAGCTCTAACAAAAATAAAAAACCTCTTCCAAGAGCAGGGATCACAAGGGCAAGTCCAGTCCCTCTCATAAAGACAGGGACACAGGGGACAGAATGTACAAGCCTAGGGAACAGTATGCTACCCCAGAACCTGATAGTATCCTTGTTCTAAACATTACAAATGAGCCTGACCAGCCTGATCCTATCGATCTGAAAGAAGAGGTAGATAGTGGGCTCCCCCTACCCCTGCCCCTACCAGCCCGGGGATTAGCCCCAGTTCAGCTACATGAACTGCACAAGAGATAGGGTTATGGGATGCATGGCATGCCTTGCAAAATTTTTCGAAGAGCACCCACATGCTCTGCAAAGTCTGGCAAACACTCCGTCTCCTGCCTGGGCGTCTACCTCTAGGACACCACATGTGCCTGCTCAGTCTAAATTGTCTGCTCTACCACCAAAGAAAAGGTCTCTCCCCACAGAGTATGATCTACTACCCTACAAAACGCCTTGCTTCTCCTCAGATCTGTATGACCCTGATGCAGGAGAAGATGAATATATAGACGAGGACAACCTCTATGATGATGTCGAGGGTTACGACGTTGGTGGAGAAGATTATCAAGACCGACACTGAGTCGTAGTCTTTGCAATGGACTCTCCAGTCCCGCAGGACCCTCCTTGACTCTCCAATTGACAAACCAGTCCCTAGTCAATGTCATGCTACTAAGGGTTGCTGAACATTTTGGGATTGAAACTCAGGAAATCCAACAGGATAAGGATTTCGCAGAAAATATCTTGGGCGACAAGAGACCGGCTACCCAGTTTATCCCACTCTCTAGTCAGTCCAAAGAAAGATTCAGCCCTCTTTACAGATGCCAAATCAGACCAGGGCGGAAACCCAAGAATTGAGAAGCTCTTTCGCCCAGCGCCTTCCGACCCTTTGTACATACGTGGCCAGTTTCAACCAGACTCTCTGGTAATAACCACTACACGAAAGAGAGCAGGTACCCCTTTGGCCTCATCCGAAACTCCTCCGGATAAAGAATGCAAAAAACTGTATACACTGGGAAGGAAGATGGCATCTTCTGCAGCGTACCAGGCACCAATAGCTAACAACTCTACCTTACTAGCTAGCTAAGAGTGCACAAAGTGGGATGAGGTTACGGCCCTTGCTGAGTCAGCGCCAGAACACTTAAGGCTAAACTCTCCCTTCTGGCAGCCGAAAGCAGAGCAACAGTCGGAGTCCTCCTAAAGAAAAACTTTGATGCAGCGGATAAAGCAGGATGCGTTATCGCTGGTGCCACCATCCTGAAACGCCACGCCTGGCTTTGGCAGTCGGGGTTTAAACTAGAAACACAAGCCACCTTACTCAACATGCCCGTTGAGCCGATTGTGTTTGATAAGGCGGTTGATGACGCTCTAAAGTCCGCCAAGGACCAATACGAAACAATCAAATCCCTTGGCCAACTGACAAACAACCCAACCTAAGGGGTGGCAATAATTTTTGCTGTTTTCATGGGCAAAACACGCAAAGAGGCTCTGGATACAGTCAAAGCTAAGGTTCCTCGTGGAACACTAATCACCACGCGGCCCAGGAGCCGCGGAAAAGGGAGAAGTTCCTCCACCAGAGGTGGAGGAACACCCTCGAAACAATGACGCCCCACTACGGGTCCCCTCTCATCCTTCCCCAGTCAGAACGGATCTCTCATTTCACCCACGTATGGGAGGGGATAACATCAGACAAGTGGGTGTTGTCAACGGTAACAGGAGTTTATTGTATAGAACTACAAGGAAGACCATCAAACATTCCCCCACGACAGAATAGACGTCACAGGAAGAATCATAGAGATTGTGCCACACAAAGAGGTAAACAAGGGTATTTATTCAACATACTTCCTTGTTCCAAAGAAAGATCTGACCATGCGCCCAGTACTAGACCTGTGCCCTGCAAACAAGTTTGTCAAGCCACAAACATTTTACATGACAACGCTACAAGAAGTAATCCTTCTGTTAAAGTGGGGGGATTACATGGACACATTGGACATGAAAGATGCTTATTTTCATATTTCAATGTTCCCAGCGCAGATTCTTGCGATTCAAAGTAGCAGACCAGCACTACCAGTTCAAAGTGCTGCCCTTCGGGATAGCCTCAGCTCCAAGGGTATTCACCAAGGTACTGGTAGTGGTGGCAGCGCACCGGTGCAGGGAGTCAATCCCAGTGTACCCTTATCTGGACGACTGGCTGATCACGGGGGAAACCCTAACTTTGCAAGCTAAACACGCAAATAATAGACCTTCTTTTCCAATTCGGCTTCTCAATAAATGAGAAAATGTCAAGTTTGCTACCAGACAGTTTGAAACAGTTCCTAGGAGCTGCATTAGGTACAAATACAGGCTTAACCTTCCCATCCATGGAAGGAGTACAAAACATGCTTCGGCAAGTACCCCAGTATCAAGCCGGTCTCCAGATAAGCGTACGCAAAGGAATGCGTCTGCTAGGTATGATGGCATTGTGCATTTACCTGGTCCCCCACGCGCGCCTGCGACCAATGCAGGAAAGGTTGGCGAAACAATGGTCTCAGGCAAGTGATCAGTGGGCAGTGGAATGATCTAGTGATGGTTTTGCCTACGCTAGTTTAGAACTTGCGCTGATGGTCAAGGGAAAATCTGCTCAAAGGGAAGCCCTTCCACGAACCAGAAGCACACGCGGTCGTCACAACAAATGAGTCACTTTCCGGGTGGGGGGGGCCCACCACCTTCAGCACAGGGCCTGTGATCGCAAGTGACTGCACAGAAAATGATCAATCTACTGGAATTATTGGCAGTTTTCAAGGCACTACAAGCCTTCGAAAACCACCTGACCAGTCAGTGCAAGTCCTAACAGACAGCACCACTGCAATGTTCTATATCAACAAGCAGGGAGGCACACTCTCCAAATCTGCCCAAACTGGCTCAAATTATGGAAGTGGGCACTCAAACGAGGGATGTGCCTGTCCTCTAAACATGTTCCAGGAGTACTCCACACTCTAGCGGACTCTCTCAGCAGAGATCCTCTGCCAGAAGAACACGAGTGGCAATTATACACGGACATGGTAGACCACATCTTCCCTCTTTGGGGCTACCACTCTCTAGACTTGTTTGCTACAAGAGAAAACAAAGTATGCCCAGACTTCGCATCCAGGTTCCCCCAACCAGACTCCAAGGAGAACGCCCTATGGGTGAGTTGGTCAGGGAAATTTGCTTAAGCTTCCCCCCCCCCCCCCCCCCGACTCCATTAATCAGCAGAATAGTGAACAAGCTACACAAGGATCAGATGACACTAATCCTAGTTGCTCTTATGTGTGTGAGAAAACCGTGGTATCCACATCTGCGCAAGCTGGCGATGTGCGATTCCCATCAAGCTCCCGTACCAGGTCAACCTATTGACTTGGCATGGGGGAACAACGATACACCCACAACCTCACTCTCTGAACCTAGCAGCATGGCTCCTGAAGTCAGAGTTCAGTCACCTTAATCTTCCACAACGGTGTATGGAGATCATGAAAGAAGCACGGAAACCAAATACCAGATACTTATTTCCACAAGTGGAAGAGATTAAGTCCACCTAGCAGTCTTGTCAGCCTATACCACCTCTCAAAGTAAAGTCTCATGGCGGAAAGTGCCAGTCATTAAAGCATTCATGGAGGCATTAAAAAGACTACACCCCCCAATCTCAAACCCCCCGCCTGGTTGGGACCTAAATGTGGTACTAGCAAAACTCATGGGACCTCCCTTTGAGCCTTTGCATCAAGCTACCCTTAAACACATTACCTACAAGACTGCCTTCTTAGTGACTATTACCTCCATAAGAACAGTCTGCAACCTCCAAGCCTTGTCAGTGCAGGACCCTTTCTTTATCATCCAAAAAGAAAAATTGATTTTACGGACTGACCCTATGTTTTCCCCCCTAAATTTGTTTCCAAGTTCCACGGAAACCAGTCACTAAAGCTTCCGTTTTCTTTCAGAAACCAACCATCTCAACTGAGGTCAAACTCCACACATTAGATGTAAGGAGGGCGGTTCTCTACTATTTAGACAAGACCAAACTGCTTTGGAAGACTGATCAACTGTTCATCTCCATGGCTACAGGCGGACAAGGAGATCATGTTTCCAAGAGAGCCATCTCCAAATGGATAGTCAAATGTATACAATTATGATATTCACTATCGGACAAGACACTGCCTTAGACACCAAAAGCCCACTCCACACTGGGTACTGGGGCTACTCTAGCTTTTATTGCAAATGTCCACTTAGACAGCATTTGCAAAGCAGCTACATGGAGCTCGGTTCACACCTTCACTCAGCATTACTGCATTGACACACATTCCAAGACAGATACACAGGTGGGGCAAGCGGTTCTAAAACATCTATTTGCCACTACTGCTTCTCACAACCCACCACCTTCTCATAACACTGCTCGCTAATCTATGCATAGCATGTGATCTAAGCAGATTTCACAAGCATCAGAAGGAATACATTACTCACCGTAATCGTATTTCTGGTGCATGTATCTGCTTAGATTCAAATGCGCCCACCCTTCCTCCCGTGGAGAGGGTGCATAGATGTCGTATGAGGTACTATATACATATATCTGCTTGGAAACTCTGTACTCGCGCTACTCCTCATGCTACCTCATGTCAGAAAAAATACAATCTGAGGGACTTACACGCGTGTGGGATCATAGGTACAGAGGATGTCACAATAGGGATACTATTACTGGCATGCCCTATTCGACGTCCATTTTTGAGTTTCGTAAACAACTAATACTCTGCAGCTACCACTAGATGTCGGCCTATGCATAGCATGTGAATCTAAGCAGATAAAAGCACCAGAAATACCATTACGGTGAGTAATGTATTCCATATTGCCCCTTCTATAGAAAGCTTATTCAATGGACCGTTGGGGTCTGTAATGCATTCACATGCACATTACCAGTCAGGCTGGGAATAGTCTGTAAAAGAAAAAACTTTCACTTTTACTTACAAACTGTATTTCTCATTTAAACTAATCACTGACCACTGGGTCATACTGCCCCGTCCAATGACAGCCCTCTCCCAAAGACCCTCCTCTAGCAGCCATCTTCAGATTTTTGCCGCACGCTTCAGTGTTGGGAATCCTTGAGTTTGCTCTGCGAGCTACTTCTATGTTTTTCTGTGTTTGCGATTGAAAAAGGTTCTAGATTTTTTTCCGAAAGAGCGTGTGATCACGTCTCGATCTTTAGACAGCGGGGAACCATTGTTGGTGAAATTGAGCGCCCCTCAGGGGCGAAAATCGTCAAAGATTTCAGAAGGCCGTCGTGCCCATTTCTTGCTCTCTGGCCTGCCTCCCTTGGCCCCCTCCCTGCTCCTACCTGCAAGGCAAAAAACCTTGGGGTCATCTTCGACTCCACACTCTCCTTCTCTCCTCATATTTCTGACGTCGCCAAGAGGTCACACTACCAGCTGCACCTCCTCAGAGGTATTCTTCCCTTCCTCTCCTTCCCCCAGAAGCTCACTGTCTCCCGAGCCCTGGTTCTCTCGAAGCTGGACTACTGTAACAGCCTCTATCTTAATCTGCCTGCCTCCACTCTCCGCCCTCTGCAACTCATCCAGAACAGAACTGCGAGACTTGTCCTTGGCCTCAAGCCCAGGGACCGTATCTCTCCAGGACTGAAATCTCTACACTGGCTCCCTGTGGCTGCGAGGATAAAGTTCAAAACCCTCTGCATTGTCCACAAGGCCTTCTGGGGCCTGGGTCCTAAATACCTTCAACTCTCTCTTCCCAAATATCTTCCTTCCCGAGCCCTTCGCTCATCCGCCTCCAACTCCCTCAGGGTTAGCCGCTTCTCGAAGCAACGAGCTGGGGGTAGATCTCTCTCCGCGGCAGGGGCCTCCCTCTGGAACAGCCTTCCTGCCTCCCTGAAACTTGAGGAGAACCATCTCCGCTTCCGGAAGCACCTCAAAACCTTCCTCTTTGCTTCTGCTTTCCCTCTCCCTCTCCCCTGCTGAGCGGCTAATTAATTTTCACTGAAGCTGCACTGATCCTGCAATTGGACCACTCTAAACGGCCTCGGTCCTGGGCCCTGCCACTCTCCACTTGCACTGATGCCCTGGAACCCCTTTGCACTGCGGGTCTGTCTCTGTATCCCTACAGCCCCCCCTCCCCCAGCACTTGTTCTGCACTTACCTCACACTTGCCACCAGCTGGCCCTATTTATTTATTTATTACGTACGCCTCTTACCTTGTACTGCACTCCCCCCCCCCCCCCTTCCCCTTTTCCCCTCCCCTACCCCTGCACTTGCGCGATCTGAATGACACCTGGCCTAGTAGGATCGTTTTCTGTCTCCCCTTGTACCCCCCTCCCTGCCTCGTCGCGCCTTCAAACACTTGTGTATAGGCGCGTTACAAATACCATATCATATCATATCATATCATGACGTAGGAGGAGGGAAGGTCCCTCATAAAGCCCTGCGCCGAATTCAGGCTACGGAATGTGTTTGTAGAAGACAGGCACTTGCAGTGCCTCTACTGCCTGCACCCACACCATGAGGAGCTGGAGTACAAGATATGCCTCTGGTTCTCCAAAAAAACGAGGGGCAGGCACAGTATACTGGCGGCGTGGTTTAATGCTAGGGCCTCTGCCTCATGCTCCGGGCAGGGTCATGCCACACCCAGGACCGGCCTGTCTGTGTAGCTGTCTCTAAGTTCTTTAAGGGTGTCTGTTAGGCAAGATTGTATGCAGTACCCTTTGGGTGCACTACAATAACCCTGACCTCCTGGCAATAGGGACCCAACCTTTGGTATAAGTCTAAACTACACAGGTTTGTACATGTGGCTGAGCAGCCAGGCTTAAGTCAAGTAGGGTCAATGTGAGCAGTAATGTGACACAGTTTCACAGTACAGTTATTCAAACACTTGCACTCAAGGTTTCTTGATAAAACAATTGTTAGTTTATTTCAGTTTGTAGGCAGAATTGCATGCAGTAACCTCTGGGACCACCACACACAATTAGGACTACAGGTGTAAGCAAGACCAACCTTTGGTATAAGTCTGTATCACACAGTTTGTTGGTAGCGAGCTGAGCAGCCAGGCTCATCTCAAGAGTAAATGTGAGCAGTACAATTAGTTAGACTAAGGACTTTCAATCACAGTGGTTCAAGTACACACTTATATTCAAGGTTTCTTGGTAAAACATGTATTAATTTATTTACACAGTCATTTATAAAACTTTTCACTAGAAGAAAACACTTTAATATTATAGATCAATACACTTCAATACAAAACTCTTAAGTTTTTGAGACCGTTTGAGCTCCCCTGAAAAAGGATCCAAATGGCAGTTAAGTACGTAGCAGTGAGCAAAAAGGACAACAATAATTAGAATAGATTATATATACTTTATAGGCAGTGCAAATGGTTTCAGTTCACCAGAATAGTTCAATTCAAGTCAATAGGCCAAGGCAAAGTCAATGGGCTAGTGTTCTGGGTAGGGAAGAGCAGTTCTGGTATCAAACGGTAAAGTCTTTGCAAAAGTTCTCAGAAGTAATTTAAGCGGAAAAGAATAATTTGTGGGGTCACAAGCTGATTAGGCCTACAAGTTGGAAAAGTTTCACAAACTTTCTCCGCGAGAGTGGCGTTCTCTCAATCTGGTTGGCACAGTACCTTTGTATGAAGAAAACAAATGTTGCTGAAGTCGTGGTTCCTGGCAGTTCCTACCGATCTCGCTGTTACTGAGCCTCAGTCGTTTGGACAAGAGGGAGGACGTTGGGGGACTCCTGCACTGCACGGGATCATTGAAGAAAGCAAACAAAATGGAGTCACTTCAGTTCCAGTAGCTGTAGATTCAAGAACACGAACTGGTGTCCCTCTCCCTGGTTAAACCTAACCATCCTTGAGAATGGTAGCCAGGTGTTTTATGAGCTGATTGGTCCCACCAACTCAAAGGAAGAAGCCGTCCTTGAATGAACTTCTCTGTCGAATGGAATTTGGCAATTCGGACCTGCAGCAAGACTTCACCGGGCAAACCAACGGTCCCGGAGTTGCAGCAGCCGTCCTCTTCTTACTCGTCTTCGATTCTTTCGTTGTAGTGGTCGACTCTGTTTAAAAGGCGAGTCTCGTGGACTGGAGGGCAGTTTTCTCCATTTCATTCCAGCCTAGCTGTCGCTCAGCCAGCAGGGTGGCTGTCCTTGCCAGACAGCCAGCCAATCACGCCAGAGTGCATTTGGGTTTCCTAGCAGACTAAGCACAGGGAGTTTCGGGCACCTCCCTCACTTCCTGCCCACCCCAGACGCTCGGGACGCCAAGAGCGGACTTCAGTCCTGAAGCTCACCAAAGGCATGGAAACAAAGGGACCAAACCTAGTTTGGCGCGCAGAGACAAACACTAGAAGGACCTTTCGAAAAAGAAATGGCAAAAAAAGTCCGGGACCAGTTTAAACAAAGGGGCTTAAGGCGCCATCTTGAAAAACATGGCTCCTGTGATTTTTAGATACCGGTGCGTTCGGGCGGGAAAAATCACGGTAGTTTGTTGTAAAACCACTGCCACCAGCCTTTTTAATAGGGAAGGGCAGCATTTAACTGCTACATTAGTGTTTAGACACAGGGGATACTATGTAACCCCTCCAGCATTCCATTGTAAGATGGTGAGCTGGGTCTGAATTTGGAAAAGTCTAATAAAGTCAATTCCACTTTACATTTCTCTGGGAAACAGTAGTTTATCCGAGAGAAGGTATTTAAACCTCTTGGAAAGTCTAAAAGACATCTGTGTGTCACTGCACTGAGGGTGCTGTGTAACGCACATGAAAAGATGCCTATGGCGTTATCTAAAACTCCATAATCGGAGAACACAAATGAAAGAGTGGGGGGAAAAAAGGCTCTCATTCTTTACAGGTTAAAAGAATCAAGTCCTCAAAAATCCAAAGTTGCTGGGGGTCTGCAAGGTGAAGGGAATTAGCACATTTCTGAGAATTCTCCCTAACAGTCCGTTACATATATTGCTCCCTGAGCAATATAACAGTTGTAATACACTTAAAAACACACTCTTAGTTTCTCTAAATCAGATGATGGCCATTGGGGATGGCGCATATACACTTCATACACCCTCAGTTGACATAAATAGCTAGGAGCATGTGCACATTTATTTATCACTGGTACAGAGCAGAGCAATACTGAGTTTGGTGCAAAGGTTCTGTTAGGAAGAATTCTCATAAATGTGCTAATTCCTCCCACCTTAGAGCCCACAAGCTCTTTTGCTAAACTTTGGGACTTTGAGCTTTTCAAATCAATGTGCTTTCTGTGTTTATTTTCTTTTTTTAATTCTTTTTATTATTTTCAACACAAGAAAACAGCACATATACAGATTATAATCACAGTAAAGCGAGTCAACAACCAGAGCGTAACACTTTGACATTACAGTTGATGTTAAGTCCTTCGGAGGGGGGAGTAGGGGCAGGTGTGCTGTGTCGTGTGGAGGTGCACGGCGTGTCCAGAGCATTATCGATTCCTGGTTTGATACCTGTTCCTCCCACTTCCCCCATATCTTGAGGAACTTCCGGGGCACCCCCTTGCCGTGTAGATACGTCTTTCTAAGGAGGCGCACCTGTCCATTTTGTTGGACCATCGGTCGATACCTATTCTGTCCGCAGAGCCCCAGGTGCGTGCCGTTAGTCTCTTTCCCAGCCCCAATGCCACACTTAGAAATGCCCTTTCGTGTTTGGTGAGGTCCGTTTCTACTGCTATTCCCAGTAGGATGAGTTTGGGGTTGTGCGGGATTGGTGCTCCCAGCACTCTTGAGAGGCGTGACAGGCACGCTGTCCAAAATCCTTGCTATACCCCACATTCCCAGACCATATGGTAGAAGGTGCCCGCTGTCCTCTTGCATCGGAGGCAGGTTGCATCGTCGTCTCCCCCCCATCTGGCTGTTTGTGTTCTGGCGTAGTACGGTCTGTGCAGGATCCTTAGTTGTATCAGTCTGAGTTTTGCGTCTATTCCAATCTCGCGTGGGGACATAGTGCCTCCACCCATTCTTCTGTTTCCAGTGCCCCCAGGTCTTGCTCCCATTTCCCTCGGAGGTGTGTGAGTTCCCCAGAGCCGAAGGAGTTAATCACCTGTTAGAGGGTGGACGTGACCTTGGAGGAGATTCAGTGTGGAAGAATGTTTGTTTCTAGGGCAGAGCATGTGGTTATGTCGGTAAGGTCCTGGAATTGGGTGTTGATGGCGTGTGTGAGTTGGAGAAATCTGAAGTGGTCCATAGGCTTTAGTCCATGCGTTGTATTCAGTGTGTCAAAGTCTCTCAGTTGGCCCTCGTGGATTATGTCCGCCAGTGTACATATCCCTTTCCTCTCCCAGGTGTCAAAGTGGCCCATTCGCAGGATTTCGGGAAGGTGTGCATTGTGCCATAGGGGCTGGATCAGGGTTGGTTTATTCTCCCAGCCAATGTTTGTGCATCTCCCTCCAGATTTGATGGGTGTTGAGTGACCTCCTGGGGACCCCTTTCAGGTTTCCTTTGTTGTCGTATAGTATGTGTAGAGGAGGTGGAAGGCCGGTATCTATTTTGATCCGGATATGTGGGAGCATTGGATCCCCGTGTAGCCAGTCATTTACCACACCTGTTTGTGCGGCCCAGTAGTATATGCGGATGTGGGGCAATCCTATGCCTCCCTCCCACACCGATCGATGAAGTGTTTTGAGGGCAATGCAGGCTTGTTTCCCGCCCCATAACATGCATACAGACTTGTCAATGTCGGCGATTGTGGCAGCCGGGATTGGGATGTTTTGAAGGACATATAGAAATCGCGGGAGCACCAACATTTTAAATAGTGCGGCCCTACCCAACAGGGAGGGAGGGTTTGCCAGTGAGAAACTTCTTTTTTAAATCTCTCCATTATTGGGCGTAGGTTCAGTTTGAGGAAGTCATCTGGTATGGTGGTTATCTGTATACCCAGGTAGGTAAAACCTAGTATCGAGACTGAGTAAATGCAGGGGTCTGGGATTGCTTCTTCTCCCCCTTGAACTAGAAAATATATTGTTTTCTGTGAATTTACCCGGAGGCCCATGAAGTGTTGGTACTTCTCCAGGGTACTGGTTACCGTCGGGCAGGAGGTTAATGGTTTGCTCAGGTAAATCAAGAGATCGTCTCCATATAGTGAAACGCGCTCCTCACCTCCCGTGGGCCAGGCGAACCCCGTCCATCTTGTGTCTGTGCATAGTCTGATTGCTAGGGGCTCGATGGCGAGAAGGGGCAACCCTGCCTGGTCCTGCGACCCAGCGGGAATGTCCTCGATGATTTCCTGTTGACCCGCAAGGTTGATACGGGGAGGGTGTATAGGAATTTTGTCCACGACATACAGTAAGGCCCAAATCTCATGCGTTGCATTATGTCCCATAGGGCCTCCCATCCTACCAAGTCAAAGGCCTTTTTGAAGTCAACCGCAAGGAGGCCGAGCGGTTCTGGGATCTCTGCCGCTCTGTCTAAGGCCACCCGGACCCTGCAGAGATTCATTCTTGTGGATTTGTCAGGCATAAAGCCACATTGGTCCGGGTGAACCAGAGATTCGAGCAGCCTGTTGGCCAGGACTCTAGCGAGTATTTTGGCTTCCCCATTAATTAGTGATATTGGCCTGTACAAGGCAGTGTTCTGGGGGTTTCCCTGCTTTGGGATTGACCACAATACTTGTTTTCCTGAGGTCTGGGGGGAGATAGCCCTGCTCTCTGCTGCGGAGGAACATGTTATGCATGTATTTAGTTGTGGTTGCACCTAATCGCTTCCAGAT
Organism: Ambystoma mexicanum; assembly: GCF_040938575.1. Classification (NCBI taxonomy): domain Eukaryota; kingdom Metazoa; phylum Chordata; class Amphibia; order Caudata; family Ambystomatidae; genus Ambystoma; species Ambystoma mexicanum. Next base: position 863,112,049 of record NC_090924.1, on the reverse strand, counting down.
TTCTACCGGGAAGCCGTTGGTGCCTGGGGTCTTCCCCGATTGTAGCTGTGACAGTGCCTCCCTGATTTCCTCTTCCGTAATCTCGGCGTCTAGTTCTATTTGTGGTCTGGAGAGTTGTGGGATTTCGATTTGTTCAAAGAAGCGTGGAGTCCTCAGCTGGTGGAGAGTATAGTGCTTCGTAATAGTCGGCGAAGGCCTCCTTGATCTCGGAATTGCCCGTTAGAATTTCCTCCTCTTGGGTTTGAATGGCCCGTACTTGACCCTTACTCTGTTCTCATCACTCTAGCCAGGCCAGGGTCTTGCCGGCCTTGTCCCCCCTTTCATATATCTGGCTTTGGGTTTGCTATTGGGCAGTTCGGGCATTGTCCATGGCCCGATCCTTTAGGATTGTCTGAGCTGTCGTTGGGGCATCCTGTGCCTTTTGGGTTCCTTCTTCCAGCAGTTGCTCCTCTGGTCGGGTTACTTGGGTCTCCGATTCTATGATTCCCTCGTTGTGCCGTTTTCTATGCGTAGATAACAGAGAAATCGCCTCCCCTCGCAGAACAGCTTTGTATGCTTCCCACCGCACGGTTGGACAGATGGCCTCCTCTATGTTTAGGTCGAAGTATTCGGACGTTTTATCCGTGAGACCATTCATTATTTCCGGTATTCCCAGGTAGTAGGCACTTAGACGCCAGATGGGGTCCTGCTTCTGTTGTTTCCCCTTGAGTTTGGTCAGTAGGGGGGAATGATCTGAGATCCCTCTTTCCAGGAATTCTGTGGCTGTTAGTCGATGGGTCATGTTCTTTGGGGTGAAGATGTAGTCCGGTCTGGAGAGGGTTCTTTGCGCGTTGGAATAGAACGAGTAACCCTTCTGACGTGTGGATTGTCCTCCATGTGTCCAATAGTCCCATTGTGTCCGCAAAGGCGGACAGCTTGGTCGGGGCATCTGCAGTCCTGTTGCCTCTGTGCGTTCTGTCCTGTCCAATGTCCATGACCTCATTAAAGTCTCCTCTGATTGCCCATGCGTCCGCCTGTCTCTTCAGTATGATGGGTTGGAGCTTGGTGAGGAGTTCCGCCGTGAGCGTGGGAGGTGCGTACACTGCAATGAGGCCTCGGGTCTCTCCGCCCATCTCTCCAAGCACCATCACAAACCTGCCCGAGGGTCTGATATCACTTTATTGGTCTTAAATGGGACCCGCTTGTGTAGGAGGATCATGACTCCTCTGAGCCTCTAGAGAACCCTGCAATGTATGTGTGTGGGTAGTTGGATTTCCTGAAGAAGCCACTGGTAGTACCCATGAGGTGAGTTTCAGTGATAAATGCAATGTCCGGGGAGTGCCTGTTGAGATATTCAAGCACCAATTTCCGTTTTATACTTGACCCCATACCGGTCACATTCCAAGTGAGTAGGGAGATCTGTCTTGTTTTGGCTACGTCTGCATGTGTCCTCCTGTGTCATTGTGCCGACGGATGTGCTGCGACTTCCATGTCTTTTCCACTTGCGGTGTGGTGTTCTGTTCCGGGCTATGGTGCCCCATCGTGGGCCCTCTCGGTGTATTTACGATATGGTGTGCTTTACGTACAAACCTTGAAACGTTGAACAATAAACTTGAGGTCGGCTCGGTTTGAGCATGAGTGGACATGCTTGGGTCCCTAGGCGTGGTATGCCCGTTTCCTATACTTCTGCAGCAAGGATGTTTCCAATGTGGCGTGTCGCAGATCACTGGTGTGTTTACTGTCTGTGAGCCTTTTCCTTCAGTGACTAAAATTCCCAAACTCCCCCCTCCCACACCCCCCTCAACTTGAAGTATCTGTTGCCCAAACCAACCGAACCATGAACTAAATACTGTAGGTGGTCAGGATGACCAAATGTCCCAACTCGTGCAACCTGTAGCCGCTCTGCACTCCGGGGGGGGGGGGGGGGGCGCTTCTTTAGGATCCTCTCTGCCTGGGCCGCCCGACTTCAAAGTTGCTCCTTGATCCCTGTGGCCTTTAATTTGTTTGTCTGGGTTCTCAAGTTGGCCCACTTTCGGCCGGTGTTGCATGCGTCTCGTCCGTCCCTCGTGGTGGTGTCAGCTGCTTGGGGGGTGGGGGTGGCGCTTTCTCGGGGTGCATTTTTTCTTGTGCTGGTGGGGTGTGGGTCCGAGAGAACCTGTTTCAAGCCAGTCCCAGGTTTGCCGGGGGTTGTGGAACACCTGGACCACCCCTTTGTGGTAAACTTTGAAGGTTGCCGGGAAGAATAATGCGTATTTGATATTCAGGGATGCCAGCTTCTTCTTAACAGAGTCATACGATTGTCGTGACTGGACTTCCCTTGTGTATTCGGGGAAGAAGCTGATCCGGTTACCATGGTAAGTAATTGAGCCCGTTGCCCTTGCCATCTGGAGGAGTGTGTCTCGGTCTCTATAGTTCATAAGTTTGGCAATCACTAGGCGCAGGGGGGGCCCCGGGAAGCGGTCTGCCTGACGGGACCCTATGCGCTCTTTCAATTGAGAAGAACTTTGAGAGTTTCTTCGGGGCCATCGGATCTGCTAACCAGTCTTCCAGGAAGAGTTCCATGGAGGGTCCCTCTTCTTTCTCGGGCAGGCCGAGAATACGGAAGTTGTTGCGGCGGGATCTTCCCTCGCTGTCCTCGGCTCTGTGTTCCAGGAGGGTGAGTTTCTTTTCCACTTGTTCCAGTCGGTCCCCAAGGTTTTTAACCGTGTCCTCTGATTCAGACATCCTTTGTTCTGCTTCTCCTACCCTGGAGGTTAAGTTCCTCAGATCCTGCCTCAGGAATGACACCTCGGAGGTCCGGCCATCGATTTTTGCCTCCATCAAGAACCGGGAGTTGTTTATGGCAGCCATAATGTCCGTGAGTGACAATGCAAGGTCCGAGTCACCACCCCTGGTCTCCTCCGCCCCACTCATTTGCCTGTCCGGGGAGCCTTGCTGGTGTGCAAGTTGTGTATTTGTCCATCATATTCTGTGTTGCCCCTCTGCGGGGCAGGTCTTTGCCCATGGTTAGTGCCTTCGCTGTTTCCCTCACCAGGTCGTCCCCAGGGATTGTAAGTCTTTATTTCTCAGATCTTTTCTGAGTTGGTCTCCTTCCTTCGCTTGTGTTTGGGGGGTGGGGGAGGATTTCCTTCGTGGGGAATTCACCTTTGCCGTGGTTTGGTATGTTGGTGTATCCGCCAATGGGTATTCGCAATGCTGGGAGGTTTTAAATGTCCTGGATCCCTGGTTGGGGGTGGTTTCGGGGCAGATTCCTTTATTGGCCACAGGTCTGTGTGGTGTGTGTCGCAGGTTCTGTGCCAGTCTCTCCTGGATGCCACCCACGTGGTCCGCGGGATGGCCGGTGTCCAGGTGTGTTTGTCCGCCTTCATAGTTGCCCGCGGGTGTACCCGGTCCCCAGGCTTGTTCCCCAGGGGGGTTTCCCCTCCCGCTGTCAATTGGCAGGGGCCTTTCTTGACCCAGTCGCTTGTTGGGGCTCCGGCATTCCTAGTGGACCCGTTTGGGTGCTCAAAAGTGCGGACTTATGGCTTTCCCGCGGTGCTGATTGTTGGGTGGTGCCCCTGCCACACCATGGGGGACCCCAACCGCCAGTGGGGGGGGTGGCCTTGGGTTTTTAATAGAGCTGGGTCCCCCTTTGCTTCCCACGGGGGGGGCGAGGTGCGGGGAGAAAGACAGAGAAAGCCCCCTGCAGTTGTGGCCGGGTGGGGGGATGAGGGTGGTACAAAACAGAGAAGTCCCGCATTGTCTCGGTCCTCCTCTTACCGCCTCCTGGCGCAGACGTATCTGTGGGGCATCCCTCGACCCGAACGCTCAGCCGCTCGCACACAGCGGGCGCCGGGGAGGGAGGGCCCCTCTCACAGTAGTTATGTGCTGGTGATCGTTGAGGCGGGAGGGCGGGGGGGAGGTGGCCACCTTGCCCGCGTGGCCGCAGGGCCCAACGTTGCCTGGGTGGTCGGTGTGGGCCCCCCCTCGAGCCGATCGCCCTGTCGCTCGCTCACAGCGCACACTGCGGTCGTCAGGTTTGGGGGGGGGGGGGCCTCCCACACAGTAGTTGTAAAGTGGTGGTCGCTGAGGCGGGGGAGGCGGGAGAGATGGGGGCTGCTCCACTTACTTGGCCCCGAGTCCCGACTTTATATCAGTTGCGGGCACCCCTCGACCCGGACGCCCCGCCGCTCGCTCACACCGTACACGGCGGGTGCCAGGGAGGGGGCCCCTCTTATGCTGGCCTTGTGAGGTCTTGCGGGACCGCAGTTCTCGAGCACCGCGGGTTCCTCGGCCACTACTGGGACCCGGCGGCCATTTTCTGGAGCTGGTTTACGCAGCCGGCCTCCCTTGATCCAGGCGAGGGCGCAGGGGGCCTCAAAACGCCCCAACTTTTGTTGTATTTTCGTGCGGGTGTGTTCCCCTACCCGATTATCCTATTTTGGGTCAAGTGCACCACCTCATGGTTCTGCCAGGATTTTACAGGATTCGGGTGGCCCAGACAGAGCAACGAAAAGCTAGACCAGCATCAGGCGCCCCCTGGTGGTCCACCCTGTTTCTTTTTGGTTAATTAGTTTAAACAACTCCATAGGCATCTTTTCATTTTTGTGTCACAGCACCCTCAGTGCAGTGGCACAGGGAATCCCTTCCAGGCTTTCCCAAGGTTTAAATACCTTGTCTGGGATAAACTACTGTTTCCCAGAGTAACTAAAGTGAAATAGACTTTACTAGTCCTTTAAATTCCTAGACCCAGCACAGCCTATCTTCCAATAGAGTGCTGGAGGGTTTACTTAGTATCCCCTATGTCGAGATACTCATGTAGCAGTCAAATGCTATGCTTTCCCCTCAGAATGGATGGTGGCAGTGGTTTTACAACGAACTAGCATGATTTTTCCCGACCGCAAACTATTCGTAGCTCCGGTAGCGTTAAATCACGAGAGCCATGTTTTTCAAGATGGCGTCTGAGCCCCCTCTGTAAATACAGGTACCAGTCTTTTTTTCCACCATTTCTTTTTGGAAAGGTCCTTCTAGAGTTTCTCTGCGTCCCTTTGTTCATTCCTTTGGCGGGCTTAAGGAGTGAAGACCGCCTCTGGCGCCCGAGTGTCTGAGGTGGGCAGGAAGTGAGGGAGGGCTGGCTGACTATCCGGCAAGGACAGCCACCCTGCTGGGTGAGTGATGGCTAGGCTGGAATGAATGGGAGAGAGCCGAATAAAAGGCAGTCGACCACTGGAATGAAAGAACCGAAAACAAGCTTGAAGACGGCTGCTGCAACTCCTGGACCATTGGTTTGCCTGGTGAAGTCCTGCTGCAGGTCGGGATCGCCAAGTTCACCTCGACAGAGAAGCCTCTGGATGACTTCTCCCTTGAGTTGGTGGGACCGATCAACTCAACAGTCAGCCACCCGGATACCAATTTCAGAGCTGGTTGCAATTTCCTCAGTGCTTCAGGAAACGTATAACTAGGAAGAGGAACACATGTTTGTGTGCCTTACAGCTACCAGAATCGAAGTTTGCCAGTTGCAGGCTTTTGACTGTTCAAGTACAGTGCGTGTGTCCCCCGACGTCCTCCCTCTTATCACCACAGCTGAGGCCCAGGAACAGCGAAATCTGCAGGAACTGCCAGGAACAGAAGTCATCAGCTGCCTCTTGTTCTTCATTTGTAAGGTACTGTAAAACAAAACTGAGAGTACTTACCTCTCACCGTGAAAGTGCTTGGAGTTTTTGCAACTCACAGGCCTAATCAGCTTGTGACGCACCATAAGATTCTTCTTTCTACAAACTACTTCTAAGAACTTGTGCATAGACTTTTCAGTTTAACTACCAGAACTGCTTTATCCTACCAAGACTTTAGCCCATTGACTTTGGCCTAGCCTTTTGAATTGAATTGACTCTTCCGGTGAACTCAAAATATCTACACTGTCTAAAAATAATTGTAACCTTTCATGTTCTAATAACCTTTGCCTTTTACTCCTCTTGCAAAGTATTCTGAAATAGTATTGAAGTATATTTGTGTATTATGATTGACTCCTCCTAGTGAGTGTTTTGTAATATAACTGATAAATGAATTAACTGTAATAGAAGAAACCTTGAGTGTAAGAGTTTATTTGAACACCTGTGATTGTAGACCTCTGTGTAACATCAATACTGCTAACATTCCCCTCTTGAGATGAGCCTGGCTGCTCAGCCCTGCAATCAAACCTCTGTAGTACAGACTTATACCAAAGGTTGGTTTGCTTACCCCTGTAGTCCTAGTTGTGTCTACTGGTCCCAAAGGGTACTGCATACAAACTTTGCCTAACTCTTAAAGACCCACATCAACTTTGCTGGATTTTGAGGTCTTGAATTCTTAACCTGGAGGGAGTGAGACCCTTTCCCCTCCCCCCCTCTCTCTCATGTATTTTAATGTGATTTGGAACTGTTTCTTTTGGTTGTGGAGTCTGACCAACTCAATAGCCATCATCTTTTACATTGTCACACAGCACCTTCAGTGCAGTGGCACAGGGAAGTCTTTCAGATTTCCCAAAGGTTTAAATACCTTCTCTTGGATAAACTGTTTCCAAGAGCAGTAAAGTGAAATTGACTTTACTTAAATTTGTAACTTTCTAAACTCAGCACACACTATCTTACAATAGGGTGCTGGCGGGGTTACTATATTCTCAAGTAACAATTTTATTTTACCCTTTCCTCGATGAATGGCTGGTGGCAGTGGTTTACTTTTTTACTACTGCTGTGTGCATTTACCGCAGGATGCATTCGCAGCTGCAGTAAAGCACCCAAGGGTGCCATTCTTGTCAAAATGGCTCGGTCTTCTTTTTTTCGCCATTTCTTTGTGTAAAGGTCCTCCTTGAGATTTACTCTGCACGCCAAACCAGGTTTGGTCCCCTTGTTCATTTTGCCTTTGGCGGGATTCAGAAGGGTGATTGGCCGGCCGGCTGTCTGGCAAGGACAGCCACCCTGCTGGGTGACTGACAGCTAGGCTGGAATGAATGGGAGAAACCTGCATAAAATGCAAGGCTTTTTGGCTTGAAAGGCAGTCGACCACTGGACGAAGGAATCAGAAGACGACGCCTGCTGCAACTCCTGGACCGTTGGTTTGCCCGGTGAAGCCATGCTGCTGTGCTGAAACTCCAAATTCGTATCGACAGAGAAGCCCCCTTTGAGTTGGTGGGACCAATCAACTCCAAAGTAAGCCACCTGGACATCCTCTCAGAGCTGGCTGAAATTCCACTGCAGTTGCTGCTGGAACGGAATAGCCAGGGAGAGGAACACCAGATTGTGTGCGTTGCTTTTAAGCTGGCCCAGAACTCCAGGAGGATCCTCTGGACTCCCAGAAAGCAGGACTGACCGGGCCTGAGCTCCCTCAAGAGTGCGGGACCCCAGATGCAAGGAATGGCCATTGTGACAGCCAGGAACCACAGTGTTACTATCTGCGGTAGACGCGAGGTGCTGAAACACTAAAGTTAATCTTGTTTGAAGATCGCCGATTGCGAGCGGTAAGCGTCCCATTGCAGTGCAGAAGTTCCCAGACATTCTCCCTCTTTTCCCCACGACTGTGGCCTAGGAACATGTCAGATTCCCACTTTACACTGTCAGGTTTCCATATTGCAGTTCACGTCTTAAACACTCAAGTTGGAGGTGTAGTGATCTGATCAGTTTTAGATTAAGGCAGGGTGCTGGGAATGAGTCTTGTTTCTGGGGTCATTAATTGGGTATTTGATATTCTTCCTTAATGTTTGTCAGGAAGCCTTTTTTTCCCCTGGGCCTGATGGAGGCACAGTTCAGCAGCATTGATTGGCTGGAGGTGAGGTAGTTTGGAATTCTTTTTAGAATTCTAAACTGCCTTTCATTCTAGTAATCATTGAAGCAGGTCAGTTATTACAGCTCCAGCAACTAGTGACATTGATCTTTTAAAACCTAAGTATCTGAAACCTAAAGAAGTAATCCACAGACTCGTAATCCAGTGAAGCAGCATGAGACTACAGTGCCATCCCTAGGAAGAAGAGCAGTCTGTTCAGCAACTAAGAAGAAAGCTAAATGAACATTTTGTTTCAGTATTAGTTTGACAGTGAAAAGTATTCAGTATAGTTTAATCTTTTTTACTAAGAAGAGGAAAAGACAAGTACATTCTTCAATTTTCAAACAAATTGTTTCTAGTTTTAATCATGCTCCAGCATGGAGTTTGCTTGTAGCATCATATTGAATCCGCGCCTAACTAATGAACCCATTCGAGCGTATCGGCGAGCGTAGTTTCGTTCAGTCTTTCTAATGCAGACGCCACTGCGTGCAAGTATGTAAAAGTTACTAGTTTTGCTTTTGTTCCGTGGTTAATTTACTAACAAGGCGCGCCGTCAGAGGCAGTCGTGTCCGCGGCACTTTGCTGTTTCAGCTACCAGCAAATAGCACCATTGCGGATCTTGGACTTCCCTTGCTTCTGGAGTCCAGCACTCTGGTGAGGTGACTTGGGCTTGGATCGTCCTGCTTCGGGGAGGGTCCTCAGGATCTTCCTGGAGCTCTAGTCCGGCTTGAAGACTATGCACTCTACTACAGATTTCTCGACCCATGTACTCTGTTCCAGCAGCAGCAAAGTACAGCCAGTTGGGGAAGGTCCTCCTGCAAAGTTTGTCTTGGGGTTAGTTGGTCCCACCAACCCAAGGGAAGAAGTCTTCGGTTCCGGGGCTTCTCTAGTCGATTCGGAATTGGAGCTTTAGCACTGCAGCATAGCTCCACCGGGCAGTTCAACGGTCCACGAGGGTGCAGCAAGCTTCTCCTGCAGTTTCCTTCATCTGATGTATCGTCCAGTCGTCGACTGTCTTTTGGTTCCAGAAGCCTCGCTTTTTAATTTAGGTTTCTCCCATTCATACACAGCATAGCTGTCACTCAAACAACAAAGTGGCTGTCCTGCAAGGCCGGCCTGCCAGCCAGGCAGCCAAGCACCACTTGGTGCATTCAGGTAACCAAGGAGACGAAGGACAGGGAGTTTAAGCCACCTCGCTCGCTTCCTGCCCTGCCAGAGACACTGGAGCCAGAGGCGGGTTTCAGCACTGAAGCCCGCCAAAGGCAAAATGAACCAAAGGGTTAAACCTGCTTTGATGCACAAAGTAAAACCCAAGAAAGACCTCACAAGCAAGAAATCGCAAAAAAGACTGGGGCAATTTTGACTAAATGGGCACCCATGGGTGCACTACTGCAGCTGTGGATTCAGTGGTAGAAACCCACAATAGTAGGAAAATTAAACCGCTGTCACCAGCCATTTAAAGTAGTGAGGGTAAGATAAACTGTTTTATATGAGTAAGTAGAAAAAGAGGCTACTAAGTTACCCCCCAGAACTTCAACATAAGATGGGGTGTGCTGAATGTACATAGAGAGCAGTAGTCCACCCAAGAGAAAGTATTTAAACCTTATGAGAAATCCAAGGGACTGCACTGTGACACAGTACTGAAGATGCTGTGTGTCACAATACAAAAGGTAGATGCCTATGGAGTTTCAGACTACAAAAACACAGAATCCAAATCCGATCAAAAATACGAGAGTGAGAAAAAAAGTCTCACTCCAGCAAAAGAGCTGGGGGTTTCTAAGGTTGAAGGGAATTGGCACAGAAACGAGAATTCTCCCTTAAACCTAGTCAAACCCTCATCCGACAGAGTGAAAAACTTAAAAACCCTCACAAATTCCTTCACTCCAAACAGACAAATCACGGTGCGCAAATACATGGCTCTACTAGGGACCATGTCGTCCTGTATTCCGCCAACACGCAATTGCAGGCCAAACATGCGACCGGTACAAAGATTTCTAGCTACCAGATGGTCCCAAACACACTGGTTCTGGTCAGACAAAATGAACATCACCCAGTCTCTATCACATTCACTAAAATGTTGCACAGTGCTCAACAGCACCTCGAAAGGGATGCCCCTTGTAGAACCCAATTACCATCTCCCCTGGCGGCGTGGGGAACTCACCTAGACAAGCACCAGGTCAATGGCCTGTGGACCCCCGAAGAATCCATTCTCGACATAAATGTGCTGGAGCTGCGTGGAGTAAATTCTCCAGCATGGGGTCTGGCATGGATTTACATGCTCATGAATATTCCCCATAGTTAGGCTGGGAATCCTTGGTAAAGAAAAAATCAGTTTCACTTCTGAACTGTTTCTCCTAACAACCAGTCGCTGGTCTCTAGGTCATACTGCCCTCAGCCATTAACTGCCCTCTACCTAATCCCCTCCTCTGGCAGCCATCTTCAGATGTTTACCGCATGTTCTAGTCTTGTGAGTTCTCATGCTATAGCTCTCGAGCTTTTACTGAGTTTTGCGATTTTTCTAAGAGTTTGCTCTATTTCTTTCGGTTAATCGATCCTCGTGCTCCATCGATCCATCTTCTGATTTACGGGGGGCCCGTTTTTCAGCACCCCTCAAGGGCGAATTTCATCAAGTTTCTTCTTGGAGGATTCCAGAAGCTTCTGCAAGGCCTATGCCGCATGGACATGGCGGATGAGGAGGACTCGACGCCCTCTCTCTTCAAGGTTTGCCCCGGCTGCAACCTACGGAATGTCTTTTCGGACAACGAACATTCCCTGTGATTTTACTGCCTGCACGTGGAGGATGACTGTGTTTCTTATCAGGAGATGGTACCCCGCACGCTGATTGATCAGTGCAGGCGTCTCAACGAGTGGCTGTAGGCCAAGGCCCCTGCTCTGGGTGAGTCCCGGCAGCATGCCTCCCCAGGGCTCCCCCCGCGGGGCCCCAACATAAGCACAGCGAGTCCACTGCCACCTGGAGCGCCATTGCGACGGGCTCCGCCTTCGACCATGAGCCAACGCTCAGGATCTTCAAAGAGGAAGTCGGACCATCCGGCTAAGCTCTTGGAGAATACCCAGACAGGCCCTGCAGAGAAGGCCAAGAGGGAGCGGGGCTCAGACCCTCCCCCTAAAATGAAGGCCTCAGGCTCTACCAAGGACGTGAAGGCCCAGGTGCATCTGACGAAGGCCCGACCTTCCATCGAAGGAGTGGTGGCGTCCCTCGCGAAGGTCACCGAGGCGGATCCGCAGGGCACAACCCCAAAGGCAAGAGTATCCTTGCTGGCCCGGAGCGGGTCAAATTTTTTTCAGCCATTCGAAAAGACACCGAAGAAGATGATGCCTATCATTTCACCGACAGTCTCCCTTGGTCGCAGAGAAGGGGGGGGCGGGGGCACGATAGCCCTCCAGAGCACGGATATCTCCTCGGCGGAGGATCTTACCAACCTCCAGACCTTCCAGGAGGAACGATGTGTCGAAAGCAAGACCTACGGGAGGGGCAACAAAAGTGACGACAAAGTGACCGACGAGCAACAGGGCGTTGAGGGCTTGGAGCACTAACCTAAGCCGCAAACACCCTTGCCTCCGTTGCCACAGCCACCTCAGCAACCACCTGGGGATATCTCGGTGGACATTCTCTCTGCTCTGCATACCCTATGCTTGTAGATCCGGTCGAGGATGCCTCTTGCGCCAGCGGCCCCACCCGTGGCACGGGGACCATCGGAGGAACCACCATCCAAGAAGAGGAGAGTTCACCCCCCTCCTCCTCCTCCTTTCCACCCCCCGCACAGCGACGATTGTGGATTGGGGGATCTCCCTTCTCCGCCGCCCAGATCTTCACCGCCCGACGAGATAGGCTCGTTCCACACCATGATCTCAAGGGCCTTGGAGCTGTTCCAGCTCGTCCCTGAGGAGAACAACAAGGGTTTCCTTTACCAGTGCCTCGAGGCGAGAAGAGGAAGACCATACTCTCGATCCCGCTCTTGGATGACATTTGGGACGAGGGAATGTACCTCCTGAAGGAGCCTTCCTTGGCCCCGGCAAAGAGGGACCGTTATGAGAAGAAATACATGGTGCCGGACTCTGCGCCCAAGTGCTTACGGTCCCATCCGTCACCGGACTCTGTGGTTTCGGCAGCGTCCAAGAAGAAATCTTTGGGCTCCGCCTTGGCAGCCTCCTGCCCCCGGACAGTGAGGGGGATGAAGTTGGATGCCATGGGGTGAAGTTATCACGTTGGCAGTGACGACCATCAAGGCCGCTGTTAGGCAGAAACCTGTGCAGTTCCCTTAGGGACCACTGCAAAATGTTTAAGACTGCAGGTGTTAGCAGTAAACCCAACTGGTAGCAGTCTGTACCACCCAGATTTACCTGGTAGCTGTGGCTGAGCAGTCAGACCTCTCTCAAGAAGAGCTAGGCAGTATGAGTATACACATTAGGTGCAAAAAGACAGTAGCACAAGCAAACACTGACTAGAGCTTTGGTATAAAAGTATATAATTATGTATTTAAAAACACACTTGTAAATACACTGGCACTAATGTCAAGCAAGTTCAAACACAGTCACTAGAAGTATATACACCTCCCTGATTAAATTATTCGACAAGTCTAAGTTAGTACACCTCTTATTTACAAAAGAGAGGTGAGCGCGTAACCTTAGATGGCACTCCAATAATTCAGTTTAAAAAGGGAGAGAAAAGGCAGAGTTGGGAAATATCACAATACCAACACTTAAGAAACCACAGCAAGTCAAGAAAGGCAGGGTCTACTGTAGAGTAAAAAGTTCATAGGCCAGGCCCACTCTTGGAGAGAGCAAGGCGTAATGTGCCCAAGATCACACAGTTGAAGTACACTTTGAAAGTCTTTGCATATGGTTCAAAAAGGGGTTGGATCAGTTCAGAACGGTAATGTTAATGGGTCCGAGGTCACCCCGGGATAGAGAGTCAAGGATTTACGGGACACCTTGAACAGTCTGTTGCACGGGAGACCAGGCTGGACACAGTATCTGAAATGGTGAGAAAGCTCCAGCAGGGGCAGTTGTTCCTGGCAGCGGGTGCAAGTCAGTGCTTCCTCCAGGGGAAGAGAGGATCTCGACGTGGAGGAAAGCTGGAGGTCGTTGCACTGCCAGGGAAGAAACCAGCAACGTAGTTTCCCGGTTAAAAGGTACTACCCTTTTATTCGCGGTAGTGGTGAAGCGTGGCTATCCAGCCACCGGGTTGCTTGGCACGGGCGATTCGACCACGAGACGATCCAGGAAGGCAAAAAAGGCGAACTGGTTAAAGGAAGAAGACTCTCCTGGAAGAAGATCTTCTCTGTCCTTTGGACGTGGTGAGTTTGGTTCAGCAGGGCTCCACCGGTGGTGTCGTCGTTGCAGGTCGGCTCAGCTTCTCCCTCTTCGGATTCTTTAGGTCCTGTGGCGACTTCTGAAGTTCTCCAGCATGGGGTCTGGCATGGATTCACATGCTCATGAATATTCCCCGTCGTCAGGCCGGGAATCCTCGGTATAGAAAAAAATCAGTATCAGTTTTGTTTCTGATCTGTCTTTCTTAGTAGTAACCAATCACTGGTCTCTGGGTCATACTGCCCCAGCCAATGACTGCCCTCTCCCTAAGCCCCGCCTCTGGCAGCCATCCTCAGATTTTTACCGCACGTTCAAGTGTTGGGAGTCCTCATGCTGTAGCTCTCGAGCTTTTGCTGCGTTTTCGTGCATTTTTCAGGAGATTTTTCTAATTTTTCGGTTAAATAGAGCCTCAAGCTCCACCGTTTCTACATCCGATCAACGGGGTTCCGTTTCAGAGTTTTCTACGCCCCTCAAGGGTGAAGATTTCGTTGAGTTACGCTTTTGGAGGATTCCAGAAGTTCCGAGGCCTACCCCAGACATGGCCCAGGAGAAAGGAAGCCCGACGCCCGGGAAGCTGTTCAGGACCTGCCCTGGATGCCAGCTTCAGAATGTTTTCGAGGACGAGCATTCGTTATGCCTCTGTCTCCATGAGGACAAGACGCACACGGAGAAGGACTGTGCGTTTTGTGGGAACATGTCGGAGCGGACCATGAAGGATCGCCACCTCCGTCTCGCCAACTGGCTGGAAGGGAAGAGCCCGTCAGGCAAAAAGAAGTCTGAGCGGTCTTCTAAGTCCTGTGAGGGCTCCCCGGCGACGGGGGCCCAACAAAAGGCTAAGCACTGCGAGTCCGCGGGCACCGGGAGCGCCGAACGTTCGGGCTCCTTGGCTGCCAGGCAGGGCGCATCCTCCCCGGCGCCATCAACCACGAGCCAACGCTCTGGCTCGGGTAAGAGGAAGCCCGAGAACCCGGCGAAGCTTCTGGAGAGGCCCCGGTCGATCTCGAAGATTCCGGCAGAGGGAGAGCGAGGCTCGGACCCTCCCCGCCCAAGGTGAAGGCCCCCGGCATACAGAAGGTGACGATGGCCTTAATTCACCCTGCTAAGACCTCGATTGAGGATGTCGCCGCGGCCCTGGCTCAGCCTGTGGAGGCTACACCAGTGGAGGCGACCTCAAGACCCAGTCTCCATGCCACCGCGGAGGGAGTAGTCTTTCAGGCCCATTGAGAAGACCCCCACGAAGTCCTCGTTGGAAAAGGTGGGGGAGTGGCTGGTGGCCATCGTGGATACGGACACGACCTCTGAAGAAGAGCTCATCGAAGTCGTGGAAGAGGCCCAGCCCATCGGGAGGGATCCCGACGAGGGCGACAACGAGAGCGACGGTGTCACCGACGAGGCTCCTCAAGAGCCCTCGCGCCCGTCGTTTCCAGCGCCGCAGGACACTTCGGCGGCCATTTTGTCAGCGATTCAGTCCTTCTGCTCGGAGATAAGGACAAGGTTGCCCCTCCCCCCGACGGAGGTACCTGAGCCAGACCCGACGGGGGAACCGGAGCCAAGACCTTCGGAAAGTCCACTGCATAAGAGGACGACCACGCATCCTACGCCACCTCTCCCACCTCTGCGGCCTGCTCTGCCTTCCCCCCCGGTCTACTACCCACGGGGATGATACAGGCACGGACACTTCTACGACAGGTACAGATGATGACGGAGGCGACCACGGGACGTGTCCCCCGTCGCCCCCTGCTCGGGCGTCCCTGTCCGAGATTGGATCCTTTCATGCCATGATTTCCAGGGCATCCGAGATCTTCCAGCTCTGCCCAGAAGAGAAGGAAGGGTTCCTTTACCAACGGCGTGAGGCTAAAAGGAAGACTGTCCTCGCCATACCGCTTCTTGATGACATCTGGGATGAGGGGCTCGCCCTCCTCAAGAACCCTGCCACGGCACCGGCAAAGAGGGACCGGTGCGAGAAGTACTGGGTCCCCGACGCTGCCCCCTTGTGCCTTCGGGCGCAACCTACCCCGGATTCGGTTGTCTCGGCGGCGGCAAAGAAGAAAGCTGGGGGGGGGGGGCATCGCATCGGCCTCGACATCAACTTCCCCGCCGGATGGCGAGGGCAGGAAGCTGGACACGATGGGACGACGGATCATCTCATCCGCAGCGACGACTATCAAGGCGGCCAACGCCCTGGCTATCATAGCCCGCTACGACAGGGAGTTGTGGTTCAAAATCGCCCCTCTGTTGGACTTCCTTCCGGACGCCAAAAGGGCTGAGGCCCTTGAAATCCTACAGGAAGGTGAGATTGCTTCGGACCATGCCATCACGGTGGTAACGGACATCGCCGACACCGGTTTCCGTAAGTTGGGCAACGGTGTCTGCTTGAGACGAGGATGGCTCAAGGCCATGGATTTCCGCCAGGATGTACAAACCAAGGTTTTGGACATGCCCTTCGACGGGAACAACCTGTTTGGGAAGGGGGTTGATGAGTCCCTTCAGGCCATCAAGACAGACACAGAGACTGCCCGGGCACTGGGAGTGCTCCAACGACGACGGCCGTCCTTTCGGAGCTCCGGAGGCAGACAAGGTGCCTCCAAGGGATCCGGCAGTGGCTCCTCCACGTACCGCCAAGCGGCAAGATCTTTGTCCCAGGAAGCCTACAGGGGATGCGGCAAGTCAGGTGGTGCCAGTCGTCGTTGACCGGGAGGTCAAGGAGGCAAGGCGGCCTCCAAACAAGATTGAACCGACCGTGGGGTCGGGCCCCCGCCGAAGCACCCCGGTGGGAGGCCGGCTGGCGAGGTTCGTCAGCGTGTGGGAGTCCATCTCCACCGACCGTTGGGTGCTAGACGCCCTGGCCCAAGGGCACGCCCTCGAGTTTCAGAAGAAGTGCCCTCGCGTTCCACCCGTGGCCAGGAAGGAACATCACGTCCCTCAACTACTGTTGGAAGTAAGGGCGATGCTCAAGAAGGGTGCCATCGAGCTCGTCCCAAAGAGGCTTTGGGGCTCCAGAGTTTACTCCAGGTACTTCCTCGTAAAAAAAAGGAGACAGGAGGATGGCGCCCCATCCTGGACCTGCGACGACTGAACAAGTACATCAAGGCACAGAAGTTCCGTATGGTCACCCTCCAGCACGTGCTGGGACAGCTGGAGGAGGGCGATTTCCTGTCGCCGTTGGACTTGGAGGATGCGTACTTCCACATCCCCAGTCTAAAAAGACACCGAAAGTTCCTCAGGTTCGTGGTCCAAGGGCGGCACTACCAGTTCAAGGCCCTCCCGTTCGGATTGAAGTCGGCACCTAGGGTGTTCACCAAGTGCCTCGCACCGGTGGCGGCGCAGCTGTGCCTACAGGGGATCCACGTCTACCCCTACCTGGACGACTGGCTCATCCGGGCAAGGACAAGGGAGCTCGCTGTGGAGCACACTGCGAAGACCGTCCAGCTGCTCACGGACCTGGAATTCTCCAACTTTCCTAAATCCCACCTGGTTCCGTCGCAAGTCGCCCTGTTTCTGGGAACCAAGCTCGACACAGTGGTGCGGCTGGCCTCGCCGTCGGAGGAAAGGACCAGGACCATTCTGGGCAAGGTGCAGCGTCTGCTGGCCACGGACATGGCCAGGGTAAGATCTATGAAGTCCCTCCTCGGGATGATGTCCTCCTGCATTTATCTGATGCGCCTTTGCAGGCTTCGGATGCGCCCCTTACAAGAGTTCCTCGACGCCCGCTGGGTCCAGTCGACGGGCAGCTTCGAGGACAGGATCCCTCTCAACGAGATGTTCCGTCAGGCGATCCGGTGGTGGGGTACCCGCTCCCATCTGTCGGCGGGCACGGACTTTCAGACCCCAGCTCACCAGGTGACGGTGACGACGGACGCTTCCCTGGAAGGTTGGGGAGCGCACTCCGGAGATCTTCACGCGAGAGGCCTTTGGCTCCCGGAGGAGAAGTCACTCCACGTCAACATCTTGGAGCTCTGCGCAGTGTTCTAGGCCCTCAGGTCCTTTCTTCCGTCCCTCAAGGGCAAGGTGGTGAGGATCTTCACCGACAACACCACCACGATGTTCTACATCCGGAAGCAGGGCGGAACCAGGTCCCCTGCCCTATCCAAGGAAGCCCAGGATCTGTGGCATTGGGCTGTCGCCCAAGGGATGTTTCTGGTGCCTCTTCATCTGGCAGGAATAAAAAACACGATCGCCGACTCACTCAGCAGGGAGCTGCGCTTGTGCCATGAGTGGGAACTACACCAGGATCAAGTGGATCGACGCTTCCAACGATGGGGCGAACCCCAAATCGATCTCTTCGCGACAGCGATGAATTCCAAGTGCCGGAGGTTCGCCAGCATGTTCCCCCAGCCGAGGAGCATGGGCGATGCTTTCTCGTTCCCCTGGGACGGCCTATTTCTTTATGCGTTCCCTTCGCTACCTTTGCTGCTCCGGCTCATCAACCAGCTCAAGAGGTCCCGGTGCAGGATGATCCTCGTCACATCGGCGTGGCCGAGACAGATCTGGTTCCCAGACCTTCTGGACTTGTCAACGTCCACACCAGTCAAGCTGCCGACGGACGCAGACCTTCTCTCCAGAGAAGCAGGCGCCATTCTTCACCACAACCCGGAGTTGCTGAACTTGCAGGCCTGGCTCCTGCAGCACTAGAGTTTGGAGAGTACGACATCCCGGCCGACTGCAGAGAGGTTCTTGCAAAGGCCAGGGCGTCCTCAACTCTCAAGTGCTACGGACATAAATGGAAGAGGTTCTCTGTCTGGTGCCGTGCACAAAAGATTAACCCTCTGCGGATTACGGCCCCTCAAGTGCTGCCGTACCTACTGTTGCTGGCCAAAGTTGGACTGGATCACGCCTCCATCAAAATACATCTGGCTGCAATCTCCCGATATACCAGGACTACGGGACGGGCGTCCTTGTGGTCTCATCGCCTGGTGAAAGAATTCATGAAGGGACTATTCCGATCATTCCCGCCGGTGAAGGCTCCTGCCCCGGGGTGGGAGCTTAATGTGGTGCTGACCAGGCTCATGGGTGCCCCATTTGAGCCTATGCATTCGGCGCCTTTGAAGTTCCTGTCATGGAAGACAGCTTTCCTCATCCATCACCTCTGCACGACGAGTGGGAGAGATCCCGGCTTGACCTTTCGCGACACGAGGGTGGTGCTGAGGACGCACCCCTCCTTTATGCCCAAGGTGCCGTCGGACTTCCACCTCAACGAGCCCTTGGTGTTGCCAGTTTTCTTCCCGTCGCCTTCGTCGCCGGCCGAGAGGACTTTGCACTCGCTGGATGTAGCTAGAGCGCTGAAGTTCTACGTGGACCGCACGAAGAGTTTTCGGAAGACGTCACAGCTGTTTGTGAACTTTGGGACTGTGAATCAAGGGATGGCTCTCTCGAAGATTTCCATTTCCAGATGGCTCTCCGGCTGCATCATGCACTGTCACCGGTTGGCAAACCGACCGCTGCCCGGCCGTCCGAGAGCCCATTCGACCAGAGCGATCGCTGCTACCATGGCGTTCCTGTCTGGTGTGCCCCTGCTGGACATCTGCAGGGCTGCGACGTGGAGGTCGATGCACACCTTCACAAGATTCTACTGCGTCGATCGGGACTCCAGGGAGGAGTCCAGGGTCGGCCAAGCAGTGCTGCGCAACCTGTTCGCCTAAGGTGAGCATGGTGAGGAGGTAAGAGATGCTTAATGTTGAGTTGTTGTATTGCTTAATGTGTAGCCTGTTGCCACCTCCCGTGGTTGTGCATGTGTGTACTGCTATGTATTCTCTTATTCATGAGCATGTGAATCCATGCCAGACCCCATGATAGAGAAGGAACAAGTTACTTACCTGTAACTGCTGTTCTCCAGCATGGGTCTGGCATGGATTCACATGCGAACCCTCCCGCCTACCCCTCTGCGGCTCTTCACTTGGTCATACTGCCACTTTACGTGCTACCAAATCTGAGGATGGCTGCCAGAGGCGGGGATTAGGGAGAGGGCAGTCATTGGCTGGGGGCAGTATGACCCAGAGACCAGTGATTGGTTACTACTAAGAAAGACAAATCAGAAACTAAACTGATACTGATTTTTTTCTATACCGAGGATTCCCGGCCTGCTTTTATGCAGAAAACCCCCATTCATCAGTCCTAGCTGTCACTCAAACATGCTAAGTGGTGAGCCGGGCGGCTCACCACTGGGCCAATCACACAAGAGTGCGACTTGAGTTGCCGAGGCAACTCAGTCCAGGGTGCCTATTCCCCCCCTCCCACACATCCTGTAGACCCAGACAGAGTGGCACCACTTTTGGAGGCTTCTGTGCAGAAGCCGGCCAAAAGTGGAACAAAGGGCTCGACTTGGGTTGGAGTTACATAGGCGAACACAAACGCCATTTTAAAACCCGAGTCCTGGCAAAAAGACCCAACCGGGGAATAAACATTAAATAACCCGGCGGTATCTTTAACATTGCACCAAAAAAGTGGTGCGTTTAAAATGAATGGGAAAATCCCATAGGAAATATTCCGGTGGAATATTTTGCGTGGTAACCACTGCCACCAGCCAGAAACTCGACAAGGGGGGACTGGACAGTGCTTGAAAAACAGACCCAGGGACAATCAAATTACCCCTACCAGTACTTCCACAATAGGATGGTTTGTACATGTTCTGTTCACAATTTAAGACTAGTAAAGTCAATGGTGAGTTTACATGCCCTGGGAGACAGTAGTCAGTCCCAGGGTATGGAGTCTGTTTGGGGGCCACTACGACACATCTGTGTTACTGCACTGAGGGTGCTGTGTATCACACTTGCCAAAAACACATGAAGCCCTATGGAGTAAAAGATCCCATAGCCCATAAAACACATTACAAAGTCAAAGGACATTCTCAAATCATGCCCAAGAGTGGGAGAAAGAGTCTCACTCTTAGCAGGAGAAAAAATTAAACCCCAAAAATCCAGCAAAGCTGCTGGGTGACTCACTAGGTTTGGGAAATTAGCCTATACAGAGAATTCTCCCTAACAGCCGCAAACGCCCTCGCCATTGTGGCGCGTTACGACAAGAGAGATTTGCGTTGGTCAGAATTGCATGCAGTAACCTCTGGGACCACCACATACAATTAAGACTACAGGTTTAAGCAAAACCAACATTTGGTATAAGTCCATACTACAGTTTTGTCGTAGCGAGCTGAGCCAGCCAGGCTTCTATCAAGAGGGAGGGAATGTGAGCAGTAAAAGAGGTTACACAGGGGTCTTACAATCACAGTGGTTCAAGTAGACACTTATACTCAAGGTTTCTTGGGAAAAAAAAGTATTAATTTATTACATAATCATTTAGAAAACATTCACTAGAAGGAGGCAACTTGATATCGTACACGAATACCCTTCATTACCAAACCAATAAGTTTCTAAGTAAATTAGGCTCCCCTGAAATAGGAGCAAAATGGCATTTCAGTCATTTTAAATAGGAGGACAAAGGCGCAAGTTAGCAGAATAGATCACAAATATGTTCTTAGGCAGTGCAAATAGTTTGTCCACTAGAGGACTCTATTCAGTTCAATAGCCGTAGGGCAAAGTCAATGGGCTAGTGTCTTGGATAGGAAAGAGCAGTTCTTGTAGTGAACGGTGAAGTCTTTGCCAAAGTTCTCAGAAGTAGTTTGTACGAAAAAGAATCATATGTTGGGTCACAAGCTGATTAGTCTTGCAAGTTGGGAAAGTTCCACAAACTTTCACAGTGAAAGTTAAGTTCTAGATGAACTAGATGCAGCAAAAGACTTTGGTTCCTGGCAGTTCATGCAGAAGTCGTCCTTGAAGGGCTTCTATGTCGAGATGAACTTGGCGATTCGGACCTGCAGCAGGGCTTCACTGGGAAAACCAAAGGTCCAGGAGTTGCAGCAGCCATCCTCTTCCAGCTCGTCTCCGGTTCTTTCGTTTCATGGTCGACTCTGCCTTCCAACCCAAGAGACTTGCCTTTTTATCCAGTTTCCTCCCAATCATTCCTGCCTAGCTGCCACTCACCCAGCGGGGTGGCTTCCCTTGCCGGACAGTCAGCCAGGCAATCATGCCACAGTGCATTTGAGTTTCCTAGGAGACTAAGCACAGGGAGTTTCGGGCACCTCCCTCACTTCCTGCCCACCCCAGACACATGGGCGCCAGAGGCGGTCTTCAGTCCTGAAGCCCTCCAAAGGCGTAGGAACAAAGGGACCAAACCTGGTTTGGCGCGCAGACACACACCCTAGAAGGACCTTTCCAAAAAGAAATGGTGAAAAAAGAAGGCCGGGACCTGTTTAAACAAAGGGGGCTCAGACAGCATCTTGAAAAACATGGCTCCTGCGATTTAACGCTATCAGTGTTCGCTGTCAGGAAAAATCTTGGTCGTTTGTTGTAAAACCACTGCCACCAGTCATTTACAGAGGAAAGGGTAGCATTTGACTGCTACATGATTTTCTAGACTTGGGGGATACGAAGTAACCCCTCCAGCACTCTATGGTAAGATAGTGTGTGCTGGGTCTAGGAATTTGGAAAGAGTAGTAAAGTAAATTTCACTTTACTTTCTCTGAGAAACAGTAGGTTATCCCAGAGAAGGTATTTAAACTTTGGGACAGCCTAAAAGGCTTCCCTGTGTCACTGCACTGAGGGTGCTATGTGACCCATGAAAATATGATGCATATGGAGTTGTCTGAAACTCCACAAACAGAACACAAGAGTAAAACGCACATCAAAATACATGAGTGGGGGGAAAAAAGGCTTGCACTCTCTCGAGGAAAAAAAAAATCAAGTCCTCAAAATCCAGCAAAGTTGCTGGGGGTCTCTAAGGTGAAGGGAATTAACACATTTTTGAGAATTCTCCGTAACATGTATGAACTGTATTTTATAACTTGAAGGTTAAAATGTTGAATAAAAGTATTGATGATGATGATGATTAAACCTTGTGTGTAAGTGTTTATTTGAATACCTGGCACTCTGAATCTCTGTGTAACTCCCCTACAGCTCACACTGACCCCTCTTGAGATAAGCCTGGCTGCTCAATGACGCTACCAAGCCGTGTAGTACAAGCTTTTAGCAAAGGTTGGGTTCCTCTTACCAGGAGGTCAGGGTTGTTGTAGTGCACCCAAAGGGTACTGCATACAATCGTGCCTAACACCCTCCAGGCAGACATACTCTACAGGGGGTCATCCCCCAGCTAGAGCGGTTAAATTTTGAGGGGAAGCTGTTGGGGCGGAACTATACACTCACCATCCTATTGGTTGGGGCCAAAAGCACCCATAATAGCGTTGATGGGAGACTCAAGGTGTCAAGTTTTTCGGTAGAAAAATTACTAAATCAAACTAACCGGGGATTCCCAGCCTGACGAGGAATATTTACAGCAGAAGAATCCATGAAATATACAGACGCTGGAGAAAGTTACAGGTAATAAACTACTCCCTTCTCTTGTACATAGTACCTAGATCCTGCAATGTTCCTTTTAGATCTCTAGGACTTGTGCTTAGTATTTTATTTTTTTTATTTTGGATCTTTCCATACTATTACCAACGCTGAGAAGCATCTATCTAGGTACTTCAAGGTCTGTTAAGGATTTTGAAATGTATTTTAGTTTTTGTCCAGCGTTGCACAATTGTATTTGCCATCATTTGTAAAGTGGCTAGTGATATGGCACCCCAAGAACTGTCTTTTGTAGCAAGTATAGGTGTATCAGTTCACTGTCACTTGGGATACCAACACTGTTGGCGTGCAAGTGAACAAAACAAGACACTGAGTTTTACATGTGATGTTTTCAAAACATTGCTGGCTGCACTTGCTTATTTGTTAATGTATACACCGAGGAAGCGGCAAAGTGTATTACTCGACATTGGTACTATGTTATTTTTGTATTGCTCTCCAAGTAAGTTTGAAACATTTAAAAGAGACATCTTATTAGCTTAGCCTATGAACTCATGCATTTATCCACTGGGTTCAGATTTCCTAGAAAATAGGGGAGTCGAAGAGTCGAATTGTGGTTCAATCCATGGTAAGTTTACAGTATTATGAAAAGCTTTCGCTTGTCATTAGGTGCCTTTTTAAAGTTGATGAATAGACCATCAGTGTTTGATATAAGAATAGTGGCCCTAAAACAGAGTACTACACTGGCCATGTTTTTTGATTCTCTTTGTGGCCAATCTTTACACTGGAAAGTAATGCGTTATGTTCCCCATACTCTGTTAGTGTTCAAGCACAAATTATATGCTAAAATTGACATTTTAAGAGCTTACTCCTTTCCTCCTCTTCCCTCTTCTTCACAGAGTATTAAAGGAGGTCAGGGCAGACCAGGCGGAAACCATCCTAGTAACCCCAGACTGGCCAAGAAGAGTGTGGTACGTGGACCTCGTCACTATAACAGTAGCACAATTTTGGCCCCTTCCTCTGAGACAGGATCTTTTATTTCAGGTAAAGTTCCGACATACCAACCTTAGTTTAAAGGCTTGGCTGGTAAATAGGAAATATTTATTAGGGTGACTTTTTCTCAAAGTGCTGAGAACCTCTAGTTCTCGAAGTGATCAACTGATGTTTTCAAAAAGGTTCTAGTTTCAGTGAAAGGGGACCATATTTAGCCATTTATTTTGCATTTAATAGATCTGTGTTCTTCTCCAGTGAAGAATACATTCTGTTTTACTATAAATCGTTAATGTGACTTCCTTAGTTTCACATAAGTTTGCCGTTTATAACTTCTCCTTAATGTAGAATCCAAGAGCATCTTCTGACCTTTTAATTTAGCTCTTTAGGGATGTATATCTGTCATGCCTGGAGAAACAAAAATTAGTTCTCAGTAAATAGCATTGCAGATTATTTAGTGATGCACCACATTACTGTATTTATCTACCTGGTATTTCTTATAATTTTGGCTAGTTTGAGAATCAGGGTTAGAAATCTACCTCCCCCACAAATAATCTCAGTGTAAAAAAAAAGCCCAGATTTAAACAGATGGTGCATTAAGCAGAAAGCTTTTTTGAATTAACTGACCATATACTTTAGCATTAGCAAATCAGATGACACTTGGCTTTAAAAAAAAAAATTAAAAAGCTGTTGTGCTTCTAAATCGTATCTTGCTCTGGATGATGAGGCTCTGTGTACACTTTGGAAAATAGGAGTGGGGTAGAATATGGTTGATTTGGACTTAAATATCTGTAACATTGTTTGCAACTGGACTTTTCCATTAAACTCTTGTTCAATCTTTACACTAATTTCTGATTCATGTATTATCAAACGCTCGTTTTCTCATTCTTTCTTGTGAGACAACAATATACATCCATGTTCATGCTGCAGGATGAGTTGAACATGAAATGAAAAATTAGGCTTTTCCACTTTGGTTTAAGGATATATTTACTTGTTTGGATGCCAAAGACTTGATGGCAGCTAATGGTAGTCAAACTGCAACATGTTTAAGTTACTAACCATGGTTTTCTTTTATCTAAGCTGATTTTCTCAGTCACTCAAGCTCACCACCTGTCCTGAATCTGATGTCTTATGTTCACTTCGTACTTTCTCTAGTCCAATCCCATGAACACAAGCACCTGATTGGTTATAGTTTGCCTTCAGAAAGGGCTTGACCGAAGTCAGATTGATTTATTAAGGAAAATAGATATCGTACCAGCATACCTAGCCTTTTGTGGCATTTGTAGAGTTTTTAAGAGCCTTCTCTTTAGTGTGCTTAACAGTGTGTAAGCAGTCTGTCTATTGGTTAGACTGATCAGTTTTTCTCCTAGGATGACAAACCATGTGAGCAACTAAAATTGGCATAAATGTAGTTGTCGAATTGCAAGCCAATTTATATCCTTAATGAAGTCCTGCAACTGAATAGCTCAGTTGTTTCTAACACTTTCACTAGTACATTTTAATCTGGTGACCCCCACTAAACCAATTGATTATTTGATGATGTTCTCTGCCATTTTTAGTTTAGGAGCTAAATATGTGGCACTTATTTGTGGAATTTAATTATTGGTGTAGTTTTCAAACCCATATTCACTGATTGCCTTTAGATTAAACCAGAATCTTTTTTTTTTTAGTATATTCCTACCCCCTATGTGCCTGTGAGAAATCAAAGAACTAAGCACTGTGGCCTGTGAACTGGAAACTCAGCTGAAATTCATTTAGGTTCCTGGTGCTTAGCCCTTGCGTCAACCTCACCTAGTCCCACAAAAATGATCAACAACCACATGTTTGGAAAAAGCTTGACACATTGTTAGGAGATTGCCCCAGTGAGGAGTTTTCTTATCTCTTTCCCACCTCTTGTTTTAGGACTACGCCTTTCCACCCATCCATACACTTCTCATGTTAACTCCACCAGATACCTAGATGACCTTCAAGTGAGCATAATTAACTAGATTCCTAGCTTTTCAATTTCTCCAACCGCTCCCTCCCGGTAGGCCACCAGGCCTTTTATAATCTAATGGCTTGACCAGCATATTTCACAAATCGTTGCAAAATTAATGGTGCCACAGTAAGTGTGTAGCAAGAACATTAAACTTGCAATATTTCATATCTGTAGCCACTCCTGCAAAGAAATTAATGTGGTTTTGTTTCTACAACCAAGACGTTAATGAACGGACAAGGCCTCTTCATCAAGTCTTTGTTTGGAAGATTGTTTTTGGAGCAAGTTGAAGAATTTGACCAACCACAACTGATTAATAAAATATTTGTCGGCCTTTTTTCTCTTCTCTTCTCAGTTCCTCATTAACTGTGTACCTTTTTTTTCTGGTGCAGGATTTTTTTTTGTTTTTGTATGGCTTGCAGAGCAGACATTTTGTTAGATTGATAACACGATATCATGGTACTTATATGGTTTTCCAACGCCGTCTCGTGGAAAGTTTTTTTTTATTTTATTTTTTTACAGGATAGAATTTGGATTCTAGTATGAGGGTTGACTGTTTTGGATACTTCAATCATTTTTGGTGTAAAGAGTTGCACCAGCTGCTGGAAGAATGCTTTGCATCTTTTTCATTCTCTCTTCCGGATACATACCTTAGTGTGAAGAGTGCTACGTTTTTCTAGTATATGTTTCATTGTTTGCTTGTGCAGGCTGTTGGTTAAAGAAATAGAATAGGTATGGACGACATTACTTTGTAAAACTGTGTACACTCAGTAGGAACTTCTGTTCCCCAGTTCCATTGTTTTCTGTATCAGTAACACAAAATATTTGATCGTAAAGGCCTGGAGTGTGTCGACATTTGTGTTTGATCATTCTTTGAAACATATTTTTATGTTTGAATTTCTTAGTTAAGCATACTCCAGTAACAAAGCTTGCATCCTTGTTGGACTTAAATGCTTGCTTTGTTCAAATTGATGGTTACAGTAGACTTTCAGCTGTGGGTACACAAATTACTGTAGTCTCATCGTACTTCACCTGTTATTGCTAGGTCATAATTTGTTGTAATGAGCTTTCCACCTGTCAAAAGCAACTGCCTAAATAGTACTTTCATGAGTACTGCTGTTCTAATTGGACAGGAAATTCTCAAAAAATGAAATTTTAAATAGGATTGCACTACAGTGAGGAAGTAGTATTTATAAGACTTGAAAGATCTGAGGCATGACGCAAAGGTTAAAAAAATATAAGTTAGAGAATGAAGCACCCTAAATGTATTGATGCCCAATTAAACAGGGAAAGGTGGACCATCAACTGTGCATTTCACCACACTTTGTTGTGTGAAAAGGATTCTCTCTTCTGCAATTACAGGCAAATACAGCCGTGGCAAAGCAAGGAACTCCTTCACAGTCAGTACCTCAGCAGCCAGTAACTGCTGATAAGCCGTTGGGACACGAACCTGCCTCTCCTCGTTCTCTTCAGCGCTCCAGGTACATTTTGGATTAAATTAGTTTCTACAAATGATTTGTATACATGTTTTAATGTAATACTGTGCATCTATGATTGTTAAATGATTTTTGATTTTTCAATTCCGTCCAGCTTCCCTTTTTCCTCAGCCTCTTGGGATACTGCTACTCTAACCCGAGTCTTTAGCTAAACATTGAACAAAGGGAAGCCAACAGACGCAGGTGAAACACATGCCTGGTCTCGTCTTGCCACCTCAAATTACCGTTTGCTTTTCTTCCCTTCCCAGTCGTCGACTTACTGCAGCGTGATTTCTTATTGTGCAGCAAGACAAACTGGCACACTTTTGCATTTCTTTTTTTGAGAGGTGAATTCTTTTTTTCTCTGTCTGCAGTTAGCTTCTTGTTTCTAACCTTTGTCCTTTAATGAGTAAGGTATGTTTCAGATGGTGTCAATTCCATCCCCTTTTTTAAATCTGACAAGTACACTGCTTCTCCAGCATGGGGTCTGGCATGGATTCACATGCTCATGAATATTCCCCATCAGGCCGGGAATCCTCGGTAAAAGACAACAGTTTGACTTTCATACGGTCTTTCTCCTATAAACCAATCGCTGAACTCTGGGTCATACTGCCCCAACCAATGACTACCCTCTCCCTAAGCCCCTCCTCTGGCAGCCATCTTCAGAATTGTACTGCGTGTTCAAGTGTTGTGAGTCCTCATGTTTTGCTCAGAACTTTTCTACGTTTTTGTGCTTCTTTTGGTAAGACATTTCTTATTTTTGTCAAGAGCCAGTGTGCTCTTCGTTTCTTTGACTGGCAAATGGGGCTGTTGTCGGCGTCCTTCAATGCCCCTCAAGGGCAAGAATAGTCGAGAGTTCTTCAAAGATTCCAGAAGGCTATCTGGCCTAATCCGCACACCGGATCATGTCGGAGGAAAAGGACGGAGGTTCCCTCTTCAAGCTCTAATCCAGCTGCCGATTGACGAATGGGTTTGTGAGGACAAACACTCCCAGTGCCTCTTCTGTTTCCACCCGGAGCACATCGAAGCGGATTGTGAGATCTTCCTTGGTTTCACCAAGCGCACCGTCCAGGATCGGCAGAGTAAATTGGTGGTGTGGCTCAACGCCAAGGCCTCTACTCCATGTGGCAAACGGGGGCATGCCTCACCCAGGACCTGACGGTCTGAGGACTGCCTTCTAAGTCCTTTGAGGGCACTCCATCCGTAGGGGCCCAAGACAAGGCCAAGTACCCCAAGTCAGTTTTCGTCGGGGTTGCTGTGCAAGCGGGTCCAGCGATGAGCAGAGTGCGCTCATCTTCACCATATGCCTCCATCTGAAGTCATTGCTCCACCTCCTCCAAGAGGAAGTTGGCTAACCCTGGGAAGCTGCGGGAGAAACCGGAGAAGGCCAGGGCGCAGTGTAAGGTGTCTGACCTACTCTTGAATGCCCAGGTAGTCCTCGACGATTGAGCTGGTGGTGGCGCCCTCTCGAAGGTGAAAGGGGCTGACCCGGTCCAAGGGACCGATGCAGCACTGAAAGTGGCACTTTTTCCCAGACAGGAGCTTCAGCCAAGAAAGAGAAAGCGCCAGAGAAGAGGATGATGCCTCTGAGCCCGAGAGACAACCCCTCAAGATGCAGGGGGGGGGGGCGTGAAGGCCTCCACCGTGCTCCAGGGCACAGATATTCTTCGGATGAAAAGGACATGGTGTCTGCTCACACGGTCCCGGAGGACGTGGGGGTAACGACATCGGTGGAAACGGTGAGGGGGACGACCGTTCAGCCGACAACCTAGGCAATGTGCCAAGTAAGCCTACCCCTGCCTATCCCCACCGACACCTCCCAGGGACGTATCACTGGACATCCTTTCCACTCGTCGCACGCTGGTACCAGAGATGCAGAAGATGATGCCAATGGGACCCCGGTGGCACCGGGTCCCCTGGCGAAAGAGTAAACCGCATCATACGCCACCTCATCAACCACTGCATGTGCCCTCACCCCTCCTACCCAAACCCCCTAGGGACACTGGGATGGATACGGAGACTGTCCTTCCCCGCCGCTGGGAGCTTCTCCCCTGGACAACGTGGGTTTGTTCCACTCCATGGCTGCCCACGCATCTGAGCTCTTCCAGCTAATGGCAGAAGGTTTCCTTTACCTGTGACGGGAGGCTAAGAGGAAGACCATTCTGGCGGTGCCTCTCCTGGACGACGTTTGGGATGAGGGCCTGGTGCTGATGAGGCATCCAGCTTCAGCCCCGGCGAAAAGAGGCTGGAAAAGAAATACCGGGTGCCAGAGTCGGCTCCCAAGTGCCTGCGGATGCAGCCCTCCCTGGACTCGGTGGTTACGAGGAAGAAGTTCCCCCGAACCACGAGGAGAAGTTGGACGCCATGGGTAGAAAGATGATCTACTCAGCGACGTCAGTCAAGGCAGCGAATGCTCTTGCGATCCTGGCTAGATAGGACAGGGAGCTGTGGTACAAGATGGCCCTGCTGCTGGACTTTCCCCTAGAGGATAAACCGGTCGAGGCACTTGAAATTCTCGGAGGGCAAGGTTGTCATCACTGAGGGCCCTGGACATCGCGGACCAAGGGTTCCGACAGATGGGGAACAGTATTTGCCTCCGTCGTCGTGGTTGAAAGACACCCATTTCCAGCTGGAAGTTCGGACGAGGGTCCTGAACATGCCTTTCAACAGACCACCTTTTTGGGAATGCCATCAACGAGTCATTGCAGGTTATCACGACTGACACAAACGGCCTGGGTCCTAGGCTCGCTTGAGCAGCATTGGCAGTTCTTTCGTGCCTCAGGAGGAAAATCCGGCATATGGTCGAAGGGTTTTTGCAGGGGATCATCCTAATACCGCCAGCCCTTCTGGTCTTACACCCAGGAGGCCTTCAGGGGTCATTCCAAGGCCGTTGTCTGTGCTCCCAAGGCAGCACACGGGCCCCGTAGCAGGATTGACCCTGCCAGGACGTCAGGCCCCCACCCTTGCACCCAGGTGGGAGGCCAGCTGGCGGGCTTTGTCAATGAGTGGGAAAAGTTTTCCACCGACCGCTGGGTGCTGGCCGTTCTCGCCCACGGATGCACACTAGAATTCCAACAGAAGTGTCAGCGGATACCACTGGTCGCCTGGCAGGAGTAGCACATCTCTCAGCTCCTGCAGGAAGTATGGGCCATGCAAATAAAGGGGCGATGGAGCTGGTTCCAAAGCGACTCTGGGCTCCTGAGTCTACTCCAGATACTTTGTAAAAAAGACGACCGGGGGCTGGAGGCCCATTCCCGACCTGCGACATCTAAACAAGTATTTGTATTATATTTTATATAGCGCTTTAAACAAAACAAGAATACAATAGAAGCAATAAGTACAAGTCATGAGTCAACCAAGAACAGTAAGCAGAACAATTTACTGAGATTGTTAGATTAAGAACCAAGGTAGGGGAAAAGCAGGGGAGGAAGTAGTAAAGAGCTGTCAGGAGTGGGAATGAAGGTGGGATTTTAAGGAGGAGCGGAAAGAGGAGTACGAGGAGATGGAGGTGTACAAGGAAATGGAGCAGATAGGAGCGGTAAAGAGTTCCAATGTAGAGGGGCAGGGAGCTGGAAGGATCGGAAGCGGGAAGGGGCACAAGGTGCGGGTGCCTCAAGTCCCAAAAATTCAGGATGGTCAAGTTGCAGCACATGTTCAGCCAACTGCGTCCTCTAGATCCTGATGTTGCTGGATCTAGAGGACGCTTACTTCCATGTGCCCATTCACGAGAAGCATCTGAAGTTCCTACAGGGAAAACACTACCAATTCAAGGTCCTTCCCATCGGACTGAAGTCGGCCCCGGGGTGTTTACAAAGTGCCTGGCACCTGTTTGTTTGTTTATTAATTTGTATAGCGCACCTGACCCAAAGGTATATGGGCGCTTAATCTTCGAGTTACAGGCAAGGTAGGGTACAATTATACAGTGATGAAGCAAAGGTATACAAGACAGGATAGCAATTCGTGCATAGACAGTAATATAGCAATTCGTGCATAGACAGTAATATGCTGGCATGGTGCAAAATACAATCAAGCAGGAGGTATGCTTTCAATCGTGGCGGCCCATCTTCGTCTAGAAGGGGTACACGTGTACCCGTACCTCAACGATTGGCTCGTCCGAAGCCAAGTCGAGGGAGATCGCTGTGGTATACGGTTAGGGAGAATTCTCATAAATGTGCTAATTCCCTTCACCTTGGAGAGACCCCCCCACCAACTTTGCTGGATTTTGAGGACCTTGTTTTTTTACCTGGAGGGTGTGAGCCTTTTTTCCCACTCTTTTATTTTGATGTGTGTTTTACTCTTGTGTTCTTTGTGGTGTTTTAGACCACTTCATTGGCATCATCTTTTCATGTGTCTCACAGCACCCTCAGTTTAGTGACACAGGGAAGCCTTTTAGGCTGTCCCAAGGTTTAAATACCTTCTCTGGGATAAAATAATGTTTCCCAGAGAAAGTAAAGTGAAATTGACTTTACTAGTCTTTCCAAATTCCTAGACCCAGCACACTGTCTTACCATAGAGTACTGGAGGGGTTAGTTGGTATCCCCTATGTCTAGAAACTCATATAGCAGTCAAGTGCTACCCTTTCCTCACAAAGTGGCTGGTGGCAGTGGTTTTACAACAAACTACCATGAGCCATGTTTTTTCAAGATGGCGTCTGAGCTCCCTTTGTTTAAACAGGTCCGGGTCTTTGTTCGCCATTTCTTTTTGGGAAGGTCCTTCTAGTGTTTGTCTCTGCGCGCCAAACCAGGTTTGGTCCATTTGTTCGTGTGCCTTTGGCGGGCTTCAGGAATGAAGACCGCCTCTGGCGCCTGAGTGTCTGGGGTAGGCAGGAAGTGAGGGAGGTGCCCGAAACTCCCTGTGCTTAGGTTCTTAGAAGACCCAAATGCACTCTGGTGTCATTGGCTGGCTAACTGTCAGGCAAGGACAGTAGCCACCCTGCTGAGTTAGTGACAGCTAGGCTGGAATGAAAGGGAGAAAACTTTTTAAAAGGCAAGTTTCTTGGACTGGAAAGCAGACTGGATCGGCACAGGCGGCTGAACGAGTGGCTACAGGTCAAGGCCCCTGCTCTGGGTGGGTCCCAGCAGCATGCCTCTCAGTTCCAACAAGGCTGAGCAGGCTTCTAAGACCTTTTGAGGGTGCCCCTCTCGTGGGAGTCTAACAGAAGGCTAAGCACCACAAGTCCAATGCCACCGGGAGTGCCGTTGCGACTGGCTCCTCGGCGGCCAGGGTACGTTCGATGTCGCCGGCCTCTCACCTCTCACCTGTCAGGATCTTTGGCCATGAGGAAGTCTGATCATCTGGGTAAACTCAAGGAGAGGCCAAGTCCATGCAACCGGAGAATTCCAAGGGGGAGCGGGGCTTGGACCCTCCCCCTAAGGGGAAGGCAAAACAGGACAAGGCTCCGACCCTGACCGTGAAGGCCCAGGTACACCCAGCGAAGGCCCAGCCTTCCATTGATGTGGTGGCAGCATCTCTGTCGAAGGCCGCAGGGCGCAACCCCAAAGGCCAGGGTGTCCCTTCCTCCCAGGATGGAGGTTGCATTCCGACCCATAGAGAAGACCCTGGAGAAGAAGATTCCAGTTATCTCCCCAAGACCTTCACCTCTGGAAGCAAAGGAGGGGGGTGGTGCGGTGGCGCTTCAGGGTTGGGGCATCTCCCCTGAGGAGGAGCTCATGATCTACAATCCATCCACGAGCGTGCCGACGAAGGTGCCGACAGCAAGGTACCGTCGAGGAAGAGAAGCATGGTGCCGGGGCCTAGGCACACAGCCAGTGCCCCAGCAGCCTATTCCACCTCAGTTGCCACCCCCACATCAGGTACCTCCTAGAGACCTCTCGGTGTACATTTTCTCAGCACTGCATACTCTGGTCTCAGATTCAAAGATGCCTAAAGCGTCGGCGGCCCCGCCCATAGTGCCAGTGACGGCTGATCTCCTCCCCCCTCCCCATCCACGGGGGAACCCCCGGCCAAGGGGAAGAGAGTACACCCTCCATTTCCATGCCATCCTTCACCCCATTGCACCCCTCTACCCCCTCCCACCCCCTAAGGGATGAAACGGACCCGGACACAGCGACGACGGGCACGGGCAACAACAGCAGGTTAGGGGACCTCCCGTCTCCGTCGCCCAGATCCTCACTGCCGGACAGGAATGGCTTGTTCCACGCGATCTCCAGAGCGTCAAACATTTTCAGCTCGCTCCGGAGGAGGAGGGCTTCTTACATCTGCGCAGAGAGGCGAAAAGGAAGACCATCCTCTCGGTCACACTCCTGGATGACATTTGGGATGAAGGTTTGTCTCTAAGGAAGAACCCTTCTCCAGCATTGGATCTTGCATGGATTCACATGCTTAGAATATTCCCCGTCAGGCTGGGAATCCTCGGTAAGTTATATAGACATTTTCCATAGGAAAACTTCCGACACTTTTGTGTCCTATCTACGTCGTTTTGGGCCGCGTACGGCAGCGCCACTAGGACGTAGAGGTATAAATAGCCCTGCCCCTGCGGCTCCCTCAGATTTCAACCGTCTTCCAAAGTAGTGGGATTACCTCGAGTATCTACTATTTTATTAGGTTGTGCGTTCTTCTTCGACTGTTTCTTTTCGAAGAATATCTGGAAAGGCGTTATTTCGTCCGTGTGCTACATGCGGCTTTCTCCATCTTGTCGGCAGAGGATGACCGTGGTCCGGTCGCACATCCAACCGATCTGGGATTACAACCAACTGGTTCGGTGTCGCTCTCGAGTGGAAGTGCCATTCCAGTTACCTCTTACTTACTGAAACCCCAGACAGTTCTGTCCCTGGAAGTTTTGAACACATTACAGAAGTTGTTGGAGCGGTTGGACACACGGTTACCTCAGCTTAGTGTCCCGACAGTGTTACAGGCTTCGCCAGTCGTCGACGAGCCAGGCCCGGCTCCTAGCCCTCCATCCAGAATTCCTAACGCTTACCCGGTTGAGGAAGATCGTTCTTGTCCACAGGAAGGAGAACTGTCAGAGTCGGAACGTGAAGGGTCGGGTTCAGACATCTCGTTATCCCCCTCAAGGGACCCTACATGGGACTCTGAAGCAGAGATGGAAACTCCAAAGAGTCCGGCGCAGCCATCACCACCTGATGACGTGGGTGCTTTCCATGCCATGATGGGTAAGGCATTTGCAGAGTTTGGCTTAGTCCCAGAAGAAGAGAAAAAAGATTGTTTTCTTTTCGATCATATGGGCAAGAGAAGAAAGTCGATATTTGCTATCCCCATTTCAGACCATGTCTGGCAGGAGGGACTGAAAACCATGCGTCCTTTTTCGGAGCCGGCAATAAAAGTTTGATTGGAAAAGAAATTCAAGGCTCCGGAATCGACTCCCAAGCGCTTGACGTCTCAACCTTCGCCGGAATCAGTGGTATCCGCCGCGGCGGCCAGAAAGGCAAGGTCGCAACACAAATGCACGACCCCGCCAGACAACGAAGCCAGGAGACAAGATGCTTTTGGGAAGAAAGTGCTATCGGTTGGAGCGACTACAGTTAAAGCGGCCAACTCCCTGGCTATTATGGCCAGGTATGATGGGGAGATGTGGCATCGGCTGGCTCCTATCTTGGACCATCTGCCGGAAGAACACAGGAAATCTGCCATGCTGCTTGTACGTGAGGGAGAAGAGGCTTCCAATCATTCCATTAACATTGCTGTCAACCTGGCGGAATCAGGCTTTAAGCGAATCAACAATGGCGTAGTGTTACGAAGGCAAACCTGGCTTAAGTGCACGACGTTCAGACCAGAGGTACAATATAAGGTAATGGATATGCGAAGGAGAACACCTGTTTGGGGACAAAGTGGATGAGGCCTTGAAGGGCATGAAAGAAGATTCTGACACGGCTCGTTCCCTTGGAGCCCCCCAGAGTGGTAGGAATTTTCGTTCCTTTCGTCAGGTAATCGGAAAGGCAGAGATTACCAAACCGCCAGACAAGGCGCCTACTCCTCGTCGACGAAGGATAAACAGGCCAAAAGCCAGCAATGATAACTTACAGAACGTCCTGGGGGGCAGAGAATTTGTATTTGTTTTATTTATATAGCGCAGACCAGGCCCAAGGGCAACCGGGCGCATATCTTGTCAGACAAGTTACAGGTATGACATATCACAATGGTACCAACAGATTGAGAACAACAAATATACAAAATATACAATTGACGTTACAAATCAGGGCAAAAGGCAGAACAGTAGTGCCGGAACAAAGCAGAGCTGGGTCCCAGGAGGCCCGTCCAGAGTCAGAGGAGCAGTTGTTAGTGAGATGTAACTAGCCAGCGCTTGGCTTTGTGTTTGAAAAGGTTAAATGATGGTAGGGTTCTGATAGTGAGTGGTAGAAAGAGGACATGGAATGTACTTCCGTTACTTTGTCGTCAAGAAACCCAATGGGAAATGGCGTCCCATTCTAGATCTACAAGCTCTCAACAAAGTGCTCAAGAATACAACCGGGAGATTATTTATCGTCGCTAGACCTTCAGGACACATACTTCCATATCCCGATGCGTCGACGACACAAAAGGTTTCTACGGTTCGTCGTCGGACGAACCCACTTCTCCAGCATTGGATCTTTCATGCATTCACATGCTTAGAATATTCCCCGTCGTCAGGCTGGGAATCCCCGGTACATTATATAGACCCTTTCCCGTAGGAAAACTTTTTTGACGCTTATGCGTCCTATCCACCTCGTTTTGTATCATGCGTGCCCGCACTGTCAGGACGTCATGATATAAATACGGGACCCGCCCCCGCGCTCCCTCAGATTTCAACCGTCTTTCAAAGTAGTGGGATCCTCGTGATTACTACTAGTGGAAACTAGGTTGTTTTTTCTGTTTCGCTTCGGCGACGTTCAAATTCTGGAATTATGTCTGGAAAAGCGTTATTTCGCCCTTGTGCGACATGTGGCCTCAAAAAAGTTTATGAAGGAGATGGCCACATGGATTGTATCTACTGTCTCCACCCGCACCACACGGCGGATACATGTGAGATATGCCAGGGTTTCTCCCAAAAAACCCTTAAGGACCGTAAAAGAAGGCTGGTCGACTTGCTTAATGACGGAGCGGGTGCCTACCCGGCTTTGGAAGTTGGCTCCACGGCCTCCAGGAGCAAGTCGGAACCTCCCTCGAAAAAGGTGCGGCCAGCGGAAATCCGCGCTGAGGACAAGCATAAGGGGAAGCATGCTGGGTCTTCCTCATCACATAAAAAGCCCTCCTCCTCCTCATCTAAGACGGAGAGGCAAGCGCTGTCAAAATCCTCCTCAGGGGACCGTCCCAGGTCTTCCGTGAGTCGAGACGCTTCAGCCGGGAAGTCGGCATCGAAATCGGCGACGAAGTCTAAGGCTCGACGACGACTACTTGCTCGTCGACCTCGGTGTCATTGACGATGCCTATTACCGCTCAGGCAGCAGCGGTTGGGATTCCTTCGTCGACGGAGACTCAGTCTATGGCTTGGCTGCCAGAGGTCTATGACCCGATCCCCCCTGAAGTCTTATTGCAGCCAGACACGGCCTGCTCGGCGGAAGGAGAAGGTGGCATGGTTCTGCAGCCATCGGATTTGGGCTTACGGCCTTCCACGTCGGCCACGACGAGTGCGAGTGGGGGTATGGTACCTATATCATCAACGTTACTGACCCCCCAGACAGTTTTGTCTCTGGATGTGCTTAATACTCTTCAGAAGCTCCTGCAGCGGCTGGATACGCAGATCCCTCAACCTGGGACTTCATCGTCACCTTTTTCTGGTCCTTCCGTCGACGAGCAAACTTGTGCGGCTCGCTCGACGACTAAACATCCATCGACTCCCCAGGCGGTAAAAGACCGTCCTCGAGCGCAGGAGGAGGGTGAGTTGTCGGAGTCCGATTCTATACTGGGTGACTCAGGGTCAGACATTTCCCTGTCACCGTCGAGGGACCCAACATGGAATTCGGATGTAGAGGTAGAGTCTACGAGGAGCCAGACACAGCCATCTCCTCCGGATGATGTGGGAGCCTTCCATGCAATGATGGGAAAAGCGTGTTCCGAGTTCGGCTTGATTCCTGAGGAGCAGAAGAAAGACTGTTTCCTTTTTGACCATATGGGTCAAAGGAGGAAATCGGTATTTGCCATCCCAATTCTGGACCACGTGTGGCAAGAAGGTCTCAAGACGATGGGC
This sequence comes from Ambystoma mexicanum, assembly GCF_040938575.1. Taxonomy (NCBI): domain Eukaryota; kingdom Metazoa; phylum Chordata; class Amphibia; order Caudata; family Ambystomatidae; genus Ambystoma; species Ambystoma mexicanum. The sequence goes on along the minus strand of NC_090924.1, from coordinate 863,075,047 downwards.
CATCCGTTCTCGGAGCCGGCTATAAAGGGGCGGATTGAGAAAAAGTTTAAAGCTCCGGAGTCCCCTCCAAAATGTCTACATCACAACCTCTGTCAGACTCGGTGGTGTCGGAGGCAGCGGCTAGGAAGGCCAGGGTACAACAAAAATGTTCAACTCCACCAGAAAGCGAGGCTAGGAGGCAAGACGCCTTTGGAAAAAAGGTGCTCTCGGTCGGCGCGACGACGGTAAGAGCAGCCAATTCCTTAGCGATCGTGTCACGATACGATAGAGAAATGTGGCACGAACTAGCCCCTATCCTAGAACATCTGCCAGAAGAAAACCGGAAAGCAGCCATGTTACTGGTGCGGGATGGCGAAGAGGCTTTGAACCACGCAATTAATATTGCAGTTGACCTAGCAGAGTCTGGCTTCAAACAAATCAACCATGGCGTAGTACTTAATCGACAAGCGTGGCTCAAATGTACTACTTTCCGTCCTGAAGTCCAGCACAAAGTCCTTGACATGCCATGTGAAGGGGAACACCTGTTTGGAGAAAAGGTTGATGAAGCGTTGAAGGGGATGAAGGAAGACACGGATACTGCTAGGTCCCTCGGCGACCTCCAAACGGGTAGAAACTTTCGCTCTTTTCGCCCCTTTAGGGGTGCTTCTGGAAACTCCCGCTTTGGAGCCTCGAGGGACCGTGGATTTAACAGGCCCTCGTACTCTTCACAAGGGTTCAGACGAGCGTCCCAGTCGGCACGTAGAAGCAGAGACTATCAAGCTTTCAGGCGGCGAGGCTCGGGTCCCTCGTTGACGAAGAACAAGCAAACCAGCAACCAATGACGGCCTTCGGAACGTCCTGGGGGGCCGAGTCTCATCACTTCGACCAATGGAAATGCATCACCACAGATCGATGGGTTCTGGACACGATTCGCATGGGTCGTGCGCTACAATTCAAAGACAGGCCTCCACGTCTTCCGCCTGTATTTTCGACCCAGCCCCACCTCCGAATCCTACGACAAGAGGCGGCGCTTATGTTGCGAAAAGGGGCGGTAGAGAGAGTTCCTGTGGCACAGGAAGGACACAGAGTTTATTCCCGGTTCTTCGTTGTCAAGAAGCCAAATGGAAAATGGAGGCCCATTCTCGACCTGAGAGTACTCAACAAATGGCTAAAGAGCCTAAAATTCAAAATGCTAAAGCTCCAGGAGGTTATCAGGTCGGTGCAACCCATGGATTATCTATCGTCACTAGACCTTCAAGACGCCTATTTTCACATCCCAATACGCCCACGACACAGGAGATATTTAAGGTTCGTCGTCGGGAGAAAGCATTTTCAGTTCAAGGTCCTCCCGTTCGGGCTCAAGTCCTCCCCCAGGACGTTCACCAAGTGCTTGGCCCCTATAGCGGCCCATTTAAGGAAGGATGGTCACCATGTCTATCCATATCTAGACGACTGGCTGGTCAGAGGTTCGTCCAGGGAACAAACACGAGACAGTCTAAGGGCCACAATGTCCCTCTTACAGGAACTGGGCTTCGCAATAAACTTCAACAAGTCCTCCGTAGAGCCTTCGAGGACCTTGGTCTTTCTAGGAGCGGAGTTTCATACACACACAAGCCTGGTGAGACCATCCAGCGAAAGAATTCAGAAACTTCAAAGCAAGGCGTCGGAATGGAGATGCGGTACCAAGGTGTCAGTGCGCAAATACATGTCCCTGCTAGGGACCATGTCGTCCTGCATTCCGTTGATAAGCAACTGCCGTCTGTTTATGAGGCCTTGCCAGGAATTTCTAGCGGACCGTTGGGCGCAGAGCCGAGGTCGCTGGTCCGACAGACTGGTCGTCGACGAACAACTAGTACAAGCACTCTGCTGGTGGAGAGTGTCTACTCATCTAACGAAAGGAATGCCTCTACTGGAACCGGAGTTCCAAAAGACGGTGGTGACGGATGCATCGCTGAGCGGATGGGGAGCTCATCTGGATACGTTACAGGTACAAGGCCAGTGGTCGTTGCAGGAGTCCTCCCTGCATATCAACCTGCTAGAACTGAGAGCAGTGCGATCGGCTCTGAAATCTTTTCTTCCTCAACTGAGGGACTCGGTGGTGCGTGTCATAACGGACAACACCACCACGATGTTCTACTTGAGGAAACAAGGAGGGAGACGTTCCAGGTCTCTATCGACGGAGGCACAGAAAATCTGGCATTGGGCCCTGCAACACAACATGCAAATCTTGGCGTTCCACCTGCCAGGCGTGAGAAATGTGGAAGCCGATGCCCTCAGCAGAGAAATGAACGAAGTCCACGAATGGGTGCTGAACGACCAACAACTACAAGTATTCAAGAAATGGGGACATCCTTCCATAGACTTGTTCGCGACGAAGAACAACAGGAAATGCCATCAGTACGCAAGCAGATGGCCTCAGCAGGGCTCACTGGGGGATGCGTTCTCCTTCCCATGGACGAACAAATTCCTGTACGCATTCCCTCCATTTCCCCTTGTCCGGAGGACGTTGCAATGGATCCTCAGGTACCCATGTCGGGTAATTCTGGTGGCCCCGTACTGGGCCAGACAGGTGTGGTTTTCAGACCTGCTACACTTAGCGGTGGCGGAACCGATGAGATTCCAGAAGACCCCCGACCTTCTGTCTCGACAGGAGGGTGTCGTTTGGCACCACGACCCGGACAGCCTCAAGTTGATGGCCTGGCTCCTGACTTCGCCAAATTCGGTCGGCTAACGATTCCGGAGGACTGTCGGCGTATCCTGCAAGCGGCAAGAGCACCTTCCACAAACGCCTCATACGCGTACAAATGGAGAAGTTTCTGTCAGTGGTGTGAGGATCAACCAGGTTTGGCCCCGCAATCGATTAAGCCGGAACAGCTCCTTCCATACTTGCTGTTCTTAGCTCAAAAGGGCCTATCGGTATCGTCAATAAAAGTACACCTGGCCGCCATTTCCAGGTTTACTCGTCAACGGCATTCGGCACCATTGTTCAGCGACCGCCTGATTAAGCACTTCCTTAAAGGCCTCTTTCGGAGTTTCCCTCCAGAGAAGAAATTTCCGCCGGAGTGGAGCCTCAATCTGGTCTTAACGTCTCTTATGAAGCCTCCTTTTGAGCCAATGTCATCATCGTCTCTAAAGTTTTTGTCGTGGAAATTGGCCTTCCTGGTGGCCATCACTTCAGCCCGAAGTATTTCAGAAGTTCAGGCTCTAATGGTAGACCCACCATACTTATGATTTTTCAAGAACAAGGTAGTCCTAGCCACTAACCCACAGTTCATACCGAAAGCTCCTTCGGTGTTCCATAAACACTCCTCTATTGTGTTGCCTACGTTTTTTCCGGAGCCATGCTCGGGAGCGGAGCGCACATTACACACATTGGATGTAAAAAGGGCTCTCAAGTTTTATCTTCATCGTACGCAACCGTTCAGAGAAACGAGACAGCTGTTCGTGGCCTATGGTTTGGGTGCTAGAGGAAAAGCCATTTCAAAGCAAGGACTGTCAAGATGGGTGTCATCTACCATTTCGTACTGCCATTCCAGGGCAGGGAAACCTCTTCTACGACGGCCAAGAGCTCATTCAACTAGAGCAGCGGCATCGTCGACGGCACTGTGGGCCGGAGTCCCTCTGGGGGACATCTGCATGGCGGCTACCTGGGCGGCTACACACACCTTTACCCGCCATTACTGCCTGTCGCAGCAACATGCCGAAGATACCCGGATGGGACAGGCAGTGCTCCGACACCTATTCCAATAAGGTAAGCCCCGGCTGAGGGGTTGCATCCTGTGGAATTTATGACTGTATGTGGTTCGTTTTCCTATGTTAACGATTACTAATGTATACATGATCATAGGGAACGGGCTTTGCGAAGAAAGTATATGGGTTTGCATGCACGCCTCCTCTTTGGGGGTGGTACTGCTATGTAATCTATTCTAAGCATGTGAATCCATGAAAGATCCAATGCTGGAGAAGGGAATAGTTTCTTACCTGTAACTCCATTTCTCCAGCATTGGTATCTTTCATGGATTCACATGCGCCCGCCTGCCTCCCCTGAACATGCAAACCGGTTCCCCCACTACTTTGGGGGCCGAAATCTGAGGGAGCGCGGGGGCGGGTCCCGTATTTATATCATGACGTCCTGACGGTGCGGGCACGCATGATACAAAACGAGGTGGATAGGACGCATAAGCGTCGAAAAAGTTTTCCTACGGGAAAGGGTCTATATAATGTACCGGGGATTCCCAGCCTGACGACGGGGAATATTCTAAGCATGTGAATCCATGAAAGATACCAATGCTGGAGAAATGGAGTTACAGGTAAGAAACTATTCCCTATCAGTTCAAGGTCCTCCCGTTCGGACTGAAATCGTCCCCCAGGACGTTCACGAAATGTCTGGCTCCAGTAGCAGCCTGGTTAAGGAAAGAAGGTCATCATGTGTACCCTTATCTGGACGATTGGCTAGTGAGGGGATTGTCTCCGGAAAGGGCACAGGAAAGTCTGAATGCCACCAAGTGCCTCCTACAACGTTTGGGCTTCGCAATAAACTTCGAAAAGTCCTCCTTATCGCCATCAAGGACCTTGGTCGTTCTGGGGGCGGAGTTCCAGATGCAGTCAGGACTGGTAAAGTCATCCGTCGAAAGGGTTCTGAAACTACAGCAAAAAGCATCGGATTGGAAAGTCGACACCAGAGTGTCAGTGCGAAGGTACATGTCCCTACTGGGGACCATGTCGTCCTGCATATACCTTAATCAACAATTGTCGTCTCTTCATGAGGCCGATTCAGGAATTCTTGGCGGATCGATGGGCACAGTCTCAAGGGCGTTGGTAGGACAAATTGACCAACAGCAAGCTCGTGCAGGCGCTTCAATGGTGGAGAGTTTCCATATATCTGACAAAGGGAATGCCCTTGCTGGAACCGGTGTTCCAGAGGACAGTGGTGACGGATGCTTCTCTAACTGGATGGGGAGCGCTCCTGGATTCCCTACAGGTTCAGGGTCGTTGGTCATCGGAGGAGTCCGGCCTTCATATCAATGTGCTGGAGTTAAGCGCGGTTCGTTGGGCCCTGAAATCCTTTCTTCCAAGGATAAAGGGTTCAGTTGTACGGATTATGACAGACAACACAACAACAATGTTTTATCTAAGAAAGCAGGGAGGTACTCGCTCCAGGACTCTGTCGACCAAAGCCCAGGAGATCTGGCATTGGGCCCTTCAGCAGAACATAGATCTATTGGCGTTCCACTTGCCAGGAGTCAAACGTGCAAGCAGACTCTCTCAGCAGGGAAATGAATTGACAACACGAATGGGAACTGAACGACCAACAACTACACTGTGTCTTCGAGAAATGGGGTCGTCCGGCCATCGATCTCTTTGCGACGGGAGACAACAGGAAATGCCCACAATACGCAAGCAGGTGGCCACAGCAGGGCTCACTAGGGGAAGCATTCTCTTTCCCGTGGGCGGACAAGTTTCTATATGCCTTTCCCCCGTTTCCGCTCATACGTCGGACGCTGCAATGGATCCACAGATATCCAAGTCAGGTGATCCTGGTGGCCCCGTACTGGGCCAGACAAGTGTGGTTCTCCGATCTACTCCATCTTTCAGCGGCAGAACCAATGAGGTTCCAGAAAATCCCCAACCTTCTGTCTCAAGAGAAAGGGGTTGTTTGGCATCACGACCCGGACAGGCTCAGTCTGACAGCCTGGCTCCTGATTTCTCCGAGTTTGGTATGTTAGAGATTCCAGCGGACTGTCGTCGCATTTTGCAGGCAGCGAGGGCGCCGTCCACGAACGCTTCATATTCATACAAATGGAAGAGATTCTGCATATGGTGCGCAGGTCAACCAGGTTTGGTCCTGCTTAATATCACACCGGAACAGCTTCTACCATACTTGCTACTCCTAGCTCAAAAAGGCTTGTCTGTTTCATCCATAAAAATGCATCTGGCTGCCATTTCGAGATTTACTCGAAGAGACATTTAACTCTGTTATTTAGTGACCGGCTGATTAAACATTTCCTTAAAGGATTGTTCCAAACCTTTCCTCCCACGAAAAAGTTTCCTTCAATCTGGAGTCTTAACCTCGTTCTGGCAGTGCTGATGAAGGCCCCTTTTGAGCAGATTTCATCGTCATCATTGAAATTTTTGTCGTGGAAATTGGCTTTTCTGGTGGCTATTACTTCGGCTTGACGACTGTCAGAAATACAAGCTTTAGTGATCGATCCACCGTACTTGAGGTTTTTCAATAATAGTCGTGTTGGCTACTAATCCTCATTTCATTCCTAAAGTGCCTACCATGTTCCATAAGCACTCTTCTATAGTGCTGCCGATGTTTTTTCTAACACCTTCGTTGGTTGCGGAGAAGACTCTCCATACATTGGACGTGAAAAGAGCTTTAAAATTTTACCTCCATCGCACTCAATGCTTCAGAGACACGAGACAACTATTTGTTGCTTATGGCCCTTCGGCTAAAGGTAAACCGATCTCAAAACAAGGACTAGCCCGATGGGTGTCGTCTATTTCTTTTTGTCACTCAAAAGCCGGAAAACCGCTGGAGAAGCGTCCAAGGGCCCATTCAACGAGATCCACTTCTTCGTCGACGGCATTGTGGTCCGGAATTCCGCTGGGAGATATGTCAGGCAGCTTCCTGGTCGGTACCACACGCGTTTACCCGGCATTATTGCCTCGAACAGCAATATGCTGAGGATACACAGATCGGTCGTGCAGTCCTATGGCACCTGTTTCAATAAGGTAAGCCCCAATTAAGGGGTCACGTCCTTCGGCTAATGTACTTTTAAATGTGGTGTTTTCACTGTTAACATACTATAATGTGATGTTTTGCCATGATAAATATGCATTATGGTAATTGTGATATTGGTTTGCATACGCACCTCCAACGTTGGGGAATACTGCTATACAATATATTCTAAGCATGTGAATCCATGAAAGATCCAATGCTGGAGAAGGGAATAGTTTGGCTGGTTTAAGGCCACCAACTTTCGGCAGGACGTTCAGTCGAAGGTGCTGGACATGCTCTTCGACAGGGACAATTTGTTAGGGAAGGCTGTGGATGAGTCTCTCCAAGCCATAAAGACGGACACATAGACGGTGCATGCTTTGGGCACTCTTCAACGGAAGCCGTCATTTCGGACCTCAGGTGGAAAGTCCCCAGGATCCTCCGAGGGGTTTGGCAGGGGCTCCTCTTACCGCCAACCCTCCCATTCGACCCAGGAGACCAACAGGGGCTGCTCCAAGGCAGCCCTTTGATATCCAAACAGGATTGAACCAGCTGTGGCGTCGGGCCCCCACCCGGGCATCTCGGTGGGAGGCCGGCTGGTGAACTTAGTGTGTGGAAGAAAATCTCCACTGACCGTTAGGTGCTGGGTGCTCTCGCCATGGACACACCCTCGAATTTCAACTGAAGTGTCCCCAAATACCACTGGTGGCCCGAAAAGAGAACCACGTCCCTCAGCTGCTGCTGGAGGTTCGGGGTCATGTTAAGGAAAGGCACGATAGAACTCGTCCGAAAGAGGCTCCGGAGTGTACTAAAGGTACTTCCTCGCCAAAAAGAAGACCGGGGGCTGGAGGCCCATTCTCGACCTTAGTCGACTAAACAAATACATCAAGTCCTAAATGTTCCCGATGGTCACTCTTCAGCACGTGCTCGGACAGCTGGAAGAGGGGGACTTCCTTTCGTCGCTGGACTTAGAGGATGCATACTTCCCCATCCCCATTCACAAGGGGCACCGCAAGTTCCTACATTTCGTGGTTCAAGGGAAGCACTACCAATTCAAGGCCCTTCCCTTCGGATTGAAGTCAGTGCCAATGGTCTTCACCAAGTGCCTGGCACCAGTGGTGGCGCACCTGCGACTACGAGGATTCACGTCTACCCTTATCTGGACGACTGGCTCATCCGGGCCAGCTCGAAGGAGATCGCTGTCGACTACATGGTGAGGACCGTTCACCTACTAACGGATCTGGGGTTCTCAGTGAACTTTGCAAAGTCCTGCTTGACTCCATCGCAGGGAACACTGTTTCTGGGATCCCGACTCAACTCGGTGTCGTGGCTGGCGTCTCCGTTGGAGAGGATAACTGCCGTCTTGGGCAAGGTACAGCGGCTGTTGGCCCTGAAGATAGCAATGGTGAGGTCCATCAAGTCCCAGCTCGGCATGATGTCGTCCTGCATCTGCCTCATTCGTCTGTGCAGGCTACGGATGCGTCCCCTACAGGAGTTCTTCGACGCCCGTTGGATACAAGTGTCGGGAAGCTTCGAGGACAAGAGCACACTCGAGAATTTCGGTCGAGCTATACGGTGGTGGGGAGTTCACGCTCATCTGTTCGGGGGCGCAGATTTACATACCCCACAACACCAGGAGACCATCACGACCGAAGCCTCCTTGGAAGGATGTGGAGCTCACACCGGAAGTCTTCACGCAAGAGGCCTTGGAGTTCAACGTGTTGGAGCTGCGGGCAGTGTTTTGGGCCCTCAAGGGCAAGGTGGTACGGGTCTTCGCGGACAATACCACCACAATGTTTTACATCAGGAAGCAGAGGAGCACCAGATCTCTGGCGCTCTCCAAAGAGGCGCAGGACCTATGGCACTGGGACGTCCCCCTGGGGATGTTCCTCATCCTGTATCATCTGGCAGGAGTGAAGAACACTGTTGTCAATTTTCTCAGCAGGGAGCTTCGGCAGGACCAAGTGGATCACGTGTTACGCAGATGGGGCAGTCCCCAGATCGATCTATTTGCGACAGCGACCAACACTGTGTCAGAGGTTCGCCAGCAGGTTTCCCCACCCGGGGAGCATGGGGGACGCATTCTCATTCCCCTGCGACAGTCTGTTTCTGTATGCATTTCTGCTGTTGCTTCTTGGACTAGTCAGGCAACTCAGACGGTCCTGGTGCAGGATGATCCTTGTTGCACCGGCGTGGCTGAGGCAGGTCTGGTACCTGGACCTTCTTGATGTGTCTGCGTCCCCTCCAGTCAAGATTCTGGTGGTTGCAGATCTTCTAGCCACAGAAGGGGGCGCAATTCTGCGCCACGACACAGGATCGCTGAACCTGAAGATCTTGCTCCTGCAGCATTAGTATTCTGGGATTCCGGTGGACTGCAAGGAGGTGCTTGCCAAGGACAAGGCATCTACTCTTAAATGCTAATGACATAAATGGAAGAGGTTTGCTGTTTGGTGCCGTGCACAGAAGATCGACCCTCTGCCAGTCACGGCTCCGCAGGTGCTACTGTATTTGCTGCTGTTGGCCAAAGCAGGACTGGCCCATGCTTCCATCAAAGTTCATCTGGCGGCTATCTCCCGCTACACCAGATCTCCTGAACGGTCATCATTGTGGTCACACCTTCGGGTTAAGGAGTTAGTCAAGGGACTGTTTCGTTCGTTCCCGCCGGTGAAGGCTCCAGCCCCGGCGTGGGAACTCCATGTGGTGCTGACTAGGCTCATGGGCCCTCCATTTGAACCTATGCAGACAGTTCCACTGAAGTTCTTGTTGTGGAAGGCCGGGTTTCTCGTAGCCATCACATCTGCACGACGAGTGGGTGAAATTCAGGCCCTGTCCTGTAAGCCACCTTATTTGACTTTTCGTGACACGAGGGTGGTGCGGACGCACCCCTCCTTCATGCCCAAGGTGCCGTCAGACTTTCATCTTAACAAGCCCTTGGTGTTGCCTGTATGTTTTCCGACACCTTCGTCGCAGGCCGGGAGGACTTTGCACTCGCTGGATGTGGCTAGAGTGCTGAAGTTCTACGTGGACCGCACAAAGAGTTTTTGGAAGACATCACATCTTTTCGTGAACTTTGGCCCTGTGAGCCATGGGAAGGCCCTCTGAAAGGCTTCCATTTCCAGGTGGCTCTCCGGCTGAATCACCCATTGTCACCGCCTGGCAAACCGACCGTTGCCTGGCTGTCCGAGAGCCCATTCGATCAGAGCGTTCCTGTCTGGTGTGCCCCTGCTGGACATCTGCAGGGCTGCTACGTGGAGGTCGACGCACACCTTCACGAGATTCTACTGCGTCTACAGGGATTCCAGGGAGGAGTCCAGAGTCAGCCAAGCAGTGCTGCGCAACCTGTATGCTTGAAGGTGAGCCTATTGAGGTACGAGATGCCTATGTTGAGCCTTTGCCACCTCCCGTGGTTGTGCATGTGTGTACGGCTATGCATTCTTTATTCATGAGCATGTGAATCCATGCCGGACCCCATGCTGGAGAAGGAACTTACCTGTAACTGTTGTTCTCCAGAACGGGTCTGGCATGGATTCACATGCAAACCCTCTCACCTACCCCTCTGCGGCTCTTCTCTTGGTCCTACTGCCACTTTAGGTGCTACCAAATCTGAAGATGGCTGCCAGAGGAAGGGAGGGCAGTCATTGGCTGGGGGCAGTATGACCCAGTGCTAGTGATTGGTTGTTAGGAGAAAGACAGTTCAGAAATGAAACTGATTTTTTTTTTTACCGAGGATTCCCAGCCAGACAACTGGGAATATTCATGAGCATGTGAATCCATGCCATACCCATGCTGGAGAACAAAAGTTACAAGTAAGTAACTTGTTCCTATTTTGGGATACCCCTGTAGGTTGGGGCTACCCTTACAGTGGTGATGACCCGACCTCCCCTTTTTTGCCCCTGTACTTTGCGAAGCCCAGGCCAGTCACCAGGAAGGAGTCACGCTCATCTACAATGACCGGTCCCCTAAATCAAAAAACACTTGTATCCTGAACGGTTTTAGTAGGAACCATTCTAAAAGAAATCCTCTCCGCTCACTGAAGCCAGGCGTGGCTCCAGAAAGAAAGACGGGCCAGCTTTGTAACAGAGGAAACTCGCCTGAGCATGCGCATGTCAGTATACTCTTGCAAGTGGTGATAAGGCGACATGTATGTATGAATCTATGACCTTATGTTGATATGAATGGATCACACGAGAACTTACTATTTGCATACAAGTTCCCCAGCAAGATGCCACATGCTCTAGGCAACGTATATTGTCATTCAAGATCTACCAACTCTATTACACCTGTCGTTACCCGCCATTCAGGTTTGCTTTCCAACTATTCTGTACCATGCATATCTAATCAGCAGTACCTATCCACCCTTCTCAACCCCTGCTCCAGATCTCCAACTTCCTGTCAGACCATTCAGCCCCTTACTCTCTCCTCTGTGTCCAATACTTGTAGACACTACAGTAACTACCTTTGCGCCCTACTACCGTTGACACGCTGTGTCTAGCGTACTGCTCGACACCATAGAATGCCCGCGCTACCTGTATATCGCGCTGCTCACTGCCTGGAAGTCCTCAGCCCTCAGTATTGGCTCCGCTTTGCATTCCTGCTTCCCACTCCTTTGAACATATGTACGCTTGTCAAACTCTAATATGCCATCCTATTGTCGATCATATATGACTGCTAATTATGACGCTGTTATGCTAGTCTAACACTGCTCGCTGTTCATATGCATCTGTTAAATCATATTATGCTAGTCTAATGCTGATCTTTTGTGATTGTCAAATCCTATCATGTTAGCCCTACCTGTCTCGCACCCCCTGCAAATTGTGTCATAGTCCATTACGGCGATCCTTTTTCACACTGAACCCAGATCTATCAGTCCTAAAACGCCTTTGTGTGTGACACTTTAACTTGTCCATCAACAAATCTATTTCTGCTCACCATTGAATGGTATATCCTGCTAAACCCACATATCTGGCCATCTACCCACTGAAATAGAAGTTTTGCTCCTGACCAAGTCCCTGGGGTCCCCCTTCATTGTGCCCAACTAGCGTGATATTACCAATCCCTCACGCCCACCACCAGAGGACCCACACCAAATCACCTTAGCCTAACCTCTGGAGCCCCTCTCCAAATCCCACAGTGGCTACACCTATGGCAGCCCTTCAGAGCTACCCTCGCCATGGGCTCAATCGTCCCACTCATCCACTCCATTACACTCACCAACCTCCTCCCACCACTCCAAGCCTTTAACAGCCTTACCAACACCACTAAACCACTACAAAACAACATCACTGATAACCTACTCAGCCCCTAGGAATGAATCCAGCGATATGCAATGCCCCTCACACCTCTGATCCCATGCCCTGTTGACATTAGGAACTGGAGACTACGATCACGTTTCACCACCCAGGCAGATCCCGCTAGGATGCCACCCTATTCTGCAAAAGTCGACCCTAAATCCAGAGTGCACACTTCAGCCACAACCCACACAAGGACACAGTCAGTCGCCATTACTCCAAAACCGCACAAGCCAAATTCTGTAGAGGGGCTCTGATCAATGCACGCTCCCTAGTTGCCCACGCCACTAACATTGCAGACTTTATCTCTGATAACCTCGATTTCTTGTCATCACAGAAACCTGGCTCCTCCAAGCGGCAGGCCCTGCCCTTGCACTATCCCTCCCAGAAGGATACACGATTATCAGACAGAACCTCTGGCAGAGGAGGCCTCGCCATTCTAGCTAGAACCTCTCTGGGCCTTAGAGATACCACCAGCGTCAGCCTACCTTCAGCTGAACTTCTCTCTGCTAAAATCCCACTAACAGCCACTCAAACTATCCTTGTACATCTAGTCTACCGACCACCAGACCCCATCTCTTCCTTCGAGGAAGACATCACAAGCCTCCTTTCCTCCAACACAAAACCAGGCTCCCGCATCATATTCCTCGGTGCCCTCAACCTGGGATTCCAAGATCCAAGCGATGCCAATGCTCTCGCTCTCGAAAAATCCCTATCCCGACTAGACTTCAAACACCGAATCTTTGAGCCTACCCATGCCAAGGGTCTCACCCTAGATTGGCTATCCGACTTGAACTGCTCTATAAAGATTCTTCAGAACGATCCCACTGCCTTGACAGACCACCACTGCATATCCTTTACTAGTCAGGGATCTGCACCTCCCACCCCGGCTATGGCCCTCCCAACCTCCTCACTTTCCAGGAACAATCGTGATATAACACTACCCAATCTAACCCGACTAATCAACAACATACTGGACGATACCACCTACAAAAATTTAGAGCCCACTGAATTGGTCGACCTCTATAATACAAAATTGAATTCTGCCTTGGACATTATCGCCCCTGTTAAACTAAAAAAAAAGCCAAAGCTGCCGCCCACCTCAACCATTGTTTTACCCAGAACTTAAATCATTGAGAAACCTAAAAGGAACAGCAGAAACTAACTGGTGCAAAGATCCCTCCATTCATAACAAGGCTATATTTTACAATGCAGCTACCACCTACAAATCAGCCATTATCTCTACCAAAAAGGAACTCTATAACACCAGAATACTCAACGCCAAATCCAAGACTAAGGAGCTTTTCAATATACTAAGGGAATTAGAATCCCCAGCACCACCCTCTTCAGACTGCACAAAAGACGCTGCCTGATGTGCCAAAATGCAACAAGCCCTAGCAGACAAAATAGCCTCCCTCCAAACTAAATAGAAGTGAAAAAGAACAGCCTTGCAAACAGCTCATCAGACAATGCCTCTCCTAAACCTCAACACCCTCAGTGCCTGTCCATTCTCATTCGCTATGGTCACACCCAGCGAAGTGGAAAACATTAAGCCGTCAGGATGCCAAGGCGGCATTTGCCCAGCCCCTGTTATCAAGCGCTGTGTCAAGGAATTATCTCTGTTCATCAACACTATGATAAACGCCTCATTTAAGACTAAACTCGTCCCAAAAAACCTCAAGGACGCATGGGTCATGCCTCTCCTAAAAAAGCCCAATCTAGACCCGAACACACCGACAAACTACAGACCAATCACCACCGTCCCCTTCCTCTTAAAAAATTCTGAACCGAGTTGCCTACTTACAAATCCAGAAACATCGGGAGGACAACCTACTTGGTTTACGTCAATCAGGCTTTCGACCCAGGCACGGCACCGAGACCGCCCTCCTGGATCTGAAAATACAGATGGACGAGATGGGAGACAAAGGCAAGTTGGCCATGCTCCTCTTGCTAGACCTCTCCACCGCATTTGATTTGGTCGACCACCAGATCCTCACTGATCACTTAACCTCTGCTGCAGCCTTCTCCACCAACGCTTCCTCCTGAATCAAATCTTTTCTTTCCAACCGTACCACTACAGTCTTCTCCATCTGCAGATCCCATCCCCATCCTCTGTGGGGGTTCCCCAGGGATCCTGTACATCCCCAACTCTATATATCATCTTTACGAAGCTCCTATTTGACCGCCTTGACGACATGGGTGTCATCTACACAAACTATGCGGATGACACCCAGGTCCTCATCACTGTCAGGACACTACGCCAACGACACAAAATAATTAACATAATCTATTTGGAAATTCAGGCATGGATGGCAACACATAGCTTATGCCTTAATGACAAAAAAATGGAGCTCCTGATCGTAGGCACCCAAGCTCGTCTGCGCAAACTTGACCCTCACTACTCGTCCTTCATCATTGATGGTAATACAATCAAAGTTGCAAAAGAAATCGACGCTCGGCGACTACCTCGACTCCACCTTATCTCTAAAAAACAAGTGAGTGCCATTGTCTCCTCCACTGCTTACACTAACAAGCTAATCAATGCCTGTAAGTCCTACCTATCCCTTACCAGTTGCTTGACATTAGCCAGAGCCCTAGCACTATCCAAAGTATATTACTGCAACACTCTTTTCCGGCACATTCTGAAATGAATCTCCATAGACTCCAGGTCTTAAAAAAAAAAACTCCTCACATCTCCAGCCACAGACAAAATTCTAACTGGCTCCCAGTGCGCGATAGAATCTCACTCTGCATCTTGACAATCACCCACAAATATATCTCACACACCGCTCCTAAATACCTCTCAGACAAGTTCTCCCTACATCACGTCACCCGCCCTGCCAGACCATCCCACACTCGCTGCCTCTCAGTCCCCAGATTCAACCTCAAAACCGCAGGAGGAACAAGCTTCCCTGTTCAAGCGGCCAACCTCTGGAACTCACTGCCCCCTTCCATCAGACTAGAACCATCCTTCAATGCCTTCAAAACTAGCGTCAAACTCTGGCTTACTGGCAACTAATGAGCCCAAATGATCTTGCATCACAACCCTTTGCTTGGCCTATGTATCCCGCTGCTCCCCATCTCACCCGCACCTGCCTTAAATGGTCAGACTAATATGTAACCCCGTCAACCTTGTCACTATTACTGTATATATCTGTACTTACCTTGAAGGTCCAACCAATATGTAAATTGTAATTTAGGTTGACCCTTCTGCCATTACTGTGCCTATCTTTTATGTAAATATGTACTTTTGTTTTCTGCCTGTAACATGCTAAGTTTTCCAGATCCCAGTTACCTCAGGGTTAGGTGCGCGATACAAATAAATACAAAACCGGAATAAAATACGAGGTCACTAGATTGAATAGGACTTTTGGTGGTTTGTTATGGTATAGATTGAATAGGATTTTAGGTGATGTGCTAAGGAGTAGATTGGATAGGAGGTGGGTCATGTATTGAAATTGTCTCGCATTTGTTTTATTACTTTTTATAATGGAAAAAGGGAGCTTCAGCGTATAAAGACTGAAAGGAAAGGGATCCTCAGCCATAATAAGTTGAGAAGGTAGTAACACACATTATTCTTTTATGACGATAAAGCAATGAGATCCTCAACATATTAAAAAATGTGGGAAGGTGGATATAAGGGAAAAAAAGTAGTGGCTCGGAATAAGGAATGGGCCTGGATTTTAGTCAATTATGTTTGTATATTTTCTGTTGATGTCTTTTTGTGGTGAAGGAAGGTGGATGAGTCACGGTATGTCCGTGAAATCAAAGTGGAAATGAATCTACATGGGGAAAATGTGGATTGATCTGTATTTTTGTAATAAGCAGCAACGTGTGAAGCATTAGGGACGCGCACAACATTATGGGGAAAGAAACTCCTATAAAACACATGCATAGGGTCCTGCCACTGTATTGTGACAGGATAGATAAATATTACAAACCGTGGGTAGTGGAAACAAAGGAGGGGGTGGGAGGGCTCTGCTCCTGGCCAGAGCAGGGGTCCCATAACAAACATGCTGGAAAAAAGTCCATCTTTTTAGCAGCAAAATATAAAGGGAAAACATTCCAAAAAAGATGATTCTAGATCTCTGGCGATTATTCGGGGATATGGAATATCAGGAAGGTAAAAGAGATCCAATGTAAGGGGATATACCCTGTAACACTTAAACCTGCAGTAGGGTATACAATCCCAGTCTATAAGCCTCCAGTCGTAGAGTGTGCCAACAGGAGTATCAAGACTGGCAACTAGGGTGGGTTCGGGGAGCAGGGGGGAGTTTAGGATCTTTTGCACCTCCACCTCCATATAACCCATCCACAAGCGCTGACATGCCCATAACATCAGTGTACCCAGATGGTCCACAACTAGATAGACAATGAGTTTAGAGCGTTGCAGGAAAGATTAGTCAGGTTACAAGAACCTGAAGAAGTATCACCAGAAATAAGGGTACCAGTGCAGAAAATAGGGGATTGGAAGGAATGAGATTTTTTGTTTAGATTCAACCCTGGGGAAATAAGAAACGTTTGTGTTGAAAGGGATGATGGGGAGAGGGTATGGGCCGTCCTGGGACAAGAAGAACAACAACCAAGGGAAAATGAATGGGAAGATCAAGGTGGTAGAAATAATTAAGAGGCAGGGCAAGAAAGAGATCAAGGAGAAGAGACTGCTAGAAACCCGTCCCCGCCACAGGAGGCAGTGAGGAGAGGTAGACCAAGAAATATACCAGATTTAATGGTGGTAGTACAAGAACAGAAGAAAACTAACAAGGGGATAGACAAAATCGACATACAGTTGCCTCTTATACATAAAAGAGTAGGGATAACTCAATTTGTGCCATGGCCTCAAATGGACAAACAAATTTGTTTAAAGCTCTCCCCCAGCTTATAGCCGGAGCTAGTAAATGGATCTATGTATTTGAAAAACAAACAGCCAGGGGAGCCATGAGTGGGGGAGAATTCTCAGAAATGTGCAAATTCCCTTCTACCTTAGAGACCCCCCTGCTCTTTTGCTGGACTTTAGGACTTTTTATCTCATGTAATTTTAATGTGATTCATTGTATGTTTCTTTTTGACTTTGGAGTCTGACAAACTCCATAGGCATCATCTTTGCATTGTCACACGGCACCTTCATTGCAGTGGCACAGGGAAGTCTCTTAGATTTCACAAAGGTTTAAATACCTTCTCTTAGATAAACGGTTTCCAAGAGCAGTGAAGTGAAATTGACTTTACTTACATTTTGTAACTTTCTAGACCCAGCGCACACTATCTTGCAATAGGGTGCAGGAGGATTTACTTGGTATCCCCTTTGTCTAGTTTCTCATGTAACATTTTTTGTTACCCTTTCTACAATCAATGGCTGGTGGCAGTGGTTTACTTTTTACTACCATTGTGTGTTTTTACCGCGTTCAGCGCTTTCGCAGCCACGGTAAGGCACCCATGGGTGCCCATTTCGTCAAAATGGCCCTAGTCGTCTTTTTTCGCCATTTTCTGTTGGAAAGGTCCTTCTTGAGATTTACAAGGACAGCCACCCTGCTGCTGTGTGATTGAAAGCTAGGCTGGAATGAATTGGAGAAACCTACAGAAAAGGCAAGGCTTTTTTGCTTGGAAGGCAGTCAACCACTGGACGAAGAAATCCAAAGAAGAAATTGGAATAGAAGCCTGCTGCAACTCCTGGACCGTTGGTTTGCCCGGTGAAGCCCTGCTGCTTTGCTGAAGCTCCGAATTCGCCTCGACTAGAGAAGCCCTGCAAGGACGACTTCTCCCTTGGAGCTGATTGGTCCCACCAACTCAAAAGTAAACCCATATGGACATCCTCTTGAAGCTGGTTGTATTTCCACTGCAGTTGCTGCTGGAACTGAAGAGCCAGGGAGAGGAACACCAGACCATGTGCGTTGCTTTTAAGTCGGACCCGAGCGCTAGAAAGATTCTCCAGACTTCACTGGTGCAGGACTGACCAGGCCCGAGCCACCTCAAGAGTGCTGGACCCCAGAAGCAAGGAAAGTCTGAAGTGGTATCCGAGAACCGCAGTGTTGCCATTTGCTGTCAGGTGCAAGGAGCTGAAGCACTGAAGGACCACTGAATTGAAGTTTGCCCATTGCCGCCACTGACAGTCCCATTGCAGAGCTGGAGTCCCCAGGTGTCCTCCCTCTTGTCCCCACGACTGAGGCCCAGGAACAAAAGGTTCTGCAGAGTTGCACAGGAACAGAAGCCAGCTGGAACCATTTCTCTAACCAGAGAGTTGCTAAAGCTTTGCCCTTCACAAGCCTCCCAGCTTGTGGCCCTTCAAGTGTTCCATCTTTCTACAAACATTGTGTAAGATTTCTACTTGCCTGCAAAGAAGATCTTCAGCTCCCCTTGACATTGTGCAATTAACATTGACTGTCTTGCCTCCTTGAGTGACTCTTCTTACCTCTGACTCTGTGTATTCTCTTTCCTCTGGAAAGGGTTAATTTACTCTGCATTGGAAGGTTTTTAGAAGTACTTACCTGTTTCTGAATTATTTGTTCTGATGTTTGTTAATCTGCTTAGAATCACATGCTGTGCATATGGTCCGACATCAAGTGGTAACCGCAGAGTATTGCAGCTTGTCTTTCGAGAATCTAAAGGGGACGTTGACATGGGCGTGCCTGTAACACTATCCCTACTTGACGTGTATTGTTCCAAGATCCCTCACGCGTCGAAGTCCCTCAGATTGTTTTTTTCGGCCCAGCATACTGGTTGCCTTGATGCAGAGCTTGTCAAAGACATTGCTTATTGTCCCCTCGACCTTTGGTCGAATAGTTATATAAAATAATCAGATCACCCTATCCGTCCCTTATTTCGATGGCTGTTCCAGACCTCCGCCGAAGACCTTCAGAACTTCGACGGACGGTTAGCCAGTCGGCGCTGCCGACCACTTGGCTGGGCCTTCCACCGGCCTATACAGTAGGGAGAGTGGGGTCAGGGTGGACATTTCTATACAAACTGAGAATGCCTTTCCCTTTCCTTCCTCTTTCCCTTTTGGTCTTCGTCACTCTACCAATCCTCAGCTATGGAGAGGACTCCATTTAGGTTTTGCCCTATTTGTAAGAGCAAATTTCCTTGGAAAGATAAGCACAGACTGTTTAACTGGTGCTTGCCCCTCGATCACAAGGAAGAAGGATGCGCGGCTTGTAATCTCCTCCGTCTTAAGACATTAAAGGAACATAGTCAAGCGTTGGGCGGCCTACGGTATGTCGAAGGCCAAAATTTCTCCCGCTGCCGCAGCCACCAAATGTGACGGCAAGAGTGACGATCGGATCTCTGAAGCAGAGGTTGTTGACCTTTCGATGGAAAGCTTGCGTTCTGCATAGTCTGTCCCCGCTAGGCACGGCTTAGGCACTGCCATGGGGAAGTCACACCCCAGCGACAAACACGAACATGTACACAGCACAAAACACATCACCCCAAGTCAATCTTAAGCCAAGTCGAAAAAGACTTCAGCAGCATCGGGTACACCGGAAGTTCCGGATCGGCAGCCCTCACCTCAGCCACGCCTAGTGACTGTGCCATCGAAAACAAAGGGCGCTACCCTTAATGTATCAGGTTCCGTCGAGACGCATCACAAGAAGGCGTCTGGCGACGATAGGAATCCGGTTCTGCCAAAGACAGCACCGCCGAAAAAGGCTGCCGTCGAAGACAATGCCACGGCTCCACCGAAAAGGACTCCCTCGCAATCGCAGGTTGAAGCTACATGCAGAGGACGTCGCCGACAGCTTAGCTAGAGTTCTTACTGGCGATTCTCAGTGCAGGGATGCTCCGAGGCCTACGGAAAAGGCCAAGGATCCAATGAGATCCAAGGAAGGCCTAAGGGGGGATACCGGAATAAGTCGAAAGAGAGGCACACAGAGACGTCGCACCTCTGTTGGTCCCTCAGGAGGAGTTCTCTGAGGGCGAAGAAGGGCTGTCTTCGACGTGGAGACTAAAATCTCGATGTTTACAATAGATGAACGTATTCAGGACCCTTTTCCACCTGTAGACCTTTCTAGGTGTTCGGTTTGTACTAGAGAAAAATTTGAGAACTGCATGGAAAGGCTGGACAGGTTTGTTTCCTGTTCAGAACAACCCACACCAAGGAGACCATGGGATTAGAGCACTGTGGACCCCGAAGCAAAATTTCCAAGGCTTTTTGACCTCCCTTTGGAAGAGGATATATATAAAACTACGACCTAACTGAAGAAGACATTCCTGCAGACACCCAGGATGAGGAATTAATCCACCCCGAGGACATGCATGATCCCATAGAGGGCTGGGAGGAGTAACCAGATGTGGGTGACCCTCAACCATGGCAATCTCCAGATCCTCAAGATCCTGATGCCTGTCTCTGGATTCTCCCCAGTCCACCCCCACTAGGCAACAACCCTCGCCTGTGGATGATCAATTGACTATCAACGTAATGTTGCATAAAGCAGCTGATCACTTTAAGATTGCTACAGATGAAGCTGTCCCTGTAGTGGACTTTCGTGGAGGACATCCTCAAGGAGAAGCCACCGGCCAGCCAGGCTTTTCCTCTCCTCAATTCAATTAAGAAACGTCTGGCGCCCTCCTTATCAACACCCGCTCTTGCAAGAGGTCTCAACCCAAGAATAGAGAAACTCTTTTTTCCTTCTCCCTGACACCCTCTGTATATCAGAAGTCACTCCAGCCCAGACTCTCTGGTGGTGACTACTACACGAAAGAGGGCAGGGGGTCCCTTTCTCAACCGGCGAGGAACCCCCTGATAAGGAAGGTAAACGACTCTACACCCTTGGGAAGGGGATCACGGTGGCAGCAGTGTTTTCAACATATTTTGCCAACAACACAACCTTGTTGGCCAGCTACGCAGAAGCCCAGTGAGCCTTACTACAGGAAGGCATGCAGGAGGTTCCCAAACCTCTACGTACTGGTCTCCTCACCACCGTCACTGAGGGCAGACAAGTGAACCAAAGCATACTTAAGAACACTTTGGATTCTGTCGAAACGGCTGGTCGATCCCTGGCTCGGGGCACACTCCTGAAGAGACATGCATGGCTACGGAACTCTGGATCCAAGCCATAGACGCAAGCGTCACTGATAAATAAACCCATGGAAGAATCCAATTTGTTTGGGAAGGTGGTCGATGAGGCAATCGAGACTGCAAAAAAGGAGCACGATACCCTGAAAACACTGGATCAAATTACACAAAGACCCTCTACAAGGCGAGGATCTGGTCCAATCGGCTTTTTTCATGGCCAACGCTTCACTCAACAAAAATATTCCTTGGGAAACCATTGGAATTCTACACAGGGAAATAGTGGATACACCACCCCGCATCCTCAAAGCGGTCAGCGTCGTGGCAAAGGAAGGGGCCGGGTCTCTACCCCTAGAGGCTCCCTGGCCTCAGGTTCGAAATGACCAGAAGATTGGCGTCCCCTTACGTGCCTCCCAGGTCTGGGGCCGGCTAGCATTGTTCCTTCAGGCACGGGGAGGGGATAACTACAGACCAGTAGGTGCTAAAGACTGTGGCCCACGGGTACTGTATAGAGTTCAACCGGGCTCTAACATTCAAACCTCAACGAGCAAGACTGACACCAGACCATCTTCGCATACTTCTTCAGGAAGTCGAGACACTACAAGAGAAAGGAGCCATAGAAATTGTACCTCTGTGATAGGTTAAAGAAGGTATTAATTCAGTGTACTTCCTTGTACCCAAAAAGGATCTAACTATGCGCCCTGTTTTAGATCTGCGCCCAGCGAACAAATTTGTAAAGCTACAAGTTCTGCATGGTCACTCTGTAGGAAGTAATTCATCTGCTATCACAGGGGGGGGATTACATGGCAACACTGGATATGAAAGATGCATACTTTCATATTTCAATGTTGCCAGCGCACAGAAAATACCTCAGATTTATGATACAAGACAAGCATTATCAGTTTAAGGTACTACCCTTCGGCATAGCATCTGCACCAGAGGTATTTACAAAGGTACTAGTGGTGGCAGCAGCACATCTGCGCAGGCAATCCATCCCGGTCTATCCTTACCTTGATGACTGGCTCATAACAGGGGATTCTTACGAAACATATCTGTCAAATACCCAAAAGACGATAGATCTTTTATTCAGTCTGGGATTCTCTATCAACAGGAAAAAATCCAGCCTAGACCCCAGTCAGGTCAAACAGTTCCTAGGGCACTAATTCGAACAAAGGACGGCCTCGTCTTCCCCTCCGAGAGAGTTCAAAACATGTTTCAAATCCCTCAGTATGTAGCCAGCTGAGAGGTGACGGTACGCAAGGCTATGCTACTGCTAGGAATGATGGCGTCATATATCTACTTGTTTCATCACACGCGCCTGTGCAAGAGTGGTTCAACAGCCAGTGGTGTCAGGCCAGCGGATAGTTGGACGATCTACTGGTTGTCTCGCCGGCCCTCGTTCTCTCGCTGCAGTGGTGGTTGAGGGACAACCTCTTGAAGGGGAAATCCTTCACCACCCCACAGTGGACGCCACTCTAACCACAGACACGTCTCTTACAGGGTGGGGAGCTCACCTGCTTCAACAAACCGCGCAGAGAGTTTGGTCATCAGACATAGCATCCAACCATATAAACCTGTTGGCAGTGTTGAAAGCACTAAAAGCTTTCCAGACACAACTGCAGGGGAAGACGATCCTGGTCCTCAGACAGCACCACGGCCATGTACTATCTGAACAAACAAGGGGGTACTCATTCTCCAGGACCATCCAAACTGTCCCAGAACATTTGGAAGTGGGCTCTCAAACGCAACATGTTCCTACTATCGCAACATGTTCCGGGGGACTCAATCTTCTGGCAGACGTACTCGGCAGAGACTTTCCGTTGCCCATGGACTACGAATGGCGATTACACTGAGACATCGTCTCCGTTTTCGCAGAATGGGGCTTCACAGGGATCAATTTGTTCGCAACTCTGGAGAACGCTCAATGCCAAGATTACGCCGCCAGGTACCCCCAGAACTGTTCCGCGCGGAACAGACTCTGGATAACATGGTCAGGGAAATGTCTATACCAGTTATTAAAGCTTTCATGGAGGGAGTGAAAAGAATTCACCCTCCCGTTTCTAAACCGGCTCCCGGATGGGACCTAAACGTGATGTTGACTAGGCTTTTGGGGGCTCCTTTCGAGCCCATGCACAAAGCAAGTCTTTAAAACCGCTTTTTTAATAGCTATTACCTCCAGAGTAAGTGAACTGCAAGCACTCTGAATCGATCCCTTTGTAACAGTTCACAAAGATAACGAGGTTCTGCGCATTCATCCTAGATTTGCTCCTAAATTCATTTCCAAGTTCCATGTGAACCAGTCGACAGAACTACTGACGTTCTTTCAAAATCCTTCAAGCCTGGGAGAAGGAACCCTGCACACACTGGATGTACGCGGAGCTGTCATTTTCTACATGGAAAGAACTAGACCACTAAGAAAGACTGATCAGTTTTTTTTCTTTTCAGTGGTGGCACGAAGAGGAGACGCAGTCTCCAAATCCACTACCTCTAAGTGGATTGTCAAATGCATCACACTCTAAGAGAGAGTTACCCTTCAAGCCTAGAGCACATTCCACTCGAGGCACTGGGGCGTCCATAGCATTCATTGCAAATGTTCTCCTTGAGTCCATTTGCAAGGCGGCAACCTGGAGTTCTGTACAAACCTTTACAAAACACTATTGCCTAGACATTCATTCTAGGTCTGATTCTCAGGTGGGAGAAGGCAGTACTAAGACATCTTTTCACTACTGTTCCTTCTCACAACCCACCTCCAACTCCGGATAATGCTTGCTATTCTATGCACAGCATGTGATTCTAAGCAGATTAACAAACATCAGAAGACATGCATTACTTACCGTAAAAGCATTTCTGATGGTTGTATCTGCTTAGATTCACATGTGCGCACCCTTCCTCGCTGCTCGGATGGAAGCAACATAGACTTCTTAACACTCTCTTTTCTGTACTCACTCATGATAGTCATAAGGCTCTCTCTCGGCAGAGTAAATACAATCGGAGGGACCTCGAGGGATCTTGGGCACACTACACGTCACGTAGGGATAGTGTTACAGGCACGCCCATGTCGACGTCCCCTTTTGATTCTCGAAAAACAAGATACAATACTCTGCGGTTACCACTGGATGTCGGACCATATGCACAGCATATGAATCTAAGCAGATACAACCATCAGAAATGCATTTACGGTAAGTAATGCATGTCTTAACCTTTGCTTTAGTCCTCTATTCTATCTTTTGCACCAAACTCTGCATTGCTCAAAATATACCAGTGATAAATCAATGTCCAGTGTCCCAGCTATTTAAATCCCCTGAAGGTGTAAGAAGTGTGTGTGTGCCATCCCTAAGGGAATCATCTGAT
The DNA here is from genome assembly GCF_040938575.1 of Ambystoma mexicanum. NCBI lineage: Eukaryota > Metazoa > Chordata > Amphibia > Caudata > Ambystomatidae > Ambystoma > Ambystoma mexicanum. The sequence continues at coordinate 863,050,701 of NC_090924.1, read as the reverse complement.
TTATAGAAAGTGTCTTTTGAAGTGTATTTAAGTGTTGCATGTTTTGCTCCCTTTCTAAAGAAGCTTAGATAACTGACTGCTAAATACATTTATAATTGTTTAATCAAGAAACCTTGAGAGTAAGTGTTTATTTGAATAGCTGTCTGGTGAAACTAACATTACTGCTCACATTGACTCCTTTTGAGATAAGCCTGGCTGCTCGACCACACTACCGGGAGCATAGCTCAGGGGAAACGTGCTCGCATTTGAAGCAAGATGAGATGGAGCAAAACGGGTTTGAATCCCTGGTTCCGCGCTTAGAAACCTCTGGGTATTAAGTGCGTTATAAATAACCAATCCTATCTTGTGTAGTTCAGACTTATACCAAAGGTTGGGTCCCTCTTGCCAGGAGCTCAGGGTGTTTGAAGTGCACACAAAGGGTACTGCATACAATCTTGCCTAGCATGTAATTATTGTAGGGTATGGATCCTAGACTACACAATCTACACAGGTCTGCTGTTACAAAGTCTCAGGGAAGGACAGATGACTTAAAAGTAAATTGGAATGGACTGACAAAATGAATAGACAATTTGAGGACTTAAAAGAAGCTATTTATACAGCCTCTGATTTATCAACTCCGTATGATACATAGGAGTTTTATTTATTTTCCCACTCTGATAAACGACTCATGCATTGACTGGAGGAGACCTACTTTATGTTGGTGGGTCATCAACAATTGACCAGGAGACAGGACGGAGGCAAGCGGGGTGGCAGTGGTGCGCGGTAAAGGGGATGAGAAATGGTGACCACCCCTGTAGAAAGCAAGACCACAGCTCCATACACAGCATTGCCATATTGCAACTGGACCATTATTACCAGGGGAGCTGATTAGCCTCCGGTTTCAAGGTCCTTATGAGGTGGTGTTCTGTACTCCTCTCACCGTCCGCGTAAAGGAGTTAAGATTTTGGGTGCATCTTTCAGATGTCCGAAGAGCACCTGAGACAAGGCGACACTCAATCAGCAGAGTAAGAAGTAAATAAAGGATCCATACCAGGGTGGTGTGCAGTGGCACATGCTTTATTTTTCTTTTTTCATGTTTTATTATGTTTTATTTTAATGTTTGTTCAATTTTTGAAGGTCTAGAACCGGTCGGCACTGGTGGGGAAAAGGCTCTCCTGCTATGTCTCAAAGGACTCTTGAACACTGCTCAGAGGAATACCTGACGTGTATCGACTTTTTACCTCCGCAGAGACTCTTTTTTTAATCTTTTTTGGCTCCTTGGGTACAAGCAGCGGCTAATGCCAAATGGGTTGAGATCATCCAATGTGAGCTAGTCCAGCTGGCCAATGACACAGAGAATGGGTTCAACGCTATCAAAGTAGAGCTCCGTGCATTGAGACTCAGGACGATGCAAAACGACCAAGTGTTGGATTTGCTAACAGCCATAGAAGGAGGAGTGTGTAAAAAGTTGGGAAGCAGCTGCTGCACTTTTGTTCCCCCGGAGGATGCTGAGAATGGGTCTCTATCCCACATCATCGAGGCGGTGCACAATCTAGATTTTCAAATGAAGAAAGAAGAGTTCAGAACGCGGATTGGCTATCGCTTGCCTTTGATTGGGTTCACTCATGGCTGGGGGCAGCAGTAAAATACTGGTGCCGCTATCGTATTCTTCTTGGTCCTCTTCTGCACGTGCCAATTAGGTGTCCGATCATGTGTCAATATAGTCCCTAATAGTGCGAAGATGAATGTATCAATTGGGAGATCTAAAACCCCTTGCCATACAATGAACAGTGAAACTCAAACTAATATGTCTGTGGTTGTAGATATGTCGGGTGGGGTTGACTTTGTTACTGTAGAAGTAACGAAAGGGGGGAATGTTGGAAAAGAGCTAACACCTTTCTGCACCCCCAACCGCTTTAGAATTAGGCAAGACTTCTTTTGACTGCTTCTAGGCACTACAAGGAACCAGGGGCAAGGGAGGGCAATAACTATTAGCGGAATACATTTTCAAATGTTAAATCTTATGTCGTTTTAAAATTCCAAAGCATGATAGAAGCAAGCTTTCTGGCGAGAAGAATGCAGCCTCTGCTAAAAATGGACCGCAGGGCTCATGCGTTGTTGCGTTGCTAAGGTTGGCAGAGCAGTACAAATAACTCGGCAGCTGTCTGTCAAAAGCCCATGCATGCTAAAAGGAGATTTTAACATGCTCAATGCACAACAGGCAGAATTATGAGAAACAGGTTTTTAGAAGATAAGACCAGATATAAATGAGTAGAATGAGTGGAGTATGAATTAAAATAAGTTATAGAAATGTTACGTTTTTCCTGGGGCTATGCCTCAAGGTTTGTTAAAGTCTACAAGGCTGCAGTGTGTCTATGTAAGGTATCAATATGTAAAGTATTATGTCCTGACAGATATTCCTGACAATGAAGAAAGTAAGACTTTGCAGCATCTCTTAGAAGCAGAACATATTGGGATAAAGTCATGCCCATATCCAGTGATGCCTCTACAGCAAGTCATGAGTATAAAAGCTCCTACCTCGCACCAGTTTGCAGTGTATTGGCATATCCAAATAGTATTCACCAACTTTATTTGCTGTTGAAAAGTTATTCTAAAGCTTGCTTGACGGTTACAAACCCATTGCCTTTTTAAAGAATGCTTAACTCTGACTTGATGCAGTCCGACATCTAGTGGTAATCGCGGAGTATTACATTTCTTTCGAAGATCGAAAGTGGACGTCGACATGGGCATGACTGTAACACTATCCTTAACGTGTAGTGTACCCAAAATCCCTTGCATGTCGAGGTCCCTCCGATTGTTTTTTTCCGCCCAACTAGTTGGTCGCCTTATACGGAGCTCGCAAGAGGTAATATTGCTCATTAATTACTTTGTCCCATGATCGATGGTCGTCTAGTCATTGACTACTTCTCTTTGAACAACTGCTTTGTGGATTACCAACGCCAGATTGTCGAACGCGTGGCCTCGGCTCTCTGGCCGGGCCCTTACAGTAGGGAGAGTGGGACCCGGAGTTTATTCTTTTCAAGAATGCATTTCCTTTCCCTTCTCTTTCCCTATTTGGTCTGGTTGCCGTCTCCCTCTGCTACGGAGAGGACACCCTTTAAATTTGGTCAGTCTTGTAACAGCAAATTCCTGTGGAAGGACACCCATCGCTGTTGCATTAGGAGTCTACCTCGTGACCACGACGAGCGTTCTTGTATGTCATGCAAGCGCCTTCGTCCCAAGACCTTAAAGGACAGGCAGACAAAGCGGTGGATGGCCTATGCGATGCAGGCTGAGTGTCACTCCATGCTAGGCAGAATTGCATGCAGTAACCTCTGAGACCACCACATACAATTAGGACTATAGGTGTAAGCAAAAACCAATCTTTGGTAGAGGTCCGTACTACAGTTTGTGGTAGCGAGCGGAGCAGCCAGGCTTATCTCAAGAGGGAATGTGAGCAGTACAAGGATGTTACACAGTGGTCTTGCAATCAGTGGTTCAAGTAGACACTTGCACTCAAGGTTTTTGGTAAAACACTTATTTATTACACAATCATTTAAATGACATTCACTAGAAGGAGGCAACTTAATATTATACACAAACACACTTCAATACCAAATCAATACGTTTCTGAACAAATTAGGCTTCCCTGAAATAGGAGCAAAATGGCATTTGTTATTTTCAATGGGAGTAAAAAGGCACAAGTTAGCAGAATAGATCACAAATACTTTTTAGGCAGTGCCAATAGTTTTAGTACACTAGAGGACTTGATTCAGTTCAATAGGCCGAGGCCAAAGTCAATGGACTAGTGTCTTGGATAGGAAAGAGCAGTTCTTGAAATAAACGGTGAAGTCTTTGCCAAAGTTCTCAGAAGTTTTTTGTATGAAAAAGAATCATATGTTCGGTCACAAGCAGATTAGGCCGGCAAGTTGGGAAAGTTCTGCAAACTTTCATCGCGAGAGGTAAGTTCTCCCAATCGGGTTGGCACAGTAGCTTAATATGAAGAACAAGATGCAGCAGAAAGACGTTGGTTCCTGGCAGTTACTGCAGATCTTACTGTTCCTGAGCCTCAGTCATGGGGACAAGAGGGAGGACGTCGGGGGACTCCTGCTCTGCATGGGATCATCGAACATCGCAGACAAAATTTAGTCACTTCTTTTCCAGTAGCTGTAATTCAAGCACACAAGCTGGTGTCCTTCCCCCTGGTTAATGCTAACCAGCTTTGACAATGTTATCCAGGTGGCTTAAGAGTTGATTGGTCCCACCAACTCAAAGGAAGAAGTTGTCCTTGAAGGGGCTTCTCTGTCGAGATGAACAACCTGGCAATTCGGCCCTGCAGCAAGGTTTCACCGGGCAAACCAATGGTCCAGGAGTTGCAGCAGCCGTCCTCTTCCAGCTCGTCTTCGGTACTTTCGTTCCAGTGGTCGACTCTGCTTTCCAGTCCAAGAGACTCGCCTTTTAAACGGTTTTCTCCCTTTCATTCCAGCCTACCTGCCACTCGCACAGCATGGTGGCTCTCCTTGCCGGACAGTCAGCCAGCCAATCACGCCAGAGTGCATTTGGGTCTCCTAGGAGACTAAGCACAGGGAGTTTCGGGCACCTCCCTCACTTCCTGCCCACCCCAGACACTCAGACGCCAAAGGCGGTCTTCAGTCCTGAAGCCCGCCAAAGGCATAGAAACAAAGGGCCCAAACCTGGTTTGGCGCGCATAGACAAACACTAGAAGGACCTTTCCAAAAAGAAATGGCGAAAAAAAGAAAACTGGCACCTATTTAAACAAAGTGGCTTAAGGCGCCATCTTAAAAAACATGGCTCACACAATTTTTAGCTACCGGTGTTCGCGGTCCGGAAAAATTGTTTGTTGTAAAACCACTGCCCCCAGCCGTTTCGATTGAAAAGGGTAGCATTTGACTGCTTCATGAGTTTCTAGACACTGGATACTAGGTAACCCCTCCAGCATTCTATAGGAAGATGGTGTGTGCTGGGTCTACACACACACCAAAAGATGCCTATGGAGTTATCCTAAAACTCCACAATCAAAGAACACAAGAGTAAAACGCACATCAAAATACATGAGTGGGGGGAAAAAAGGCTCGCACTCTTTCCAGGTAAAATAAAAAATCAAGCCCTCAAAATCCAGCAAAGTTGCTGGGCGTCTCTAAGGTGAAGGGAATTAGCACATTTATGGGAATTCTCCCTAACACTCCCCTGTTGGCGCCATCGCTTCGAATGACTAGGATACCAGCGGCTGCCATGGCTCCAACCTGGAATCCATGGACCTTTCGGCAGAACCCTGGGGGTCCCATATACCCGTCCCCGACCGACAGACCACTGGTTCTGTTATGGGGTGTTTACATTCCAGGGGACAATGGCACGCACCACATATGCCAAATCGCACAACCCCTAAGGCCTCCTCGCAGTCCGGCACCCTGCGCACAACAGTCTTTTCGGCATGCGACTGGGCTTTTCTCTCACAAGGGCGTTCCCACAAAAAAGCACACGGTTAGCGACCCATCGTCCAAGAGCGCGCAAGCACCTAAGGCTTCGGCGGAGTTGACAACTGCAAAGACGCCAGCAGGCGTGTCAAAACCCAGCATTCAGCCTTCCGAGTCTCGCAGCTATTATTTCAGCCTCTCACAAGGGATTTATCAGGAAAATGTTCCCCTTCTGACCAGCTTCTTCCTCCTCCAGATCCCTCTGCTTCATTCCTTTGGACTAGTCAGAGATTTGAGAATTATATGGAGAAAATGGCACAATTTATAGACTCTCAGATAAATACATTACTCCCAAGAGACCCAGGGAGGAAGACTCCTGCCCCGTTCCACCAAAGCTGCAGAAGCTTCCCATTACTTCACAAATCCATCAAGAGGAGGTCTTTGACTATTCTGAACAAGAAAAAACTAATGAGGACAATCTTTTTTTGTCAGGACACAGCTGACCAGGACCCGGACTGGGATCAAGATCAGCCAACGGATCAGGGTCCTTGGCTCTCACCCACTCATACCCCAGACATTATTTGACTGGACCAGCCTTCTTCACCTCAACAGAGGGCGTTATCGCCAATAGATGACCAAATGTTATTTAATGCCATCCTAATCGGAGTCGCAGATATTTTTCAGATCGCTACACAGGAGGCTGTCCAGGACTCTTGCTTCGTTGAGGACATTCTCAAAGAAAAACCTCCCACTAGTCGGGCTATTCCACTACTCAATTCAATATAGAAAGGCCTAGCTCCTGTGTCTCCGTCCCACACAAGGGCAGTCAACCGTCGGGTTGAAACATTTTAGCCCCTCTCCATCTGACCCTGTGTATATTCAAGGTCATGCCACACCGGACTCTCTGGTTGTTACAACCACCAGAAAAAGGGCAGGGTGCCACTGTCTAAGATGGAGGCTCCCCACCCCCACAAGATAAGGATTGCAAAAACCTCTACGCCATCGGCAAACGTATTACCACATCTGGCATATTCAACCAGGATCACGAATAATACGACCCGTCTTGCTAGTTCCAGAGACATACGATGGGGCCTGCTGGCCGTCGTGACTGATGGTAGAGAGGTGACCCATAATATACTAAAGAACACTCTAGATGCTGCGGTTACTGCGGGACTCACTCTTAAACAAGGGACTCTACTCAAGAGGCACGCCTGGCTGAAAAACTCCAGCTTCAACCAGAGACTCGGACTCCCTGATAAATGAACCTGTTGAGTCTAACTTTATTTGGTATGGCTGTAGATGACGCCTTGGAGACAGCTAAAAAAAGAACATGAGACGCTGAAATCGCTCAGCCAAATTACATCCAAGCCCTTCCAATAGCGAGGAGACTCCAGCTCTCGTTCCTTTCGAGTTTGGTCTTTCTCTTGGTCGCCGGATTGTCAATAGGGCGCTCGAGGTACCCCATAGACCTGCGGACAAGGCTCATCTGGCAACAGGTAGTATCGCCAAAGAGGACAGCGTAGAGGCAAAGGTGGAGGCAGGACCTCTACCCCAAGGGGCTCCCCGACTGCCACATCAAACTGTCTCGCCAGTCCGGGTTCCCCTTCCATGCCTCCCCAGTAAGGGGACATTTGTTATTCATTCACGAATGGGAGGGGGATCACATCAGACCAGTAGGTTATTGCATGGAGTTCCACCGGCCACCTTGATACCGCCCATCAAAGAGCAGACACCCATCACCAGCACACCTGCAAATCCTGCTGGAAGCAGTACAGATCCTTCTGGAAAGGGGCACCGTAGAAGTCGTCCCCATTCATCAGGTAAATAAGGGTATTTATTCAGTGTACTGCCTTGTACCCAAAAAGGATCTCAACATGCGCCCTGTGTTAGACCAGCGCCCAACCAACAAATATGTCAAACTGCAAAAATTCTGAATGACAACATTGCAGGAGGTAATCCCGCTGCTGGTGCAGGGGATTACATGGCCACATTGGATATGAAAGATGCATACTTTCATATTTCAATGTTGTCGGCACACTACCTAAGGTTCATGATAGAAGACCCACACTATCAGTTCAAGTTTCTTACCTTCGGCATCACCGCGGCTCCAAGTGTGTTCACGAAGGTACTAGTGGTATTAGCTGCTCACCTGCGCATGCAGTCCATTCCACTCTATCCTTACCGCAATTACTGTCTTATAACAAGGGTGTTGGGCAAGGTTGTATGCAGTACCCTGTGGGAAACTGCACCAGCCTTGACCTCTTGGCAATAGTTAACCCAACCTTTGGTATAGCATGTACTACACAAGTTGGTAGAGTGACTGAGCATCCAGGCTTATCTCAAGAGGGGTCAATGTGAGCTGTAGGGTTGTAACATACAGATTCGGTATCCAAATAAACACTTACACTTAAGGTTTCTTGAATAAACAATTATTTATTAATTTAACAGTCAGTTGAATAAGCCTTCTTTAGAAGGGAGCAAATATAGGTAACACAAAAATATACTTCAAAATACACAGTTAACGCCCACCAGAGGGCGCACGGATAGGATTACTTTCCGTGTAGGCTCCGCGCAAGGGTCCCGAAAAGTGGATTGAGCCCCCACCACGAGTCCCAACCCCCCAGCTACAATTGCGACGGAAATAAGCGTCGGAAGTGTTCAGGACATACTGGCAGAAAACTCGGACTGAAACGGAGCTTTTTCGTGGAGAAACCCCCTCTGCAAGATTGGGCACGCGAAGGCAGAGCAGGCCTGCGAGATCCCGCCGCGCCCTCCAGCGATCACAGAGCTGTGATACGCGCGGAACCAGGGGGAATTCAGCGACGCACACCGCTGCCAAGGCCACCGACAAGTACAAGCACACAGGTACTCCCCCCACCTCCGTGAGCCGGGGGCCCGATCGGGCATCGGGTGCGCCCGTGGGAGGACAACCAAACCTCTCTGAACACGTTGGAGGCACAAATGGACCACTGCATTGCAGAAATGGAACACAGGGAAGAGGAAATACGCCTAAAGGTTGATGATCTCGAAAACAGGGAGCGATGCAACAACATTTGTGTGTTCGGCGTGCCCGATAAGGAAGGCGAAACCAACCTTGACCTAAAACAGACCCTACACACCATTCTGAAGCTCCTATTTAGGGATGAATTAGTGGATGAACCCAAAATTGATGGCATCCATAGGGCTGGAGGCAGCCCAGGAGGCCCAAGATCAGTACTGGCTCGTTTTCATAATTACGCGGACAGAGCTAGGATCCTAGAAAAGGCCAGACACGCACCACAACTTTCACTGGGCGAAGCAAACATCTCAATCTACCAAGACTTATCATCGCTCAAGTTGGCAATGAGGAAGAAATGCTCCCCAATTACAAGGATGCTGAAAGACAAAGGTATCAGTTGCCGGTGGGGTTAACTGTTCTCACTCACCTTTGAGTGGGAGGCCTCGACAATGAAACTTTTTTCGGAAAAGGACATTGCAGACTGTATAGCGGACGTGTTGGGTCTCCTTGCTCAATCGAAAGAAGGGGGGGGTGAGTGGCGCATTAAGGGCCCGTGGCGGAGGAGGATTCAGGGATCCAGAAAATTCCGGAGAATGAACAATTCACAAGACATGGAACATTAACCCGGTTTCCAGGCTGTCACGTTAAGCCGCACATGGCAAAGGAACAATGGGGTGAGTGGTATGGATGAAGCTCAGCGCTCGGGCACCGCCTGCGAGAAAGTGGAGGGTTTTCGGTATGACGGATGGGGGAGCTCACGCTCAGCATGCGCCAACGGTGCACCCGACTCCAGGGTCAGACTTTAGACTAATTGTTTAATTTTTGCTACACAATCGACAAACTGGGGCCTGCATGTTTAGGGTGCCCTGGTGGAAATGTGGGGTAAAACGGACACTGGAACGATGCTTAAGAAGGGGGTCAGAATTAATACTTGTAAGTTGCTTTTGCGGGGTTAAGACTACGCGGTTGGGGGCTCACTGTTTAATATGTTTACATTAGGATAGGACCGCTTGTTTTGCGGTTTCCATTGGTGGTCCGAGGCCGACTGGGTGATGTCAACCCGGACGGGTCGGACGCTGAATGTTGGGGGGGAGGGGAGGAAAGGGTGGGTTGGGAAGAAGACACATGATCCATGAGAAGATGGACCTGGGGGGCGGAAGAACACAAAATGGGACCATGAAGGGTCAAAGCGCGAATTGGAAGGGTCATCCCTTGGCCTCTTGAGGACTGGCGGAGACCAGACTCACGAGAAATGAACCATACATTGCATTATCGAACACGACACGGACCATGTTGCAGACGACATGGCCGCTTAAGCACTCGCACGACGCTCAAAATGTCACCTATATTCTCTAACGACACACTACGAATATGCACACTTAATGTGAAGGGATTAAACTCCCCCACGAAACCATCCATGGTGGCCAGAGAATTCAAGAGGTCAAACGTAGATATTCTTTTTCTGCAGGAGACACGATACCAAAGGGGGAGAGGAGAGGGTGATTCCATCACATGAGGTAGGCCCTTCCTACTGGAGCTCTGGTATCTCAAAAAAGGCGGGAGTGGGGATTCTAATTCACAGAGGCCTTCGGATGACGACTCATGAGACTTGGTCAGACAAGGAAGTCGTGGTTGTGGGAAACATTTGAGGCACAATTGTCACCCTTGCCACGCTCTATGCACCTAACCAAGGGCAGAATAGGTTCTTCCATAAAATCACTGAGAAGGTTTTTAGCATGGCCAAGGGATACACAGCTCTAGGTGGAGATTTTAATACACGGATGGACAGCTCTGTGGATAGACAGACTAGATCCGATGCACACGACCCACCCACCTCCCGAGATGAAGCTGAAATCAAATTAACCCTGGACCTATATGGCCTCACTGACAGTTGGCGCCATTTGCACCCAGCGGATAGGGGCTTCACTTTTCACTCCCTCCCTCATGACACGCTCACACATATTGACTACATTTTCCTCTCCGATGGCCTCCTGCGAATACTTCGCTCCGCGAATATACACCCCACGGCATGGTCGGATCACAACATGGTTACGGTGGATATGTGCTGGAACAACCTGGCCCCTCGGAATTCTAAATGGAGATGTAATGACTCCTTATGTGCTGACTTGGTTTTCAAAGAAACTCTTGAAACTGAGGTCGAACAATTCTTTGCCACTAATCACACAGGAGAGATTGGGAAGACGTCCGTATGGGAAGCAGCCAAGGCCACTTGGAAGGGGGTGCTCATTAGGGAAGGGGCCTGGAAAAAAAAGAACGTGCCCTGATGGAAAAGAATATTAGAGAAAAACTCTCTACAGCCCAAATATTGGCAGTGTCCTCCACATGTGAGAGACCCAAGTATCTTGCCGAAGCTAAACCGCTCAGAGAGGAGCTGAAAGTACTTATCGTGGGCAAAACAGCTCAAACCCTATAATACCTCAAACAAAAGTATTATGAAAAAGGCGACAAGGCAGACGCCCTCCTGGCGGCTCGTTTCTGTACACAGAAGGCAGAGAGATGGGTCGATCTCATCGAGAGGACTGACGGCACCCTCACAGACACGATAGTAACATCCCCCGAACGCATACAAGATGCATTTGCCTTCTGTTACGAAGACTTATATACATGTGACCTCCTCCCGAGGGTATTGACACATACCTCAAAGAAGTGCAGATCCCCAAGCTCACATCCATGGAGGCCAAATCCTTAGACACACCAGTCACAGAAGAGGAAGTCACGGAAGCCATAAAACTCCTGAAGACGGGAAAGGCCCCTGGGGATGATGGTTTCACGCCTGGTTTTTATAAGACATTCTCTGCATTCATTGCCCCCTTCCTTGCATCCTTGTTCAATCACATCTTTGACACAGGCCAAGCCCCCTCATCCCTCTCTCAGGCCCTGCTCGCTGTCATTCCAAAGGAGGGTAGAGACCCCAAATATTGTAGCTCCTATCGCCCCGTCTCTCTTCTCAACATTGATGCTAAGGTATATGCTAGAGTCATTATGGCCCGGCTTGAATTGCACTTACCTTGGCTAATACCCTCTGATCAAGTTGGCTTCGTTATTGGGAGACAGGGTGCGGATACCATGAGGAAAACACTTCACTTAATTAATGAAGCACAGGGAATTGGAGGGGACCCATCTCTTCTGTCATTGGATGCCGAGAAGGCCTTTGATAGGGTGTCATGGGACTTCTTAGAAACGGTTTTGGTCTGGAACGGGCTCGGGCCGAAGCTCTGCAGCGCCATCAAAGCACTGTACACATCCCCCACAGCGTCAGTGGCAGTGAACGGAGGCTACTCGCGCTGGTTTCCCTTGGAAAGGGGAACAAGGCAAGGCTGCCCACTGTCGGCAATACTATTTGGCTGGCTCAGAGGTTAAGGAATGATGGTAAAGTTAAGGGAATCATAGTGGGTGATCGTGAGTATAAACTAGGCCTCTACGCTGACGACATCTTACTACATCTAACTGATACCCTAAATTCTGTCCCAGCTGCGATCGATATAATCGAAGAATATGGCGAACTGGCCGGCCTGAAAATCAATACTGGAAAGTCTATCCTCCTCCCAATTGATAAAAGTAGAGACTCTGAGACGGAACGCTTTGCCCCTCTAGGAGTAAAGGTCAGCCTCTCCACACTCCGATACCTAGGCATCAATGTTACACGCAACTTGGATTCCCTATACGAGGCTAACTTCCCCCCTCTATCACTTGTCCTTCAAAATGATATCCAAAGGTGGTCCAGACTCACCATCTCCTGGATGTGCTGTTTAAATGCAATAAAAATGGTGATTCTCCCCAAAATACTCTACTTGTTCCAAATGCTCCCCATAAAAATGCCCCAAGAATACTTTATGGATACTAGAAAGTCCCTTTTAACCTTCCTGTGGCAAAATCAAAAGCCAAGAGTCCCCAGATCTTTGCTCCAGCTTCAAAAAGACAATGCAGGGGTAGGCCTCCCGGACATAGAAACATAGTATAGGGCAGCCCAGCAGCGTGTACTTGTTCCGCATGGACGCTTGTCAGGCAGCAGTCAGAACCGCAATGGATAACCTTGGACAATTGCCATCTCCGCCCTTTCATTCTGGGTGAATGGCTATGGGTTCCGGGTCCCCAGCTACGTAATAGTGTAAAAAATCACCCCATTATTGGAACAATATGGGCAATATGGAAGCCAGGCAAGAGAATGGTGGGAGTTACAACATGGCCCTACCCGTTGGGACACCTCTGGTCGCCAGGGATCCGGGATGCAATCCCGGACCCAGGGAGCTTTGAGACCTGGTATGACGCGGGATTGGAAAGGGCTGGTCAACTCTGGAGGAATGGCACCTTCATTACTATTCAGGAGCTTCAGGAGGCACTTGGCATAGGCCCGCTATCGGTCTTACTCTACCTTAGACTCAAGGGGGTGATGACAAGGGCGACATGGAAAGATCAGCTACAAAGGGACCTCACCTCGTTCGAGAGAATTATCGACACCTGTAAGACCTCTAGAGGTTTATTTAGTGCAATGTACTCGGCGTTGATTGAGGTCGATATTACCCCATCCCTCACACTCAAAAACAGATGGGAATCAGATATGGGCCGGCAGATCTCACAAAACCTATGGCTACAAATTTGTAGACGAACGGTGAAATCATCTAACAAATATTAAGCTGGTAAGTACTTTTTGAACACACAGCCTCCCGCCCCCCTGCAAAGTAAATAACCCTTTCCCAGCTACACAAATTATAGAATGTGACTTTTGTTGAGGGATGGTTAAAGCACAAAGTGAGAGGATAGAAGAGTTTTTCAGGGAGCCAGGACAGCCCATGTTAATTGGGCAGAAGTCTAGGTGAGCTGAAGCACTTCATGCGGGTAAGAAGTCTTGCACAATGTTTTAGAAGTCTTTGTACAAAATGAAATCAAAGTAGCACCACAAGGCGGGAGGCTTGTGAGGGGCAAAGCTGCAAGAAACTCTGCAAAAGTAACCAAGGCAAGTCTCAACTGGGAACTAGCAAGGCTACACAATAAGAGGTAAGTTCCCTTAGTTGTACAGTACCTTTTATTTTGAAGAAATTGGCTCCAGCTGGCTTCTGTTCCTGTGTAGGTCTGCAGATCCTGTTCCTGGGCCTCAGTCGCAGGGACAAGAGGGAGGACGATGAATTGAAGGTCGGCGGCAGCAATGGGCAAACTTCAGATCAGCGGCACTTTGCGGTTTCATCTTCGCGCGTGTCTTGCAAATGGCACCACCGCAGTTCTTGGATACCTTATGGACTGTCCTCGCATCTGGGGTCCAGCACTCTGTTGTCGCTCAAGCTTGGTCAGTCCTGCTTCATGGGAGTCTGGAGGATTTTCCTGGAGCTCGAGTCTGACTTAAAGACGACTCACTCGATTCTGGTGTTCCTCTCCCTGGCAATCGGTTCCTGCAGCAGCAATGAAAGTACAGCCAGCTGAGTTCGTCTTGGGGTCGATTGGTCCCACCAACCCAAAGGGAGAAGTCGTCCTTTGCAGGGCTTCTCTCGTCGAGGCAAATTCAGAGCTTCAACACTGCAGCAGGGCTTCACCGGGCAAACCAACAGTCCAGGAGCTGCAGCAGGCGTCTCTTCCAAGTTCTTATTCGGATTCCTTTGTCCACTGGTCGACTGTTTTCCAAGCAAAAAGCCTTGCCTTTTTATGCAGGTTCCTCCCATTCATTCGCACCCTAGCTGTCACTCTCACAGCAGGGTGGCTGTCCTCCAAGGACAGCTAGCCAGCCAATCACCTTTGGGTGCATTCCTGTAACCAAGGAGATTAAGCACAGTGTTTCGGGCACCTCCCTCTCTTTCTGCCTGTGCCAGACAGGCTGGAGCCAAAGGCGGGCTACACCAGTGAATCCCCCAAAGACAAAACTAACAAAAGGACCAAACCTGGTTTAGTGTGCTGAGTAAATATCAAGAAGGACCTTACCAACAAGAAATGGCGAAAAAAGACAACCAGGGCCATTTTGACAGAATGGGCATCCCCTGGGTGCAGCTGCAATTGCCGCCCGCATTAGAAACGCACAATGGTAGGAAAAAGAAAACCACTGCCACCAGCCATTAATTGTACAAAGGGTAACATAAAAATGTTACATGAGAAACTAGACAAAGGGGGATACTAAGTAAACCCTCCAGCACCCTATTGTAAGATGGTGTGTGCTGGGTCTAGAAAGTTACAAAATGTAAGTAAAGTCAATTTCACTTCAATGCTCTTGGAAACAGTAGTTTCACCAAGAGAAGGTATTTAAACCTTTGGGAAATCTAAGACTTCCCTGTGCCACTGCACTGAAGGTGCTGTGTGTCACAATGTAAAGATGATGCCTATGGAGTTTGGCAGGCTCCAAAGTCAAAAGAAATAGTCCAAATCACAGAAAAATACACGAGGGTGTGAGAGAAAGGTCTCGCTCTCTCCAGGTTAGAAATGTAAAGTCCTTAAGTCCAGCAAAAAGAGCCAGGGTGTCTCTAAGGTAGAAGGGAATTAGCACATTTCTGAGAATTCACCCTGGTGGTTGTCTCGGCAGCCCCCGTTCAGTCTCTGCAATGGTGGTCAAGGGACAACCTTTAGCAGTTAACCTTCACCAACCCCTGCAGTAGAATCCACTCTTGCCACAAGGGCATCTGACTGGGTGGGGTGCTCACCTCCTTAAACGTACGGCGCACAGCTTGTGGCCCCCAACGATTGCATCCAGGCACACAAACTTGTTGGAATTGCTAGCAGTGTTCAAGGCCCTGAAGGCTTTCCAAACACAACTCGTGGAACACAGTTCTAGTCCTCACGGTCAGTACTACGGCTTTATATTACCTAAACAAACGGGGATGGCATTCACTCTCTATGGCTGTCCAAACTGTCACAGAACATATGGAAATGGGCTCTCAAACATAAGATGTTTCCTCCTGTCACAACACGTTCCAGGGGACTCAGGCTTCTGGCGGACGTACTCAACAGAGACTTCCCTCTTCCCATACAGTAAGAGTGGCAACTACACGAGGACATTGTACTCAACGTCTTCGCAGATTGGGGCTTCCCAGAGATCGACGTGTTCGCAAATCTGGAAAACGCACAATGCCAAGCTTACGCTGCAAGGTATCCTCAGAACCGCTCCAAGGGGAACCGTCTCTGGATAACATGGTCAGGGAAATGTGTCTAAGCTCAAGCCACTCCCCACCCTCCCGATTCCCCTGCTCAACAGAATAGTGCACAAGATGCACCAAGAGCCCGTCTGGAGTATTCTGGTGGCCCCAATGTAGGCCCACGAACCTTGGTTCTCCCATCTCATGGCAATGTCAGTCTCCCCTCCCATGAAGCTGCCATGCCCTTACAACATGCTATCATGAGACGAGGGAGAGACCCTACATACATGCTCTCAACCGATAGTTTGGCCACCTCCAACTCCCTCAAGGATGTATGGACAGACATAGGAAAGCACGGAAACCTAACACCAGACACTGCTACTCCAGCAAATGGAAACGCTTTGTCATCTGGTGTAATAACAAGGGCATCAATCCTGTTCATTGCACATTGTCCTGTGCCTAACTTATCTGTTAGATTCAGGTCTGGTTTTCAATTCCCTAAAGGTCCACTAGGCTGCACTTTTAGCATACACCATGTCCCAAAACAAGGTTTCATGGTGGAAAATTCCAGTGGTTAAAAAGTTTATGGAGGGGTGAAAGAGCATCCAGCTCCCTATTTCAAATCCAGCTCCCGGGTGGGACCTGAACCTTGTACTTACCAGATTAATGGTGCCTCCTTTTGAATCAATGCACAGGGTGTTGGGCAAGACTGTATGCAGTAACCCTTTGGGAGACTACACCAGTCTTGTCCTCTTGGTATTAGGTAACGCACCTATTGGTATAGGTCTGTACTACACAAGTTAGTAGAGTGACGGAGCAGCCAGACTTATCTCAAGAGGGGTCAATGTGAGCTGTAGGGGAGTTGAAACAGAGATTCACAGTGACAAGTATTCAAATAAGCTCTTACACCCAGAGTTTCTTGAATAAACTATTATTAATTTATCAGTCAGTTAGAATAAGCCTTCTTCAGAAGGGAGCAATATAAAAAGTAACACACAAATACACTTCAATACTGTACACTTAGATCAGTAAAGACCCTTTTGGGATGGCCCACAGGCACAACCTACACCCTCCGGTGACTTCAATAACTAGGGTGCTGGGGACATTAATATCTTAATGTTGGCATTTAGAATACTGTTGAATTTGGTAAAAGGAAAAGGATATTTAGAACATACAAGAGACCACAAATATTCTTAATCAAGTAAATACTTTCAATTTATTCCAAGAACAGTCCTTCGGTGAAAAAGGCAAAGCCAATGTCAATAGGCAAAAGTCTAGCTGTGCTGAAGTCCTCGTTTGCAGGTAAGTAGACAAAGTTTTTGTACAATGTTTTTAGAAATCTTTGAAGAAAGAAGAATCAAATGAGCCACAAGCTGTTAGACTTGTGAATGGTAGAAGATGCAAGCAACTCTACAACAAGAGGTAAGTTCTCTCAGACTTTACAGTACCTTTGTATTGAAGAAAAAGTGCAGCAGATGACTTCTGTCCCTGTGCAGCTCTCTCTGGTCCTGGGCCTCAGTCGTGGGGACAAGAGGGAGGACGTCTGGGGACTTCTGCACTGCAATGGGACGGTCACCGCTCGCAACCAGCAATCTTTCCATACAAGTGGCACTTCGGTGTTTCAGCTCCTCGGGACTACCGCAAATAGCAACCCCGTGGTTCCTGGCTGTCGAGATGAACTTTCCTTGCTTCTGGGCTCCCGCACTCTGTTGAGGGAGCTCAGGCTCAGTCAGTCCTGCTTCCTGGGAATCGGGAGGATGTTCCTGGAGCTCTTGACCAGCTTAAAAGCAACGCACACAATCTGGTGTTCCTCTCCCTGGCTATCTGGTTACCAGGAGCTGCTCTGTGGAAATTCAACCAGCTCTGAGAAGGATGTCCAGGTGGCTTACTTTGGAGTTGATTGGTCCCACCAACTCAAGGGGAGAAGTCGTCCTTGCAGGGGCTTCTCGGTCGATATGAATTTGGAGTTTCAGCACAGCACCAGGGCTTCACCGGGCAAACCAACGGTCCAGGAGGTGCAGCAGGCATCCTCTTCAAGTTGTTGTTCGGTTCCTTCGTCCAGTGGTCGACTCTGCCTTCCAACCCAAAAGTCTTGCCTTTTATTCAGTTCTCTCCCATTCATTCCAGCCTAGCTGTCAGTCACCCAGCAGGGTGGCTGTCCTTGCCGGACTGTCAGCCGGCCAATCACTACAGAGTGCATTTGGGTCTCCTAGGAGACTAAGCGCAGGGAGTTTCGGGCACCTCCCTCACTTCCGGCCTACCCCAGACACCCTGGAGCCAGAGGCGGGCTTCACTCGTTAATCCCGCCAAAGGCAAAGCGAACAATGGGACCAAACCTAGTTTGTCGCGCAGAGTAAATCTCTAGAAGGACCCTTGAACAAAGAAATGGTGACAAAAGACCTGGCCATTTTGGCAAAAATGGCACCCTTGGGTGCTTTACTGCAGCTGCAAATGCAGCCCGCGCTAAGGAAAGGGTAACATAAAAAAATGTTACATGAGAAGCTAGACAAAGGGGATACTAGGTAACCCCTCCAGCACCCTATTGTAAGATGGTGTGTGCTGGTTCTCGAAAGTTACACATTTAAGGAGTCAATTTCACTTTACTGCTCTTGGAAACAGTAATTTTTTTCCCAAAGAAGGTATTTAAACCTTAGGAAGTCTGAAAGACTTCCCTGTGCCACTGCACTGAAGGTGTTGTGTGACACAATGTAAAAGATGATGCTTATGGAGTTTGTCAGACTCTACAACCACAAGAAACAGAGTTCAAAATTACATTAAAATACATGAGAGAGTGTGGAACAAGAGCCTGACTCTCTCCAGGTTAAAGAAATCCAGTCCTCAAAATCCTGGAAAGTTGCTGGGGGTCTCTAAGGTGGAGAGAATTAGCACATTTATGAGAATTCTCCCTAACAGTAAGAAGAGTCTGCAGGTAGCCAGGACAGCCGATGTCAAATTAGCAAAGTCAAGGGGAGCTAGGGCACTTCTTGAAGATAGCCCAAAAGTCTTGCACAATATTATATAGAGTTTAAAGCAAAGAATCCCTGTAAGGCCACAAGCTGTGAGGCTAGTGAAAAGCAAAGATGCAAGCAACTCTGTGAAGGGCAGCAAATGCAAGTCTCCAGTTAGAGCAAGCAAGCTACATAAAAGTGGTAAGTACCCCTAGTTAGACGGTTCCTTAAATCTGAAGAAAAGGGTGAACCAAACTCGGAAGTCTCAGCTACTGGCGAAACAGAGCTGGCGAAGAACCTTCCCTATGTTGGAGCTCTGGATCCCAAAGACCATCCTGAGCTGCAAACTTTACTTGAAGGCTGACCCTCTAGGGAAGACTACTCTTGAAGGTCTCCGTCATCAGGCAGCTTCCCATCTGGAAGGAAAAGAGCCAGGGAAGCATAGGCTTTACTTTCAGGATGGCCTCCTCTACAGTTAACCTATTGCGTCTACCCCAGGAGGCTACAGAAGACTTGTAGTGCCCCAGGTGGCAAGACACCAGTTCCTACAGTTAGCCCACGAGATCCCTCTGGCTGGTCACTTGAGCTTCAAGAAGACCAAAGAGAGGATAGCTCTTTATTTCTACTGGCCCAACATGGGGTTTGATGTAGACCGATTCTGTATGAGCTGTCGCACTTGTCCGACATCTGGCAAGAATGGAGCCAAGAACGTGGCACCCCTTGGTGCCTCTCCCAGTGGTGGGAGATCTTTTGGGAGGGTAGTGATTGACATTATTGGTCCCTTAGATCCTCCCACATCTTCAAGCAACCGATTTATATTGGTTGTGGTAGACCCTGCTACCAGGTATCCTGAAGCCACACCTATGAGGACTGTTACTGCTCAGGCAGTGGCAAAGGCCCTCCTTGCTATTTCTACCAGGGTTGGTTTTCCTAAGGAGGTCATCTCTGACAAAGGGTCACGTTTTGTGTCCCACTATATGCAGACCATGTGGAAAAACTGTGGAGTGACCTACAAGTTCTCAACAGCCTACCATTTCCAAACCAATGGGTTGCTGGATATGTTTAACAGAACTATGAAGAGCATGATAGGTTCTTTAGAGAAACCCCTTAGAAGAAAGTGGGACCTTCTATTGCCATGCCTTCTCTTGACTTATAGAGAAGTCCCTCAAGAAGGGGTTGGTTTTAGCCCCTTTGAGCAGCTCTGAGGTCATCCGATTAGAGGTCCTTTGGCCCTAATCAAGGAACGGTTGGAGAGTGTTCCTTTCAAGCCAGTGAGAGTCACTGACTATGTGCTAGGTCTCCGGAGGAGAACGGCACTAATGATGACCGAAGCTTCTGATCACATTAAAGTAGGTCAGGCTCTGGTCGAACATTGGCATGACCAGAAGGCCAACATGGTAGAGTTTAAAATGCCATTTATATCATCACAAACATATATATGAACGCGCCACAAGAAGATGAATATACAGTATTAAGAAGATATCCTTTCGGTGTTCTGGCCCAGACGAAAGATAGTGTGGAAAGGAGTGGAATATAAGATCACTCACCAAAAAGTGCAAGAAGACCAAAATGGCATATACATAGCAAACTATTATAGTACATACCCCTGAATAATTTCCTAGCCAACTGTGTTGAAAAACAAGGAAAGAAACATGTTGGGTTTGTTGTGATAGTTGAATGAATGAGTGACAGTTGTACGGATGATCAGGAGTTGGGAATATTGTGTTCTCCTGTCAATGTAGAAGGGTGTCGACAATAGATCTCTAATGAAATCTTATTCTATATAAAAATTGAGTATTGAAGAACTAATGTACTAGGTAACAGATTGTCTATGGGACAAAGATGTCCAAGTAAAAAGCATTTTTAGAATTTTTGTTTGAAATAATATAAACAATGTCTTTTTATTGAGATGTTTTTAGAAAATGAAAATACATTGTAATTTTTTAATAAAAATTGGTACTATTATGTTGTAATTTATTAAATAATACATACGACTGGGCTGAAACAAAAGGTGCTTGAGAAGCAAGGGACCCTGTAAACAAAATTGTTGTATTGTTGCGATTTAAAGAGGGCTGTTTATAGTGGTCCAGATATAAAAATGTCCTCTAGTCTCGCCGAGGTTTTTGAGGAGTTTACTCCAGACCAGGTTGTTCTAGTTATACCTGCAAGGCAGAGGGCCTTACAGGAAAAATGGATTGGACTCTTCAAGCTTGTGGCCAAACCTGGAGAGTTCAATTTAGTGGACTTGGCAATCCTAAGGAGGACCCAAGAGTCTGTCACACTAACCGTTTTAAGGCTTATGTTACCAGACCAGAACTAGGAGCTTTGCTTTTAGCCTCTGGTCAGGAGGAGAAGGAGGATGATGAGGGTGAACCTCCACCTGACCTCGGGGGACAACCTTCAGATGAGAAGATTGAAGGAGTAAAACTCTTCAGATCTGTGTGTGCACCAACAGGAGGAGTGCAAGTCTCTGATTCAGTTTGCCACCCTGTTTTCACTGACACTAGGCTTGACCCCTTGGGGCCATCATGATATTCTCAATGGTGACAGTCTGTCAAAAGCGGGGGTTACAGGATGTTGCACCATTTAAGAAACCACATAAAGGAAGAGGTCAAGAAGATGCTTGATCTTGGGGCATTAGAGCCATTTACCAGTCCATGGGCTAATCCAGTTGTACTAGTACCAAAGGCAGGATCCAAGGAGTTGATATTCTGTGTGGACTGTAGAGCTCTTAATGCAGTCAACACGACTGATGCCCATCCTTTACCTAGGACAGATGTGCTAGTGGGCAAACTTGGTTCAGCCAAGTTCCTCAGTACATTTAACTGAACATCAGGCTATTGGCAAATAACTCTGGCAGACCATGCCAAGGTGAAAACTGCATTTTCAATCCCAGGAGGCCTCTACCAGTTTAAGGGTGTCTTCTTTTGGACTCAGATATGCACCTGCTACATTCCAGAGGATGGTGAATCGAGTTCTGAATGGGATGGATGACATTGCAGTGCTCAGCTCCACTTGGGAAGAACATCTTGACCATCTTGGATAGGCTTTGCATGCTCTTGAACAGGCCAATCTGACCATAAAAGCTAGCAAATGTCAAATTGGTCAGAGCTAAGTGTTCTGCCTTGGACATGAGGTAGGAGGAGGTGAGATAAGGCCATTGTCTAGCAAAGTACAAGCTGTGCAAAACTGGGCCACCCCTACTACTCGAACCCAAATGAGAGCCTTTCTAGGTCTCACTGGTTACTATAGGAACTTCATTGAGAACTATGGGACCATAGCTTCTCCCTTGAATGTGATCTCAACCAAATTCCCCAAGAAGGTCAGGTGGAATGAGGAGTACACTGAAGTGGACTTAAGAAAGCCCTTTGTCAAGCTCCAGTTTTGAGAGCTCCTGACTAAAACCAATTTTTTATTGTACAGACGGATGCTTCAAATACAGCGATAGGTGCAGTTCTGAGTCATCTGGGTGAGAAAGTCGGGTAACACCCCATCTGCTTCATCAGTAGGAAACTGAAGGACCGTGAGACAAGGTGGACAACTACTTACTGTGAGTGTTGTGCGGTTGTGTGGTCTCTGAAGAAGTTTAGACCATACTTGTACGAATCTACTTTTGTAATTCAGACAGTCCTCCAACCCTTGAGGGGGTGGGTGGGGGGGATCCTAAATTGTTAAGGTGGTCAATCAGCCACCAGGGATTTGATTTCACCATAGAACACAGGTGAGGGTGTAAAATGCTGATGGTCTCTCCAGAAAGTATGACTGACTGGATTAGGAGATTCATCCAGAAGTGGATTAAATCCTCCTGTGCCTTAGTCTTGGTGGGGGGGAGGGGGAAATGAGTGTTATGGAGAATTCTCATTTCTCCAGCATGGGGTCTGGCATGGATTCACATGCTCATGAATATTCCCCGTCGTCAGGCTGGGAATCCTCGGTAAAGAAAAAACCAGTATCAGTTTCGTTTCTGATCTGTCTTTCGTAGTAACAACCAATCACTGGTCTCTGCGTCATACTGACCACAGCCAATGACTGCCCTCTACCTAAGCACCGCCTCTGGCAGCCATCTTCAGATTTTTACCGCACGTTCATGTGTTGGGATCCTCGTGCTATTGCTCTCGAGCGTTAGTGCTATTTTTCGCGCTTTTTCACAAAAAACTTCGATTCTTTCGGTCAAAAGAGCCTCAAGCTCCACCGATCCTACATCCGATCAACGGGGACCCGTGTCGGATTCGTCTGTGCCCCTCAAGGGTGAAGATTTCGTCGAGCTACACTTCGGAGGACTCCAGAAGCTTCTCAGGCCCGGTCTCGGAGATGGCCCAGGAGAAGGGAAGCTCGACGCCCGGAAAGCTGTTCAGGGTCTGCCCTGGATGCCAGCTGCAGAACGTCTTTAAGGAGGACGAACACTCTTTCTGCCTTTACTGCCTTCATGAGGACAAGACGCACGTGGAGAAGGACTGTGCGTTTTGCGGCAACATGTCGGAACGGACCATGAAGGACCGCCATCAACGTCTCGCCAACTGGCTGGAGGGTAAGAGCCCGTCTGGCGAGAAGAAGAAGAAATCCGAGCGGTCTTCTAAGACCTTTGAGGGCGCCCCGGCGACGGGGGCCCAACATAAGGCTAAGCACCGCGAGTCCGCTGGCACCGGGAGCGCCGAACGGTCGGGCTCTACGGGCGCCAGGCAGGGCGCACCCTCCCCGGCACCATCAACCACGAGCCAACGCTCTGGGTCGGGTAAGAGGAAGGCCAAGCACCCGGCGAAGCTCCTGGAGAGGCCCCGGTCGAGCTCTAAGGCAGAGGAGGAGCGTGGCAGTGCCCCCTCCCTCAAGGATAAGGCGGTGAGCGCACCTAAGGTGGTGAAGGCCTTGATCCATCCGACCAAGCCCTCTATCGAAACGGTCGCGGCGGCCCTGGCTCAGCCTGTGGAGGCTGCACCAGTGGTGGCGACCTCGGGGCCCAGAATCTCCCTGCCTCCTCGGAGGGAGTCTTCTTTTGTGCCCATCGATAGGACCCCCGTGAAACCCTCCGTGGGGAAGAAGGGGGGGGCAGGGCGTCGTCGTAGATTCGGCCTCAACCTCAGAAGAGGAGCTGATCGAGGTCTTAAGCCACGGCCTAGGCGTGGAAGAAGGCCAGCCCGTCGGAATGGACCCCGACGCAGGTGACGACGACGACATCGTCGAGGATACCGACGGGGCCCCTGCTCGCCCGTCGGACTCCCCTCTGCCAGCGCCGCAAGACAACTCGGCGGCCATTTTGTTGGCCATACAGTCCTTATGCTCCGAGATAAGGACGAGGCTACCGTTACCGACGGAGGAACCTCTCCCGTCGGGGGATCCAGAACCGGGACCTTCTGGTGTTCCCCCTACCAAGAAAAGAAGGATCCATCCACCACCTCCTTTTCAACCGTCGCGCCCCGTCCAGCCCTCCTCCCCGTCCACCCGAGGGGATGATACGGGGACTGACACGGCAGCGACGGGTACGGACGACGAGGCATACGACGAGGATTTTCCGTCGTCGCCTCCCGCCAGGGCTTCTCCGCCCGACGAGATCGGATCTTTCCACTCCATGATCTCCAGGGCTTCCGAGCTTTTCCAACTCTGCCCTGAGGAGAAGAAAAAGGAAGGCTTCCTTTATCAGCGGCGCGAGGCCAAGAGGAAGACGGTCCTCGCAGTGCCTCTGTTGGACGACATTTGGGATGAGGGCCTTTCCCTCCTCAAGAACCCTTCCACGACGCCAGCTAGAAGAGACCGGTACGAGAAAAAGTACCGGGTCCCGGACACGGCCCCCCTGTGCCTCCGGGCGCAGCCTACCCCGGATTCCGTCGTCTCCGCGGCAGCCAGGAAGAAAGCGGGGGGGGGTGCGGCCTCCACATCGACTTCCCCGCCGGACGGCGAGGGAAGGAAATTGGATGCTATGGGACGTAGAGTCATCTCGTCGGCAGCGACGACGATTAAAGCGGCCAACGCCTTGGCTATCGTGGCTCGCTACGACAGGGAGCTCTGGTACAAGATAGCTCCCCTGCTGGATTTTCTGCCGGACGACAAGAGGGCGGAGGCCCTGGAGATCCTGCAGGAAGGTGAGGTGGCCTCGGACCACGCCATCACCGTGGCGACGGACATCGCCGACACTGGGTTCCGCCAGCTGGGCAACGGCGTTTGCCTTCGACGTCGTGGATGGCTCAAAGCTACGGACTTCCGGCAGGACGTCCAGACCAGAGTCCTGGACATGCCCTTCGACGGGAACAATCTGTTTGGGAAGACAGTGGACGATTCCCTTCAGGCCATCAAGGCGGATACTGAGACGGCCCGGGCCCTTGGAGTTCTGCAGCAACGACGGACGCCCTTTCGGAGCAGCGGAGGCAAGGGCGCCTCCAAAGGTTCCGGCGGCGGTTTCGCTTCCTACCGTCAAGCGGCCCGCTCGTCGTCGCAAGAGGCCTACAGAGGACGAGGCAAGTCTAGCGGACCCCGCCGTCGTCGCCAAGGAGGTCAAGGCGGCAAGGCCGCGTCCAAGCAGGATTGAACCGGCCGTGGGGTCGGGCCCCCACCGAAGCACCCCGGTGGGAGGCCGGCTGGCGGGCTTCGTCAGCGTGTGGGAGTCCATCTCCACCGACCGTTGGGTGCTGGACGCCCTGGCCCGGGGCCACGCGCTCGAGTTTCAAAGAAGGTGCCCGCGCGTCCCCCCCGTGGCCAGGAAAGAACTTCACGCCCCTCAACTTCTCCTGGAGGTAAAGGCGATGCTCAGGAAGGGCGCCATCGAACTCGTCCCAAAGGGGCTTCGGTGCTCCGGAGTCTACTCGAGATACTTCCTCGTGAAGAAGAAGACGGGAGGATGGCGCCCCATCCTAGACCTGCGACGTCTGAACAAGTTCATCAAGGCGCAGAAGTTCCGGATGGTCACCCTCCAGCACGTCCTGGGTCAGCTGGAGGAAGGAGACTTCCTATCGTCGTTGGATTTGGAGGATGCCTACTTCCACATTCCCATCCTAAAGGGGCACCGGAAATTCCTCAGGTTCGTGGTCCAAGGGCGTCATTACCAGTTCAAAGCCCTTCCCTTCGGACTACGGTCGGCACCCAGGGTATTCACCAAGTGCCTCGCACCGGTGGCGGCGCAGCTGCGCCGCGAGGGGATTCACGTCTACCCCTACCTGGACGACTGGCTCATCCGCGCCAAGACGAGGGAGCTCGCCGTGGTCCACACGGCAAGGACCGTCCAACTCCTCACGGACCTGGGATTCTCCGTGAACTACGCCAAATCCCACCTGGTGCCCGCGCAAGTCGCACTGTTTCTGGGAGCGAGGCTCGACACAGTGTCCCTTCTGGCCTCCCCGTCGGAGGAGAGGACCAGGACCATCTTGGGCAAGGTGCAACGGATGTTGGTGGCCGACGCGGCCAAAGTGAGGTCCATCAAGTCCCTCCTCGGGATGATGTCTTCCTGCATCTACCTCATTCCCATGTGCAGGCTCCGGATGCGCCCGTTGCAAGAATTCCTGGATGCGCGCTGGATCCAGACGACGGGCAGCTTCGAGGAAAGGATCAAGCTCGACGAGAGCTTCCGACGAGCGATACGGTGGTAGGGCACCCGCGCGCATCTGACGGCGGGCATGGACTTCCAGGCCCCAGCCCACCAGGAGACTGTGACCACGGATGCCTCCCTGGAAGGGTGGGGAGCGCACACCGAAAATCTGCACGCAAGGGGACTCTGGCTCCCGACGGAGAAGTCCCTGCATATCAACGTCCTGGAGCTCCGTGCAGTGTTTTGGGCCCTCAGGTCCTTCCTTCCGTCCCTCAAGGGCAAGGTGGTGAGGATCTTCACCACCATGTTTTACATCAGGAAACAGGGCGGAACCAGGTCCCCAGCGCTGTCCAAGGAGGCGCAGGACCTGTGGCATTGGGCCGTCGCCCAAGGGATTTTTCTGGTGCCGTTTCATCTGGCAGGGATAAAAAACACCATCGCCGACTCACTCAGCAGGGAGCTGCGCTCGTGCCACGAGTGGGAACTACGGCAGGATCTGGTGGATCGCCTCTTCCGACGGTGGGGCACACCCCAGATCGACCTGTTCGCGACGGCGACGAACACCAAGTGCCGGAGGTTCGCCAGCAGGTTTCCCCAGACGAGGAGCATGGGCGATGCTTTCTCGTTCCCCTGGGAGGGCCTGTTCCTCTACGCGTTCCCTCCTTTGCCTCTGCTAATCCGGCTCATCAACCAGCTCAAGAGGTCACGGTGCAGGATGATCCTCGTCGCACCTGCGTGGCCGAGGCAGATATGGTTCCCGGACTTGCTGGACTTGTCAGCGTCCCCGCCGATCAAGCTGCCGGCGGACGCGGATCTACTCTCCAGGGAAGGAGGCGCCATCCTCCACCACGACCCGAAGTCGCTGAACTTGCAGGCCTGGCTCCTGCAGCGCTAGAGTTTGGAGGATACGACATACCGGCCGATTGCAGAGAGGTTCTTGCAAAGGCCAGGGCGTCCTCGACTCTTAAATGCTACGGACACAAATGGAAGAGGTTCTCTGTCTGGTGCCGCGTACAGAAGATTAACCCTCTACGGATTACGGCTCCCCAAGTACTGCCGTACCTGCTGACGCTGGCCAAAGCTGGTCTGGCACACGCGTCCATCAAGATTCATCTTGCTGCGATCTCCCGATACACCAGAACCACGGGGCGGACGTCCTTGTGGTCTCATCGTCTGGTGAAAGAGTTCATGAAGGGACTGTTCAGATCATTCCCGCCGGTGAAGGCTCCGGCCCCGGCGTGGGAGCTCAACGTGGTGCTGACCAAGCTCATGGGACCTCCGTTCGAGCCTCTGCACTCGGCCCCGTTGAAGTTTCTATCGTGGAAAACAGCTTTCCTTGTGGCCATCACCTCCGCACGACGAGTGGGAGAGATCCAGGCCCTTTCCTGCAAGGCCCCGTACTTGACTTTCCACGACACGAGGGTAGTGCTCAGGACGCACCCCTCCTTCATGCCCAAGGTACCGTCGGACTTCCATCTCAACGAACCCTTGGTGTTACCTGTGTTCTTCCCGTCGCCTTCGTCGCCGGCTGAGAGGACTTTGCACTCGCTGGATGTAGCTAGAGCGCTGAAGTTCTACGTGGACCGCACGAAGGGTTTTCGGAAGACGTCACAACTCTTTGTGAACTTTGGACCTGTCAATCAGGGGAAGGCTCTCTCGAAGGCTTCCATCTCCAGATGGCTCTCCGGCTGTATCATGTGCTGTCACCGGTTGGCAAACCGACCGCTGCCTGGCCGTCCGAGAGCCCATTCCACCAGAGCGATCGCAGCTACCACGGCGTTCCTATCTGGTGTGCCCCTGCTGGACATATGCAGGGCTGCTACGTGGAGGTCGACGCACACCTTCACGAAATTCTACTGCGTCGACCGGGATTCCAGGGAGGAGTCCAGGGTCGGCCAAGCAGTGCTGCGCAACCTGTTCGCCTGAGGTGAGCCTGGTGAGGAGGTAAGATGCTTAATGTTGAGTTGATGTGATGCTTGATGTTGAGCCTTTGCCACCTCCCGTGGTTGTGCATGTGTGTACTGCTATGTATTCTTTATTCATGAGCATGTGAATCCATGCCAGACCCCATGCTGGAGAAGGAACAAGTTACTTACCTGTAACTGTTGTTCTCCAGCATGGGTCTGGCATGGATTCACATGCGAACCCTCCCGCCTACCCCTCTGCGGCTCTTCACTTGGTCATACTGCCACTTCACGTGCTTCCAAATCTGAAGATGGCTGCCAGAGGCGGTGCTTAGGTAGAGGGCAGTCATTGGCTGTGGTCAGTATGACGCAGAGACCAGTGATTGGTTGTTACTACGAAAGACAGATCAGAAACGAAACTGATACTGGTTTTTTCTTTACCGAGGATTCCCAGCCTGACGACGGGGAATATTCATGAGCATGTGAATCCATGCCAGACCCATGCTGGAGAACAACAGTTACAGGTAAGTAACTTGTTCCTTCTGTGCCAATTCCCTTCTACCTTAGAGAGCCCCAGATCTTTTGCTGGACTTTAGGACAAATTTTTATCCTGAAGTGAGTGAGACCTTTTTTTCACTGTCATATTTTTATCTGATTTGGACTCTGTGTTTCTTTTGGTTTTGGAGTCTGACAAACTCCATAGGCATCTTTTGTTTTGTGACACACACCACCCTCAGTGCAGTGTCACTGGGACGTCTCTTAAGGTTTAAATACCTTCTCTTGGATTAACTACTGTTTCCAAGAGTAGTAAAGTGAAATTGACTTTACTTACCTTTTTCTCTTTGTAAACCCAGCACACCCCGTCTATGTGGGGTGCTGGGGGGGTTATTTTGTATCCCCTTTATCTACTTTCTCATGTAACGTTGTTACCCTCACTACAATTAACGGCTGGTAGCAGTGGTTTGATTTTCCTACCATTGTGCGTTTTTACCGCAGGCTGAATCCTCAGCTGCTGTATTGCACCCATGGGTGCCCATATTGTTAATATGGCCCTAGTCTTCTTTTTTCGCCATTTCTTGCTTGAGGTCTTTCTTGGGTTTTACTCTGTGCGCCAAACCAAGTTTGGTCCCTTTGTTCGTTTTGTCTTCTGTGGGATTCACGGGTGAAGCCTGCCTCTGGCTCCAGCGTGTCTGGCAGGGTAGTAAGCAAAGGAGGTGCCTGAAACTCTGTGCTTAGTCTCCTTGGTTACAGGAATGTACCCAAAGGTGATTGGCTGGCTGTCCTTGAAGGATAGTGAAATGCATAAAATAAGCAGTGTCGTGGAGCAATTTGCTATGGAATTCTGTAGGTTTGCTAATTAAATTGGCACTTGTGTAGCAAAGTTAGCTATTTAAGTTACCCTGTTTAATGAAAGCACAGCTCACCCTGCATTCCTCTCTTGCATTCAGAACTCTCTCCACCCTCTTTTCTCTGTTCAATGCAAGTTTAAAGGAGTTAGTGGAGAGAGAGTGCAGCAGTAATCATCCCCTTCACTCATGTGCCAAAGGCCTGTGGGTGGGAGTGCTATGCACATTTTGTTTTTCAAATTATTGCAAACCAGAATAACCGGGATAATACTGTCATTAAGCCAACTGTATCCTGTCTGACAAACCCCAGTGTGTTCTTTTTTATTATTATTTATTTATTTAAAATGATATAGTTTATACATAAACTTTTCATTTTTTTGATTAACATTTCCCAATATCTACAAATTACAAAATACATAGCACCGCAAAGCAATAAGTGAGAGAAAGAATAAAGAGAAAAGAGAGAAAAATAAAAAATAAAAAAGGCGCAATTTAAGTAGCTTGGGTAAGTTCCAAAATATTATCTAGAAATTGTGCGACTGTATATATCAACTTATTATTTTGACCGTCTAGAAGTTTTAGCCATCTGGAGTCACCATGTTCTTGATTTTGAGAGATCTTAAATAAGGCTCCAAAGAGGAGTCTTTTGTCAGTTAGTGCAGGGCAAATCATGATGAGATGGTTGAGAGACTCCGGTGTTTCTTGTTGCAAAAACGGCAAAAATGTTCCTCTTTTGGTATGGATCGAATTTCAGAGTCTTTGTTTGGTGGGTAAAATATTAAGTTGAATTTTCAAAAAGATTCTTCATATACTTGGGTCCGGAAAAAGTTCCAGATAATGTGGAAGTTCATTCAATGCTCGTATGTCCATCGGGCATTGTAGGTTCATTGAGTAGGATGCTTTCTCCGTGATTGTTTTGAACCAATCATTCTGCTGTAGCTTGATCTTGGCCCGTTGTGGGCGATTTATGAGCATTTCTTCCGTAATGTGTTCCTTTGCCATTAGATTCAGCAGTTCAATTCTCCATGTTTTCAAGATGGTATTATGCATTGTATGTGGCCTTATTTTAAGGATTTGCATGGCTGGGATTGGATCTTCATTTATGACCTTACGCAGGAGGTCCAACTGCTTCCACCGCACTATTGAGGCTAGTGATTGAAGGGCTAGCTCAAAACGTATTCTGGGCATAGGAAAGCTCTTTGGGAGCTGCAAGATTTTCTGCCAGAATTGTGCTTCAAGCTTTTGCCAGTTTATGTTGGTTGTAATAATCATCGCGTCACTTCCATAAGTAATGATGGGAATTACCTTTTGGCGGTAAAATGCTATGATCGGTTTCATTGAAAATTTTCCATACCGTCTGTGTAGCATCACGCCTTGTCGTGCCAGCATTTGAATTTTACCTTCCAGCCTGGTCACCCAGGCTGTTTCTTCTTTTTGTTGATGTAATAATACCAAGGTATTTGAAGGAGGCAACTTCATCCAGCGTTTTTTTGTCTAAAATGAAATTTGTTGGTTTGTATCGCTTAGAAGTCTTGTGATGGTTTAATTCCATAATTTTGTTTTTGTTGTTCGTTCTTGCTCATATATGATTCTGTCATGCGTAAATTCTCCTGTAATCCAGATGGCGTTTTATCTAGAAGTACAATGTCGTCGGCATACATGAGGTATGGAACGTTAAGTGAATTGGTCTTTGGCGGATTGAGGTTTGCAGGATCGATGTTCATGGAATAATCGGCAGTATACAAATTATACAGAGTCGCTGCTAGTGGGCATCCCTGTTTTAAGCCATTCCAAGTTCTTATGGGTTCTGTTGTTCCTTCTTTTGAAAGCCGATCGCCACTGTCGTGTTGGAATATAGGAGCCTGGTTGGTTCCCTAGTTTCGGCAGGGCAGTTCCATTTGGCATGTTTTTCCTACAGGATCGGATCTATTTATGGCGTCAAACGCCATATGTAGGTCTATAAACACTGCATAGACCGGCGCATTGTTTCGTATGTCTTCATGTTTAATCAGGTTTAGAATTAGGAGATTTACATTGGTTCCTACATTCGTGGTGAAGCCAGTTTGCCGAGTATCAAAACGATTTGAGGCTTTGGCTCATATGGTCAATTTTTGGAGCAGGTATGAGGCAAATAGTTTTTCCAATGGATCTAGCAGGGCAATTGGTCTAAAGTTGGCAGGGTTATCTCTATCGCCCTGTTTGTAAATTGGGATCAATACCGCTTTTTTCCATGTTGTTGGTAGTACCTTTAGTTTGTTAATTAAAGTTAGTAAATGGTCCATGAGAGTCGCCCATGTTTCTGGGTCTCCTTTCAGGGCAGCATTCAATAGTCCGTCCGGCCCGGGGGCTCTAGAGGAGTTTAGGTTGCGAATCATTTCTACAAAGATGTGCTTCTCCCAGGTGATGGACCATTGATTTGAAGTTGGTAATATCTCCATTTTTTTGTCGCTGTACCGTGGTTTGTAAAGATTAAAGAAATGTGTGACCCAATGGTCTTGGGTGACGTTGGATTCCATCAATTGTTGCTGCTGGGCATTGTTATTTAGCAGGTCCCTTAGAGATCTCAGGTTCTTGTTTCTGAGCGTGTTTAGCATTGCTTCGGCATCCGTTTGCTGCACTTCCATCGCATTTGATTTGTTCCAATTTCTATATCCTTGTTTTGCTTTTCGGATATTTTCCAAATTTACTGGACATGGCTCTTTTCTCCATTTTCGCAGTTTTTACCGCAGCAGTTTTCTTTTTTTTTTTTTAACTATTTCCTGGTTATAGTAATGTTGATGAATCAGTTTCTCTGTAGCAGGCTTGTTTTTTTAAAAGGGAGTAAGACCTAATCATAGTTTATTTTCTGTTCATTTGACAGCAGTGTTTGTTGGAAAATCTGTGAAATAGTAGCTAGCTGGTTTTTGCTAATTCTTAATCTGGTGTTACCTCCAACGATATCAAGCCGCGTGGGGGGCGTTAAGGGCGTAAGATCTCCAGCAACAGAGATCATAAGCATCGAACGATCGCTTTCGGCTGTAGGTTTTATTTGGAAGTCCAGTAGCATATTGGTTATGGCTGGTGATAAGTATATATAATCAATAATGGTAGAAGAGTTACGGCATGACCATGTCAGGATCCGCAGTTTCTGATCATCCAGAGGTTGATTTAATAATTTCAAGTTTCTTGCAGAGATCTCCTTCGACCAGCGCAGGGCTCTGATGGCAAGGTCATTTGGACGATTAAGGAGACCGTTTTTGTCATAAAGGTGAATATTGAGATCTCCGCAAATAATGACATTTATATCATGGTATTTGGCACTAATTCTGTCCATTGTTAAAAATACGCCATCCAAGAAGTTATCATTGATTGCCACAGGGTTCCAGTATGTATTGAAGATTGCAATCATATTCCTTTGCTTAAGTTGTGATTCTGATAAGGAATCCTTTGATTCCAGTAGAAATTCATGGATCGTCTCGCTCTTTATTTTGATAATCAGTTGAGTCCAGGAATTTATATTTTCTGTTTCGGCGAAGTTCCAAAATGGAGATATCTTTATCAACGTCAAAAGGCCTGCAGCCGTCCGGCCCCTGATCCCTTTTACAGCCGGATTGAGGACAGTGATAAACCCATCGCAGGTCGGCGTATTGGTCATCCAAGTCCCTTGGAGACATATAATGTGGCAAGATTCTAGTGCGAGGTCCGAAGGGTTGAAGAGATGGGATGATCCTCTCATATTCCAAGAGCAAAATTTCCATCTATTGCTTTTTGGAATGGTTGGTGGTTATGATCGAGTTTCTGACTCTTATCAATTGTGATCCGTCTTCCTCATAATCTCTCCAAAAAGGTTGATTATCTTGAAATTGTCTATCAGTGTCTGTTTGATTACCTGCTAACGGAGTGAGATTTCTGGACGGGTTAAGGTGAGGACTCGTATGTCTTTCTGGCCTATCATCTCGTTGCTTGTTATTGTTGTGAGATGAATACACTTGATGATTGCGGCAGGACTTTGATTCGTCAGCATCTCTTGGTTCATCCGAAATTGGTGTGAGTGCAAATCCTAATGTGAGCAGGGGGGGGTGGCCATGTCTAGTACTCGATTCATGGTCTCAGGAGTATACAGTTCGATCTGAACTTTATCTGGATAATGGTCATCTTCGAAGCTCACTGTTTTTATATCCTTTGAGTTGATTGATCTGAGTTGTGGAAGCGCATGAAATACTCTTAATAAATTAGCCCTGTTTAGTGTAACTGATGTGCATGACTCGTTGATACAGGCTATTCGAAGAATTTTTCTTTTTTCTTCCAAGGATCAGTGAATTGTGGAAGAGTATAGCTATTAGCATTTTGAGGGTTCCTTGTGTCTTTTGGGTGAGTTTCTGGGGAGTCAATTGCGGAGGCTGTTGATGACACCTTTGTAGAGACTGAATTATCAGTCGAATAGCTTGTGTCATTCAAATAGGTTGATGGAGCATCTGATATATCCTCCAGGTCTCCCATGTGGCACAAGGAAATGTCTGAAATGGTTTCACAAGGTAGATTCGAGTCATTGTTACAGGCGGTTGCATCTGAGATAGTTTCGCAGGACAAGTGTGAGTGATTACAACCTTCGATTGAGTTGATGGCATACTAATCTAATATTAAGAGTATCGATTCGTTGATAGTTGATGTCTGATGACCTCAGGGCAAGCTGAGTGTGTAGTGAGATTAAGGAGATCGTCTGCTTCGACATCAGGGGTGTTAGAAAGGATTTGTATGGGTCGTGGCATGGGCTCGCCCTTTTGATCTGGTTTCGTTGCTGTATTTTTCTTACAGTTTCTACTGATATGTTTCGTCTGTTTATTTGATTCAGGTGCGCTTGTAATATTCCTCAAAAAGGCTCGGGAGCCAGTTTGTTTTTTCCCCTTGGTTTGATAGTATGGGGTTTTGAGGTCTGTTTTGCCAGAGGCAAATCCTTAGCAAAATTTGTTTTTGAGGAATATTTGAAAGGTTTCGAGTGGTTTCATTAGCTTTAAGTTATCTGTCGGATTCATGTTTTCCGACTGTGAACAAGCTGAAGAGATTGCCATGAGGGCAGTTGGAAGCTGTGTATTCTACGAAATAACAGGTGGTACCTGGGTAGTTGCGAGTGCAGTCTGACAATCTTGGGGAGCTTTAGGAGTAGGCAACGAATGTGCCTTCAACAAGGTGATCATAGTGGTGGATAGCATGGCTTTTTCGGCTCGATCTGCTGCAGCAATTTCAAACAGTCTTGTTTGCCATTGATGGGAGAGCTCCGCTTTATCTAATCGTTGTTCTACATTGGTAATGAAAGCTTCTAGGTGTAATTGCTTCGTATGGATTAGCGCTAAGAGCGTGGCTTGGTCTTTAGTGCTTTCATTGATCGTTTCATATAGCTCACTGAACGGGATCATGGCTTGTGTTGTGATCGCTGTCAACATATTTTGTAAATCTAGCATTGTGGTTGGGATCCTTTGAAGTAGCTGTTCTTCAGGAGTCCGCGGAGGGGATTTCGCAGATACATCTTGGCCTCCTGCATAAGTGAGAGGGCTGCTGCTCTTCTTCTGAGTGCCAGATCCAAAGGGGGGGGGGGGGCATCCATTTCGTCGTATTAGTTTAAGGTTCTTTACCATTCGCTCATTTTGATTTGAAGATTTCTTTGGTAGCAGGATCACTGGCCGAGATGTTATCCTCAGAGTCGGAGTTGATGTAGTAGGTAAGTCGTTTAAACGTGTGGCTCCAAAGACTTCTTTTCTTTTTTCAATATTGGTTATCAGTGACTCAATTTCAGTAATATCTAAGGACAAGCGAGCTGCTTTTGCTCTGGATTGCTGAATATCTTTAGACTCTGCAGCGTTCGAGTGGCTCTGAGCAGTGTAGGATTGGAGCCATCTCAGTTTGGCTTGTCTAGCTTTTTCTTTTTTCGATGATTCAGGCATTTCCTGGTTCTGTAGCTGCTCTTGGGTAGGGATGCGAGGAGGGGCTGTAATTGTCTTTCATAAAAGGGCCAGATTAGTCTCAATGGCTTTATCTGTTTTACAAGTTCCTTGAATGAGCATAGTAGCTGAATCTGTTATAATTTCTCCTCCATCTGTACTGGCTTTCGCAGATGACTGTGGGGTATGTTCCACAGGTGTTATAGGTTGGGGAAGTTTTGTTTGAGGTTGTGGATTCTCGTCTAGTGAGGCTTCGATCTCAGTGGCTGGATCAAGGGGTTTCTTCGAGGTCAGGATGGGGCAGTTAGTATCTCGTAGGGAGGAGGGCGTGGGCGGCTCTCCTGCAGTTAGTTGAGGGTCCAGAGATCTCAGCGTTGCTTGCAGGTTATTTTCTGATAATAGCAAGGCTTCGCGTCGAGGTGAAGTCAGGATATGAACTTCTGGTTCTTGTGTGATGTCTGATGTCAGATTTGGGCAGGCAGGGTGAATAGCTCCCTCATGTATGTCTCTACTTGGGATCTGGTATGAGAGTGTGAGGGTCATTCTTTTTGTTGTTTCGTGTTTCTGAAATGCTTCTTTTATTGAGGGTTGGACGGAATCATTTGAAGTATTTGTCCGTTTCTTATTACGCTTTCCTCATAGCCTTGTCTGTGGACCAGATTTCATTGTCGATGATTGGCCTACTGCCACAAAGGACATGTTTATTCTTGAAGTCATTTCTGAGGTTTTTTAGCAAAAGCTCTCTATTAGAATGATCAGATTGTGGCCAATAATTTCTCTGTTTGTTCGGTGGCGCCAATGACAGACCTACAGATCCTGCCGTGTCCCAAACACAGTATACAAGTTTTGACTGTTAATTTGGAACAAGGCAATTAGACGAGGGGGGTATCCAGACAAAATGATAATTGATATTAAACTGTTCATCTTCTGTTATAGCGGAGCGGTGTGGTTCCAATAGCTCGGGGTACATGAGGAAGAGCAACACCACTTATGTGGGAAAGTTCAGGATCAAAGGGGCAAGCCCCTGCAGTCTCCTGAAGTAGCAGTGTATTCACTAAAGTAAGCAGTTTTACACTGAAGAATTAATTATATAGCCGGGTTTTTTTAAAAGCCGTGTACCAGGATCAAAGGGGCGCACCCCCGCAGTTTCCTGGTGGCGGTAATCTCCCAGAAAGATGGTCGTGAAAAATGAAGAGTTCAAGGGAAGAAAGTCACCTACCGCAAGTTCAACCGACCGTGTCACCGTGCGGCGGGTCATGGATATAGATAGTTCACCAGATCAGTCTTTGGGCGCTGCCCTGTGGTTGGGTCAGAAGATAGAGGGTTCGTCCGCACTGCCGCAGCCCCACAGACCCACAGACCACAAGACTCTGCTGCTCGACTCCGCGGCCCGCTCCGTGGTGTATGTCTCCTTTTGTAGCACAAGCCAAGAAAGGGGACTAGGAGGCCTCGTTGCACGCCGCACAAAGTGTCTTACAGGTACTGCAGCCACAAGACTTTGCTGCTCGACTCCGCAGCCCGCTCCGCGGTGTACGTCTCCTTTTGTAGCACAAACAAAGAAAGGGGACTAGGAGTCCTTGTTGCACGCCGCCCAAAGTGTCTTACAGGTACTGCAGCCACAAGATTCTGCTGCTCGACTTTTATTTATTTTTATTTTTTTTTGTCTTTCAATTGCATTTCTAAAAATTTAATAGTTTACATAATGCATAATTACAGTATTACTACTGTAAAACACTGCATTTTCTCCATGATTTACAATGAAGTGTATCTAACTCTGTGTCATTAGATTTCATTTTGTTGGGAAAGATGCATCATATTGATGAGTGAACAACTCAATTTTCATGACCATGCGGCCAAATGCTTTGATGGCAAACCTAGTCCTGTGGCCTGCTGGTTACATACAGCTTGCAACTGGTGCTCAACCCATGAGATGTTTATACCCGTTACCCTGAAAGTGAGATGGCCGCAAACTACAATATTATGCCTAATTTGCCCAGTTCTCTGCCACTATGCTATCCACTCTTAGTCTTTTACATAATGAATACACAAAGCTAACTTGAGATCTACAAAACCGTACACTGTAGTGGGCCTCCAGAGCGCACTTTGCTCTGATTATGATTGCATTGTATATTTGCACCTGCAGTAGAGAGCTTGCCAAACTGTTTTAAGAGCCTTTTTATCATATTTTATTTATTTGGGTCCGTTCATGCAGGTAACCTTTTTACAGACACTCATCCAGGGCTCGCAAATGTTCACGCACTCGCATAGTCGAGTAGATTTTAAGAAGGGCCAGTACCATTTGCAGGTGGTGTTGGGAGCTTTTATTTAAAGTTTACTTTGCAGTAAAAGTCAAATAAAAGTTTCACTGTGCATGGCTGGCCACTGGGTTGCAGCAGTGTGCCAAACTAAAGTGGGTTTATGTTGAGATGCACCATTTTACAGAAAGAATTTGCAAGGCCTGATTTATCTCACTAAATGTCCTACTTCAGCGGTATACAAAACTGCTGTATTGTTGCTGATTTTATATCTTGGGTACAAGTATCTTCTGGTGGCATTAAACACATTAGTACAAAATTGCTAATCAAATGGGTGTTTGCTAATCAAGAAAAATGTAATTAGCAAACTCTGCTAATAAATTTTTGAAAACTAATGTATGCCTTGCTGCCTGCTTTGTGAGTGACAGCTAGGCTGTGAATGAATGTGAGAAACCTGTATAAAAGGCGAGGTCTTTTGCAAGGACGGCCGAGTCGACCACTGGACAAAGCAATCGAAGAAGAAACTGGAAGATAAGCTTGCTGCACCCTACTGGACCGTTGGTTTGCCCGGTGAAGCCCTGCTGCAGTGCTGAAGCTCCAATATCCGTATAGATTAGATAAGTCCAGAACAGACAACTTCTTCCCTTGGGTTGGTGGGACCAACTGACCCCAAGAAGAACTTGACTCAAACCCCCTCCCTTCTGGCTGTACTAATTTGCTGCTGCTGGAACCTAGTGCCAGGGATCAGGAAACCCATAATAGAGTGCACTGTCTTTAAGCCAGTCCCAAGCTCCAGGAAGATCCTGAGGATCCTCCCGAAGCAGGACAACCCAAGCCTGAGCCACCTCAACAGAGTGCTGGACCCCAGAAGCAAGGGGACCCCACAGGGTGTCCAAGAACCGCGGTGGTGCTGTTTGCGGCTAGCTGAAACCGTGAAGTGCTGCTGATCTGGAGTAAGCCATTGCTGCCGCCGACCTTCAAACCACAGTGCAGGAGTCCCCAGACGTCCTCCCTCTTGTCTCCCCGACTGAGGCCCGGGAACTGCAGGACTGCATCCTGAACAGAAGCCAACTGGACCCTCTTCTTCCAACCTAAGGTACTGTCTTGACTAAAGTGGTACTTACCTTTTTTTGGTCTGTAGCTTGCATGTCTCACAGGAGACTTGCAGTAGCTGCTTTTTCTGAAGTTGCTTGTAACCTGGCTTTCACAACCCTTACAGCTTGTGGCCCAACGTTGATTCTTTTCTACAAACTCTATATAACATTGTGCACGACTTTTGTGCTATCTTCCAGAAGTGCCTCAGCTCCCTAGACATTTTCAAATGACACTGGCTGTCCTGGCTCCCTGCAGACACTTCTGACCCATTGACTTTGTGTTTATCAGTTCCTCATAGGTGGTACATAAATTACTTGTATTTCTGGAAAAGGACTAACCTATACTTCATTGTAATCTACTCACCTGTTCAGAGAACTTGTTAACCTTGTTTCCAGTCCGAACTGTTTCCTTTTAACACAACCTCAGTATTGCATTAAGTGTAAAAGTGAAATATCAATGTTCAAAATGTCCTAGCAATTGAAGTCCCCTCAGCGTGTAGGAAGTTTGTATGTGACATCCCAAAAGGGTATCTACTTACTTAACTGAAATCTGAGGAAGTGTATTTTATTGTTGCATATGGCCCTTTCTAAAGGATTATTTTAAAACTGTTAAATAACTACTTTACTAGAAAACCTTGAGTAGAAGTGTTATTTGAATACTTGTTGTTGTGAATGTTATATCTACAGCTCACATTTACCCCGCTTGAGATAAATCTGACTGCTCAGTCCCTCTACCAACTTGTGTAGTATAGACCTATACCAATCGTTGGGTTTTCTATTGCCAAGAGGACAAGGTTGGTGTAGTCTCCTACAGGATTATTACATGCAATCTTGCCTAACAGCAACCCTATAACGATAAAATGGTATATACCAAAAAATGTCAGTGGATAAAATTAAAAGGACACTATGGAGAGTCATAAAAATGACACCCATAAAGAGTAGAAGACTAGATGAGAGCAGACTCCCACTCACCTAGGGACAAGATAACATACCGAGTCTAAACAAAAAGTACAAGGGTTGACACGTCGTGTAAGATTTTCATCCTTATGTTAAATCCTCTTAACACCTACCCTTGGGCGTGGGGGGGGGGCAAGTCCCTGTGGTTGTGGCTTCCTACAGCTCCCCTGATGTGCTTCCTTTCTCCCTGCTGCTCCTGAATCTTTATTCTAAGGGCATCTGCTAGGGTATGTTGCTGCCTTTTCTGCGCCTGTTGTGTAGAACTCCCTTACCTTGCTCTTGCTTTACCTACAGACTGTCCTATTTATTGCTATTGGGACCTTTTGAACTCACCAAGAACTCTTTAACCGCAACCTGCAAGATAGTTACATATATGTGGTCATTCTTTTTGGGTCCTCGGTTTTAGGCAAAATCACCTTCAGTACTGATTTTAAATGCATTTTTTAAGTTTAACATTACACGCCTGCTCATGGGTCTTGCTGCAATGTTTCACTCATGGTTCCTTTTTTCTGTGTATTATGGGGTTGATACCATCCGCCTAATTGCATCCTAAAGTTTTGTGGCCCACTGGGTTTGGTTGCTAATGTAATGCCCCCTTCTCTCCTTCTAGGTGCTATATTTTTAATGTAGTGTGCATTTGTTACCATGAACCTGAGGGATAGGAATTTGTGAGTTGTATGGCATTTTGGTTCCTGATTTTAACTTAAACGTGTTTGTTGACTAGGGATCACTTTTCTTACCACCCCTTAACCTGTGTGTAGTGTCTGCCCCCCCCTGGCAGTGTGCTTACATTTTAGTATGAGGCCTGTTTTTGGCTCTTCAGTGTGCAGTACTGTTTTATACATACTGTGTTTTACTATGTTATGTTTCACTTAAGTTGGACTTAAGATCTATTCAGTGTGGTTTCTATTAAAGGTGTGTGTCATTTTCAATATACCAGTATGGTGTAATCTTTGGGTGCAAATGTGGGGATTAAGTGTACTTCATTACCACCCACCCTTTCACCCATGAGTTGTGCCTTGCTGCCCTGCATTAGTTACTCCATTAGTCTTTTGTCTTAGTTGTGGGATGAAATCTTGTCCTAAATGGATCTGAGATGGTTTTACATCCCTCAGAGAACCGTGAAAAAATCTCGAACGATAAATTGTAACATATTTGTGATTCGAAAATTACAAATAATTTGTAATGGTTCATATATCTATTTTTCTTTTAGTAGTCAAAGAAGTCCATCGCCAAGTCCAAATCAAACTTCCAGCTGTAGTGTGTCAAGTACAACAGCTGCACCACAGAACACATCTTCGCGAACTTCATGTTCGCTCACGCCTACATTGGCAACACACTTCAATGAAAACCTTATAAAACATGTTCAAGGTTGGCCTGCAGATCACGCCGAAAAGCAGGTATTCATGGGTTTTTACTATGCTTTGTTTGAGATGTATGAAATGTATCGTCAACTTGCTCTTTCCCCGTCACAAATTGTTTGAAATGCCTGCATCTCAGGTAGGACCGTGAAAACTTTAGCAAAAGTAGGCAGTCACTCCATATTTTGTAATGGGTACCTCCATGTGCCCAGAACTCAACCATGTAGTGTCTGTTGCCCTCCCACTCCCTTTTTCATGGATTAACTTTTGTTTGCCTTAACGTTCATGTGCACCTGCACCCCTGCCTTCCTGAAAGTATTTGTACAGTTATACTCCTACGTCCCTTCCCTTTTCCGCCATGCTTTTGAGACATTCCGTCCCGTGGGATGGGACGGGGCACTTTTGTAAAAAAGCATCAAATTGAAAAATGTGTCCTTCTCTTTTTACGCGGGGTACCGCACACAGCTGTAACCCTGTCTTCCTTAGCTCCGCCCCATGCATTGCTCTTCAGTCTTTTTCTCCGCGCAGTCTGTGCTGGACGCGCTAGCATCACCAGGAAGACCTTTTTCTTTCCCGTTGTCCTTCTCGTCTGCTCTGGTTCTGCAGCCTCGTTGTCCTTCGCCTATGCCGGAGCGTCTGGTATTTTCCACTTGTTCCTCTTGCTAGGGCGGATCCCCATTCTCTCTGCGTGGGGTGTCTGGGACCGGATCACCGTTGGGTCTCGTGTTTCTTCTGCAACTCCCTTTCGGTCGGGGCACTCAACGTAGTCTTCGTAGGTGGGGGGAAATCTTCCCACGGTTCCATCGCATTTCCAACTCTTCTTTGACGGAAAGAAGAGACGCCTGGTAAGTTCTTTACTTTTTAGGGGACTCCTTCCTGGGGTCCTGCAGGTCCGGGAGGGGCTTCATAAGCTCTGCTACCGGGGTTATCCCTGAGGTGCCTTGCAGGCCTAATAGGCGTACCAGGGTTTTCTCTGAGGGTTTCCGCGAGGGGCCTGCCTGTACCGGATCACGATCTGAGGTTCACCAATCGGGTGCTAATGGCCAGCATAGTCTTGCTTAGGCGTTGGGTACCAGAGTCTCCGACGTCTCCTCATTGGGGGCTTCTCGCACAGACACTGGGGTGCGCCCTGAGGCCTCCGTTGAAGCTTTCTATACCAAACCACGGTCCAAGACCCCATAGTACCGGCTCTGCCGAGGTTCCTTCTGTCAAGGCTATAATTTCAGTCGAGTCCCCTGACCAGTCTGGAGTCAACTGACTCATCACATGTGACGCAGTTCTCCTCAGATGTTCACAAAATGGTGGGTGTTCCTGCGTGTTCTACGGCAGCCATTTTGGAGCCTTCCCTCACACCCACGCCATCATCGGTGGGTACTGGGAACCTTCTTTTCGGTGGGCAACCCTTTCCACGTGATAGCGTGAATCCGTTCCGCCCTTCTTTTACTGGCGTGCTCGGATGACAGTACCACATTCGGTCTCGCTGCCTCCTACATCTGCCTCGTTGGTCTATGTAGACCTGGTGGGTGGCGGGCCTTCTTGTCAGCCCTCTTCACTACGTTTGTGGGGTTATGCCCCTCATGAGAGGCCTCTGCCCACTCCAGCGCCTAAGGTTTCGGCAGAGGATGCCTTTTGGGAAATTTCAGAGTCTAATGAACTCTGATCCCCTGACGGAGTACTTTAAGGTCTTTAGAGAAATCTGCCCTCAGACGCCATTGCCTGCCCCAACAGTTCCTGTCACGGCATCTGTTGCCCCAGCGGTAGCTCCTCCTCTACCTCCGGGCCCTCCTCCAGCTCTTCCACCTCTGCCTCCCTTGTCACCGATGGACAAGTCCTCAGCAGAGCGTGATGTCAATCTGACGCCTGTTGCGTCGCAGTCGGGGCGACCCGGATGCCCCAGACGACCCCTTGCCAGATCAGGATAGGGAAGACCAGCCCCGCTCTGTCGGAGCATTTCGTGACCGGGTACTGGACATGGCACGCCTAGATATACCAGTGCCTGAGGCACCCACTCCGCAGGAAGAGGTGCTATCGGGGGCGCTAACCTTGTCTCCACAGGAGCGCACCGGCCTGTTCCTCCAGAGGGATGTTCTGGCTGAGGCCCACAGGGTCTGGGATAAGCCCCACACCCGGCTACACATAAATAAAAGGATTGACGCCCGTTATAGGCTTCACACCTCAGAGGAAGTAGCCTTGGCATCATGTCCGCTCCTGTCCTCGACGGTGGTAGCAGCCGCCACTCTGCAATCTAAGTCGGCTTCTGCGACTTCCGTAGCTGCGGACCAGGTTCTGTTCAAGGAGGACAAATTACTTCATTCCTTGGGCAAGAAGATTTTTGCCAACTCGATGCTGCGGTTGCGTCCGGCTAACACCGAGCTCATTTTAGTGGCGATGAATATGAAACTGTGGAGAGATTTAGCTGACTTCCAAGAGTTCATTCCGGCTGACAGATTGGAAGACTTCAAGAGTGGTCTGTCAGACGCCAGCGTGTTAGCACAGACTATGCTGGAGGCTGCTGCGCACCATGTCAACACCTCGGCTAGAGTCCTCATGCTGGGGGTGGACATCTCTCGTCAAGCTTGGCTTCATGCAACGAAGCTTTCAAAGGAGGTCCAAGATAAAGTTCTCGACCTACCTTTTGATGGCAAAGAGCGGTTTCATTCTTAGATGGATGACGAGCTCACCAAGACTAAGGCCAGCACGCAAACTGCCAAGTCTGTCGGTGCTAGTGAAAGCCCCAGTCAACGCTTAGATTTCTGGATCCCAGTCTCGGCCGCCCTCAGGCTTCAGAGGGATGCAGGACCGCAGGTCTCGTAAGACTGACACGCCGAGAGGTAACTCCTGTCGGAGACAGCAACGAAGTTTGTTTGTCCTCTGTCTTCAGCCTCCACTTCAGGGACAGGTAGTCTTGCCTCCGAAAAGTCTGCAAAATATGTTTTGGCGCTCGTGCGAGACTCTGGTGGGAAGACGAATCTCGTCTCATCTGGAGGCATGGTAAACAGTGACCGACCACTGGTGGGTTTTGTCCATCGCTCGGGCAGGCGTCTGCTTGCCCCCTACCACACCCTTCAATCCTCCCTTTCAGTAGTC
Source organism: Ambystoma mexicanum (assembly GCF_040938575.1). Classification (NCBI taxonomy): domain Eukaryota; kingdom Metazoa; phylum Chordata; class Amphibia; order Caudata; family Ambystomatidae; genus Ambystoma; species Ambystoma mexicanum. Next base: position 863,006,842 of record NC_090924.1, on the reverse strand, counting down.
TGGGGCACCCTCCCTCTGAGCTGAGGTCCAGAAGCTTCTAGATCTCGGGGCGATAGAACCCATTCCCCTGAGGGAACAAGGGGAGGGCTTCTACTCTTGTCTATTTATGGTGCCAAAACCCAGCCAGGCTGGCCTGCGCACAATTCTAGACCTTTCCTAGTTCAACCTTTCGAAGGGATTGTGTCCTCCGACGTATTCCTCATCTTAGATATATCCTTCCAGCTCTGCTGGCCTCGGAAAAATTTTTCTCCAGAGGGCGCTGCGCGTCGACGTCCCTCGAGTCGATGACCCTCGACAGCCGCCGTATCGACGCTCGACGTCATCCTGCCTATAAAGGCCGCGCGCAGCGTCCGTTGCTCAGTTCCGTTTTTCCGCGCTACTCGGTGCCTCGGAATACCGTTGCTCAGTTCTTAGTAATATTTACTTCAAGTTATTCGAATCGTACTCCATGGCTTCCTCGTCGGAACCGACAACCCCTCGATCCGGCTTCAAAAAATGTCGAGATTGTGGGAAAAAGATGTCGTTGACCGATCCTCACAGAAATTGTCTGTGGTGCTTGGGAGCCGAACACCATTGTTCGGAGTGCGAGGACTGTATGTCCATGACAGCTAAGGCCCTGAAGGAGCGTAGGGGGAAGCTGGAGAAAGGTAAGACTTTTAAAGCTTCTTCTTCTTCGACGAAGTCGAGACATTCGTCTCCTCGTCACCATTCACGCTCCAGATCTCGGAGTGGGTCTCATCACTCCTCGAGATCGAAACACTCGAAGAGGAAACGTCGAAGATCCCCTTCTCCGTCTTCCTCTTCCTCTGTTTCGCCAAAAAGAATCCCTTGCCCCACGAAACTTAGTTCCCGGGCTGAATGGGAGGAATTCAGAAAAAACATGAGCGTCTTCGAGAAAGCGGCCTCGACCCCCTCGAAGACTGCCGAGAGCGATGCTCTGGTCGAAAGACCCAAAGGTCAAAAACGCCGCGAGTCGCAGTACCCGGCGAAAGAAACCTCTCAAGCGCGTCTCGAACCCTCGAGTAGGACTATGACCTCCAAACCTTCCTCGAAGGTTCCGTCGACGCCGTCGACGAAGGTTCCGTCGACGTCGAGGTCTTCGACGCCGTTGTCGAAGGGACCTTCGACACACAGGTCTGTCGACTCGACGCCGGCCTCGACACCGGCGTCGACGCCGAGAAAAGTCACGATGACCACACATCCAGTGACGATTCCCAGGCCCTCGACGTCGATGGCGTCGATATTGTCGAGTAAAATTCCAATTCTGTCGAGGTCCTCGAGGCCTCCACCTCTGTTTTCGACGCCACGCTCGAAGCCTTCGACGTCGACGACATCGACGTTTTCGAGGCCAATAATGACAAGTTCAGCACCCTCTGCCTTGGAAATGGGATTTACTCCCTTTATTAGTTCAGAACAATTGAGAACTATATCCTCAATTTTAGAAGAGGGTGATTTGTCAGAACAAGATGAGTTACAGGGACCTGTAACCCCAGTTAGAGAGGAATTTTCCTCTGAAGAGCGCAGATTAAAGGATCTTCATGATTCTTTACATGAGGCAAGTGGTTTAGACACTTCCCCTGAGGTGGATTTTGCTAAACCAGACCCGGGGGAGCATGCTGAAACCCCCTACAGAGCCTTAATGGCCAGAATTACAGAGTTCATGGGGTGGTCTACACCTTCACAATCTTTCCAGCAAGATGACCTCACGGATATTCTTGACAAAGGCCCACAAGAGGATCCAGTGGTGCCCTTTCATAAAGCTCTTCAGAGAAAGATCATGACAAACTGGGAAACCCCAGATGTAATACCAGCAGTAAATAAAAAACTGTCTGCAAAGTACAGGGTATCTTCCACAGAACCAGAGTTCTTGTCTAAACATCCATCCCCAGAAAGTCTGGTGGTACAAGCAGCATCCTCTACCGACGTCAAGACGGCTTATCCTACTGTCCCACAGGACGGGGACGATAAAAAATATGATGCTATGGCTAAGAAAGTCTTTTCAGCATGTAGCATGGCGTTAAAGTCTGTTAATGCTACTTGCACCCTTGCTAGGTTCAGCCATACACTTTGGGAGTGTGCTTCTACAGCGGCTGACTGCATCCCGGAGGGAGAAGAAAGGGATGCGTTCCTGAATATTATACAGGACGGTAAAGACGCTATGTGCGAATCCCTCCAGACGGGCATTGATTCGGCTGACAGTATCAGCAGAGCAATGGCGGCAAGTACATCAACCAGGCGGTTCGCTTGGTTGAGAAAGTCGGGTTTTGCCCCAGATGTGCAAGCCAGGCTCTTGAACATGCCATTTGATGGCTCTTCTTTGTTCGGGAAAAAGGCGGATGACAGTTTAGAGAAACTGCAAACTTCAAAAGCAGCAGCAAAATCCCTAGGAGCTGCAATCCGTCAGACTCCTTTTCGTCCCACAGGAACCTCTGCGAGGGGCAAGTCCTTTCGCTTCTACTCCTCATTCGGAAGAGGTAGAGGACGTCCGGCTCAAAGGGGTCAAAGAAGAACTACCCGAGGTGGACGGGGTAGATATTCTAAAGCCGCAGCAACAGCAGGTGCCTCTTTACCATCGGCATCTGCATCAGCCGCCCCAAAACCACTCTGAGGACTTCGCTCACAGGACACCTGTAGGAGGCAGGTTGACTCAACATCTGGCGGAATGGCAGGCTATCACGTCAGATGCTTGGGCATTGGAAACAGTTGCCCAAGGTTACTGCCTACCTTTCCTACGTATACCTCAGAGTCATCCACCGGGGATCAGCTCTCAGAAAGCTCCAGATCCGCTCCTCTTGCAGGAAATTATAGACCTGCTAGAGAAAGGTGCCATAGAACCGGTACCTGTAGCGGAGAGGAACAAGGGCTGGTACTCCCCTTACTTTCTCGTTCCAAAGAAAGACGGAGGACTGAGACTCATCTTGGACTTGCGAGAATTGAACAAATTCCTCAGGAAAGACAAATTCAAGATGGTCACTCTTTCTCAGATCCTCCAGGCCCTTCAGTTTCAGGACTGGTTGGTATCTCTGGACCTTCAGGACGCTTATTTCCATGTGCCTATCCATCTCAAACACAGGAAATACCTGAGGTTCGCAATTGGCAACTCTCACTATCAATTTCGAGTACTGCCTTTTGGGCTGACCTCCGCCCCGAGGGTCTTCACCAAGTTAATGTCGGTAGTGGCGGCAAGTCTAAGGAGGGAAGGGATTCACGTCTACCCCTACCTGGACGATTGGCTGATCAGGGCTGTTTCTCCGGAGCAAGCTCAGAGCCAGCTAAATCACGTATGCTACTCCCTTCACAAGCTGGGCTTCTCCCTCAATTTAAAGAAGTCTCAAATGATACCATCGCAGAGACTCCAGTTCATAGGAGCGATCCTGGATACTTCCCTGGGAAAAGCCTCGCCACCAGAGGTGAGGGCTCAAGATATTGTACAGATGGTTACCAAGTTCCAACTTGCCCAACGTCTCCCAGCTTTCGACTTTTTGAGGTTGCTAGGCCTCATGGCATCCTGCATTTTCCTTGTGCCAGAGGCTCGCCTGAGAATGAGATCCCTCCAGTGGGCACTGAGGACTCAGTGGTCACAATTCTCAGGGAGAATGACAGATCTTCTTCAGGTTCCCGGCAGGGTGGCTCGAGACCTTCAGTGGTGGGCCTGTCAGGAGAACATTCTGAAAGGAGAACAGTTTTGGCAACCCTGGCCGGAGATAACAGTAGTCACGGATGCCTCACTCACGGGGTGGGGAGCCCACGCCAACGACTTGACCATCAGCGGTCGTTGGTCTCCATCGGAGTCCAGACTACACATCAACCTGTTAGAGCTGAGAGCCATCAAACTTGCGTTGAAGGCTTTCCTGCCAGTTGTACAAGGGAAGAACGTCCTGATAATGACGGACAACACGGTGGCCATGCATTACCTCCACGAAAGAGGAGGCGTAGGATCACTACCCCTGTGCAGAGGCGATGCAGCTCTGGTTTTGGGCAATCCAAGAAGGAATCTCTCTATCGGCAGTTCACCTAGCCGGAGAGAAGAACTTGACAGCGGACGCTCTGAGCAGGCAGAACACAGTCTCTCACGAGTGGGAGCTAGCTCAGGAAGTCCTTCAAGAGATCTTCGCCCTTTGGGGAACCCCTCACGTAGATCTGTTCGCCACCAGCCTAAACAGGAAATGCGACCTGTTCTGCTCAAGGGAATTTCCTCCGAGAGGAGCTCTGGGAGACGCGTTCATAGTGGACTGGGAGTTTCCGCTTCTGTACGCGTTCCCACCGGTCCCTGTCATTCCTCAAATGATCAGGAGGTTGAGAAGATTCCGGCGAACCATGATCCTAATTGCCCCGGATTGGGCCAGGAGAACGTGGTACCCGGACCTTCTAGACTTGTCCATCTGCCCTCCATTTCGACTTCCTCTCAGAGAGAACCTACTCTCACAGAAGGGAGGTCAGGTTCTCCATCCAGACATCAAAACCTTCACGCTTGGCTTCTGAACGGCTGAGGTACAAGGATTGGGACCTCCCTGATGATGTTATGGAGGTGTTGCTTTCGGCAAGGAGGCCAGCAACAAAGTCTTTATACCGCTGCCGTTGGAACAGATTTTGCAGCTGGTGTAGAGAACAGAATATCGACCCATTTTCATGTGGTACACCAATGGTTTTGTCCTTCCTACTATATTTGGCAAATTCAGGCCTTCAAGTTGGCATCATTAAGGGCTATCTCCCAGCGCTATCTATCTTTAAGCGTACTGCGGAGGAACCATCCTATTTCAAATTACCCTTGGTAATACAGTTTCTAAAGGGGTTAACCAATGTTTATCCCCCAAGACCATTCCAAGTTCCCCTATGGGATTTAAACTTAGTATTAACTTTCCTGATGGGGACACCTTTAGAACCTCTCCATTCTTGTTCGTTAAGATTCCTTACCCTTAAGACTGTTTTATTAATAGCACTTACATCTGCTAGAAGGGTGAGCGAATTACAAGCTCTTTCTTGTAAACCCCCTCATACAATCTTTCACAAAGACAAAGTTGTCCTGCAAGTGAAGCCTAATTTCCTCCCAAAAGTAGTCTCTGAATTCCATATCTCTCAGAAGATTATCCTACCATCTTTCTATCCTCCTCCTCACCCGGGGAAAGAGGAAGAGAGGTTACACAGACTAGACCCTAGGAGGGTTTTATGTTTTTACATTAGTAGACTAGCCAGGATAAGACAGGCAGACCAGCTGTTTGTAGGCTACACAGGTCACAAGCTGGGGTTACCAATAACTAAGCAGACCATTTCCAGATGGATCATTCTAGCCATTCTGGAATGTTATAAACTGGCAGGGAAAGAGCCCCCTCAAAACCTTAGGGCTCATTCGACCAGAGGTATTGCAGCTTCATCGGCCCTCAAAAGAGGCGTGCCGGTTAAAGACATATGTGCGGCCGCTACATGGTCGTCTGTCCATACCTTTACACGTTTTTACAATCTGGATTCCTCCTCTAGTCAAGAGACTAGGTTTGGAAGGGCTGTACTGCATTCTATTCACCAATAGAAGACAGCGTGAAGTCAGTACTCCCTCCTCCGAATATAGAATACTGCTATGGGAGCCTATCTGAGATGAGGAATACGTCGGAGGACACAATCCCTTCGAAGAACAAGTTACTTCTTACCTTGTAACGTTCTTTCGACGGGATGTTCCTCCGACGTATTCCTCATCGACCCTCCCATCCATCTCCGCAGTTTTACTTCCCTTGTTGTTGCAGCTTACGCTCCTTCAGGGTGATTAGTCTAGTCCAAACAGTAATACTGTGGGCTACAAAACGGAACTGAGCAACGGACGCTGCGCGCGGCCTTTATAGGCAGGATGACGTCGAGCGTCGATACGGCGGCTGTCGAGGGTCATCGACTCGAGGGACGTCGATGCGCAGCGCCCTCTGGAGAAAAAATTTTCCGAGGCCAGCAGAGCTGGAAGGATATATCTAAGATGAGGAATACGTCGGAGGAACATCCCGTCGAAAGAACGTTACAAGGTAAGAAGTAACTTGTTCTTTCTCTTCCCCAAGAGAAATTTAAGATGATTACGCCCAGTCAAATAAAGTCCTCTCTTTAGAAGGGCGACTGGCTCAGCATTGTGGACCTTCAGGATGCTTATATGCATACCCTGATCTGGAACCCGCATCGGAAATATTTGCGGTTCTCCCTGGGAGAGGAGCACTATCAGTTTTAAGTGCTCCCTTTTGGTCTCATCTTCATAAAGATGTCAGTTATTGCAGATTTTTTTAAGGCTACAGGGTATTCATGTGTATCCATATTTGGACGACTAGCTTTTGCGCAGTCCCTTTCTGGTGATACCCTCAAGCAATCTCCAGTCTCTCCTTCAGCTTCTGTTCAGTCTTGGGCTGTCGGTGAACTGGCAGAAATCCTCCATGACCATCTCTCAGGACCTGATATTCCTGGGTTTCTGTTGGAACGTGATCGACTGCAGGGTGTACTTGACGGTGGACAGGATGGCGGATCTGTTAACCACGTGTCAAGTCTTCAGTCAGTTAGAACATGTCTGCCTGGTGGTTCCAGAGGCTTCTGGGCCTCATGGTCTCGTGCGTGCTTGCTCTTCCCCTGGTGCGTCTCAAGATGCGACTTGCACACTTGGTTCTTGGGAGCTCCTAGTCGTGGACCTGGACACCAAAATAATCCCAATTCTCCAGCATGGGGTCTGGCATGGATTCACATGCTCATGAATATTTCCCGTCAGGCTGGGAATCCTCGGTAAAGAAAAAATCAGTTTTGTTTCTGAACTGTCCTTCCGTTCTACTAATAACCAATCACTGGTCTCTGGGTCATACTGCCCCCAGCCAATGACTGCCCTCTACCTAAGCCTCTCCTGGCAGCCATTTTCAGATTTTTACCGCACGTTCAAGTGTTGGGAGTCCTCGTGCTGTATCTCTAGAGCTTTTACTGCGTATTGCGTTTTTTCGAAGAGTTTACTTTTTTTTTTTTTCTGGTCATTTTGAGCTTCAAGCTCCACCGATTCTTCTTCCGATCAACAGGGATCTGTTTCGGAATTTTCTAAGCCCCTCAAGGGCAGATTTTCGTTGAATTACATTTGGAGGATTCCGGAAGACCTTTGAGGCCTACCCCGATTCGGAAATGGCCCAGGACAAAGGAGATTCGACACCTACTGGATCCAAACTGTTCAGGAACTGCCCACGATGTGGATTACAGAATGTCTTGAAGGAAGATGAGCACTCCCGGTGCCTCTACTGTCTTCACGCCGACAAGTCGCACGTGGAGGAGGACTGTGCGTTCTGTAAGAACATGTCTGTCCGGACAATGAAGGACCGTCTTATTCGGCTCACCAACTGTCTGGAGGGGAAGAGCCCAGCAGCAGGTGAGCAGAAGTCTGAGCAGTCTTCGAAGACCTTTGGGGGTGCTCCAGCAATGGGGGCCCAACAAAAGCCAAAGCACTGCCAGTCCAAGGGCGCCGTTGGTTCGTGCTCCTCAGCTGCCAGCAGGGCGCAATGTCACCGCCATCATCCACAAGCCAACGCTCTGGCTCGGGGTAAAGGAAGTCGGAGGACCTGGGTAAGCTTCAAGAGAATCCCCGGTCGATCCTGACGGAGAAAGCCGGGGGGGGGGGCAGTGACCCTCCCCCTAAGGTCAAGGCCTCAGGCACTCCCAAGGTCGTAAAGGCCCTGATTCACCCGGCAAAGGCCTCAATTGAAGGAGTCGTTTCGGGCCTGGCGAAGCCTGTGGAGGCGCTACCCCAGTGGAGACGACTTCCGGGCCTAGAGTTTCCCTGCCACCCCGGAGGGAATCCTCTTTCCAGCCGATCGAGAAGACCCCCGGGACGAGAAAGGGGGGGGGGGCACGGTAGCCATAACGGACACAGATACCACCTCCGAGGATGAGCTGGCTGGCGTCAAAGCTTTCCTGGACAAGAAGTTTGAGGCCTATGGGAGGGATCCCGACGATGCGGACGTGGAGAGCAACGATGGAGCTGACGAGGAGCCCCGGGCCATGGAGGAAACAGAGGACCCCACGCCCCAGCCGTGGCTCCCTTCACAACTGATGCCTACGCCTCAGGACAATTCAGGAGCAATCTTGATGGCTTTGCACACCCTGTGTACGGAGATAAGGACAAGGTTGCCCTTACCCCCAGCGGACGATCCAACGGTGCCTGGACCATCGGGGAGCCCACCGAAAAAGCGGAGGCGGATCCAGCCTCCCCCTCACTTCCAGCTTCCCTATCCCTTCCAGCCTTCACCTCTATCCCCTCCACCGAGGGATGAGACTGGAACGGAGACGGTGGTGACGACGGGATGGATCTCCCATCATCCCATTCCTGGGGCTGTTCTCCCCCTCAACACCCCCCACCCCCCCCCCCCCCCCCCCCCCGCCGGAACCTCCCCTCCTGATGAAATTGGTTCTTTTCACGCCATGATCGCCGGGGCATCTGAACTTTTCCAGCTGTGCCCCGAGGAGCAGAAGGAAGGTTTCCTCTACCAACGTCGGGAGGCCAAGAGGAAGACCGTCCTCTCAGTCCTGTTACTGGACGACATCTGGGGCGAAGGACTGTCCCTGCGGAAGAACCCGTCCACAGCCCCTGCGAAGAGGGACCGGTACAAGAAGTAGTACCCGGTCCCAGACTCCGCTTCTAAGTGCCTCAGAGCACAGCCGTCCCCGGATTCGGTGGTCTCCGCGGCGGCCAAGAAGAAATCGGCAGAGGCGACGGCATCAACTTCCACTTACCCACCAGACAGAGGGGAAGAAGCTGGATGCCATGGGACAACGGGTCATCGTCGCTGCCGAAGAGAACATCAAGGCGGCCCTCCCGATCGTGGCACGCTACGACAGGGAGCTGTGGTTCAAGATCGCTCCCCTCCTGGACTTCCTCCCAGACAAGAGGGCGGAGGCCCTTGAAATACTACAGGAAGGTATGGTGGCTTCGGACCACGCCATCACGGTGGCCACGGACATTGCCGACACCGGCCTTTGCCAGATGGGCAACAGCGTCTGCCGCCGCGGTTGGCTCAAGGCCACCAATTTCCATTAGGACGTGCAGACCAGGGTACTGGACATGCCCTTCGACGGTAACAACTTGTTCAGGGCAGCGGTGGACAAGTCGCTACAGGCCATCAAGGCGGACACCAAGACGGCCCATTCCCTAGGCGCTCTTCGACTGCCATCCTTTCGGACCTCCGGAGGTAAATCTCAAGGTGCCTCCAAAGGATTCTGCAGCAGTTCGTTGTACTGCCAAACTGCCCGTTCCTCGTTGCAGGAAGCTTACAGAGGCCGCAGCAAGAACGGTGGATACCATCGTCGTCGCCAAGGAGCCCAGGGTGGCAAGGCCTCGGCGAAACAGGATTGATCTGGCTGTGATGTCTGGCCCCCACCTAAGCACCCCGGTGGGAGGCCGGCTGGCAAACTTCGTCGGGGGGTGGGAGTCAATCTCCACTGACCGTTGGGTGCTGGATGCCTTGGCCCACGGGCACACTATGGAGTTTCAAAGAAAGTGCCCCCATTTCCCTCCTGTGACCAGGACAGAAAACCATGTTCCACAGCTGCTTTTGGTGGTACGAGCCATGCTGAGAAAGGGCGCAATAGAACTAGTCCCAAAGAGGCTCCAGGGCTCCGGAGTATACTCGCAGTACTTCCTCATCCGAAAGAAGACCGGCGGCTGGCGACCCATCCTGGACCTTCGGCGCCTCAACAAATGCATCAAAGCCCAGAAGTTCCGGATGGTTACCCTTCAGCATGTGCTGGGACAGCTGGAGGAAGGCGACTTCATACACAAAGGACATCGAAAGTGCGGCACTACTTGTTCATGGCCCTGCCCTTCGGGTTGAAGTTGGCTCCAAGGGTCTTTACCAAGTGCCTGGCACCGGTGGCTGCGCCTGCAGGAGATCCACGTTTACCCCTACCTGGACAATTGGCTCATCCGAGCAAAGTCAAGAGAACTCGCCGTCGACCACACAGCGAAGACCGTCCACCTGCTCAAGGCACTGGGATTCTCGATCAACTTTGCGAAGTCCCACTTGGTACTGTTGCAGGACGCCCTGTCCCTGGGAGCCAGACTCGACAAAGTGGCGCGGTTGGCATCACTGTCGGAGAGGACGAGGGCCATATTAGGAAAGGTACAACGGCTGTTGACCATGGAAGTGGCCAGGGTGAGGTCCATCAAGTCCATTCTCGGCATGTCATCTTGCATCTAACTTGTGCGCCTGTGCAGGCGGTGGGTGCGACCACTGCATGCCCGTTGGATGCAAGTGGTGGGGAGCTTCGAAGACTAGATCGCCCTCAAAGAGACTGTAGCAAGCCATCCGGTGGTGGGGCACCCGTGCGCTTCTTGCGGTGGGCATGGCCGTCTAGACCACAAGGCACCAATAAACGTTGACAGACTCCTCCCTCGAGGGATGGGGAGCGCACACCAGTGATCTCCTCGCAAGAGGCCTTTGGCTCCCGGAGGAGAGGTCCCTGCACATCAACGTCCTGGAGCTCCGGGCTGTGTTCTGGGCCCTCCAGGTCTTTCCTTCTGTCCCTCAAGGGCAAGGTGGTACCGATCTTCACTAACGATACCACTATGATGTTCTACATCCGGAAGCAGGGGGGCACCAGATCCCCAGCCCTATCCAAGGAAGCTAGGATCTGTGGCACTGGGCCGTCGCCCAGGGGATGTTCCTGGTACCTTTTCATCTGGCAGGAGTCAAAAACACTGTCGCCGACTCACTCAGCAGGGAGCTGCGCTCTTGCCACGAGTGGGAGCTTCGGCAGGATCAAGTGGATCTCCTATTCAGACGATGGGGCAGTCCCCAGATTGACTTGTTTGCGACGGCTTCGAACACCAAGTGCCGGAGGTTCGCCAGCAGGTTTCCCCAGCTGGGCAGCATGGGCAATGCATTCTCCTTCCCTTGGGATGGCCTGTTCCTGTACGCGTTCCCGCCGTTGCTTCTGCGACTCATCAGTCAACTCAGACGGTCCCGGTGCAGGATGATCCTCGTTGCACCAGCATGGCCAAGGCAGATATGGTTCCCGGACCTTCTGGACTTGTCAGCGCATGATCCCCCTCCCCCCGCCCAGTCAAACTGCCGACGGGCGCGTATCTTCTCACCAGGGAAGGAGGCGCTATCCTATATCACGACCCGGGATCTCTGAACCTACAGGCCTGGCTCCTGCAGCACGAGTTCGGAGGCTACAATATCCGGCCGGACTGCAAGGAGGTACTTGCAAAGGCCAGGGCGTCCTCGACTCTTAAGTGCTATGGACATAAGTGGAAGAGGTTCTCTGTCTGGTGCCGTGCACAGAAGATCAACCCTCTACGGATTACGGCCCCTCAGGTGCTGCCGTACTTGATGTCGATGGCCAAGGCGGGGCTGCCACATGCCTCCCTCAAGATCCATCCGGCAGCTAGCTCCCGCTACACCAGAACTCTGGGGCAGTCGTCACACTGTTCTCGCCACCTGGTGAAGGAATTCATGAAAGGACTGTTCCGGTTGTTCCCGCCGGTGAATGCTCCGGCCCCGGCGCTCAACGTGGTGCTGACCAGGCTCATGGGTCTTCCATTCGAGCCCTTGCATTCGGCACTGCTGAAGTTCCTAATGTGGAAGACAGCGTTTCTTGTGGCCATCACCTCTGCACGACGAGTGGGAGAGATCCAGGCCCTCTCCTGTAAACCTCCATACCCGACATTCCACGAGACGAGGGTAGTGCTATGGAAGCACCCTCCTTCATGCCCAAGGTGACTTCCATCTCAACAAGCCCTTGGTGTTACCGGTTTTCTTCCCGTCATCTTCGTCGCCGGCTGAGGGGACTTTGCACCTGCGGGATGTGGCTAGAGCGCTGAAGTTCTACGTGGACTGCACAAAGAGTTTTCGGAAGACATCACAGCTGTTTGTGAACTTTGGCCCTGTGAACCAAGGGAAGGCCCTCTCGAAGGCTTCCATTTCCGGATGGCTCTCCGGCTGCATCATGCACTGTCGCTGGTTGGCAAACCGACCGTTGCCCGGCCGTCCGAGAGCCCATTCAACCAGAGCAATTGCTGCTACTACGGCGTTCCTGTCTAGTGTGCCCCTGCTGGACATCTGCAGGGCTGCTACATGGAGGCCGACGCACACCTTCACGAGATTCTACTGCGTCAACCGGGATTCCAGGGAGGAGCCCAGAGTCGGCCAGGAGGTGCTGTGCAACCTGTTTGCTTGAAGGTGAGCCTGGTGAGGAGATGCATAATGTTGAGTTATTGAAATGCTTAATATTGAGCCTTGCCACCTCCCGTGATAGTGCATGTGTGTACTGCTATGTATTCTTGTATTCATGAGCATGTGAATCCATGCCAGACCCCATGCTGGAGAAGGGATAAAGTTACTTACCTGTAACTGTTGTTCTCCATCATGGGTCTGGCATGGATTGGCATGCGAACCCTCCCTCCAACCCCTCTGCGGCTCTTCTCTTGGTCCTACTGCCACTTTACGTGCTACCAAATCTGAAGATGGCTGCCAGAGGCGGGGATTAGGGAGAGGGCAGTCATTGGCTGGGGGCAGTATGACCCAGAGACCAGTGATTGGTTACTACTAAGAAAGACAAATCAGAAACTAAACTGATACTGATTTTTTTCTATACCGAGGATTCCCGGCCTGCTTTTATGCAGAAAACCCCCATTCATCAGTCCTAGCTGTCACTCAAACATGCTAAGTGGTGAGCCGGGCGGCTCACCACTGGGCCAATCACACAAGAGTGCGACTTGAGTTGCCGAGGCAACTCAGTCCAGGGTGCCTATTCCCCCCCTCCCACACATCCTGTAGACCCAGACAGAGTGGCACCACTTTTGGAGGCTTCTGTGCAGAAGCCGGCCAAAAGTGGAACAAAGGGCTCGACTTGGGTTGGAGTTACATAGGCGAACACAAACGCCATTTTAAAACCCGAGTCCTGGCAAAAAGACCCAACCGGGGAATAAACATTAAATAAGTCATTGGCTGGGGGCAGTATGACCAAGAGACCAGTGATTGGTTATTAGTAGAAAGACAGTTCAGACGGGGAATATTCATGAGCATTTGAATCCATGCTAGACCCATGCTGGAGAACAGTTACAGGTAAGCTACTTGTTCCTTCCACCCTACATGATGTCAGATCTCCTTTGGTGGTCTTCTTCCAGAAATCTGTCGGTGGATGTGCCTTCTCAGGAGCCCTCCGCCCCAGGTGACCAGTTCAACAGACTCCTCCCTTATCGGGTGGGGCACGACAATGGATAATTTCAGGTTTTCGACCGCATGACAGACAATTTCACATAAATTATCTGGAACTTCTGGCGATTTCCCTGGCGCTCAAAGCATTCAAGCCAGGGATTGTGAACAAGCTGGTCCGCATCCGCACGGACAATGCGGTATCCATGTTTTACGTAAACAAGCAGGGGGTGGGTACCAGGTCACCTCCCCTTGTAATTCTAGCCATTCGGATTTAGGAATGGGCCGTCCAGCATGGTGTTTGGCTGTTGGCGGTAGACGTTCCGGGCCAGCTGAAAGTAACAGCTACGAGTGGGAGCTGAACACGGAGATCCTCTCTGAAATTTTTCAATGTTGTGGCACTCCAGAAGTGGAGCTACGCCTTCCTGCCTCTTCCTCTGATTCACCGGGCGCAGTGCATGCTCAGGAACACGTCAAATTGCACTCTCCTGTTCATAGCCCCGTGGTGGCCAGCCAGATCCTTGTTTTTGAGGCTTCAGCATCTGTCAGTCTGCTCACCGGTCAGGCTTCCGCTGATTCCCGACCTGCTTCACCAGAGTGATCAGCAGTTGTGGCACCCCTCCCCACAATCATTCAGCTTGGTGGCCTGGTGCCTGAATTCAAATCTTTAGTTTCAATTTGTCCGCGGATAATATGCATATTATCCAAACGGCTAGAAAACCTTCGACCAGGTCTCAGTATAGGAGCAAAAGGCTCTGTTTCTGTCACTGGTGTTTAGCAAAAAAGCTGGACCCCAGAGAAGCAGTTAGCGATACAGTGCTGTCTTTAATTTCTCATCTGGCAGCTTCAGGCATGCATGTTTTGTCTTGTGGGACTTATTTGTCGGCTATTGCCGCCTACCTGTCCACAGACTCTTGCTCTTTTTCTTTGACAAACCCTGTCATTAAAAGGCACTTTGCAGGTCTGTTGCATCTGTATCCACCGGTGCGCAGCCCGCATCCTAAGTGGGATCTGAATGTGGTCCTTACTGCTTTGTCACAAACCCTTTGAACCCATGGCTTTGGCAGACTTGAAATTCCTTTAATGGAAAATGGCCTTTCTGATTGCGGTAACTTCGGCAAGGCGTGTAAGCGAGATTCACCCCTTGTCGGTAGAACATCCATTCCTCACCTTTCTCAAGGAGAAGGTTGTTCTCCGGACCAATCCCTCTTTCCTTCCAAAGGTGGTATCTGATTTTCATCTGAACCAGTCTATTTCCTTACATGTTTTCTTTTCCAGAACCGGCTTCAGATGCCGACAGGGTTCTGCATAATTTGGATGTAAGGCAAGCTCTTAAATTTTATTTGAACATCTAATCTTCAGAGCTCTTCCAAAAGGAAAGCCGGCTTCGAAGGCAACTATCTCCCGATGGATTGCTTCCTGTATCTCTGGAGCGTATTCCATTCAGGGCCTTCAACCTCCAAAAGGAATTCATGCCCATCTTGTGCAGGGCAAGGCAGCTGCCATTGCCTTCCAAAAATGTGTTCCCTGGGAAACCATTGCCAAGGCAGCCACATGGGCTTCCCCATTGGCTTTTGTGAAGCATTACTGCTTAGACCTGAGCTCCAGGGCTGATGCTCAGTTCGGGCAAGCCGTTCTTAAAAACCTCTTTCAGTAAAGGAGTTCATCCACCCGTTCTCCTGTAAGGATTGTCTTGTTAATCTCCCAAAAGTATGGCGGAAAGGGGACGGGACGTAGGAGTATAATAGTTACTCACCGTAGTGACTACCTTACTCCGAGTCCATAGTCCCCTTTCCTCCATACGCCCGCCCATCGTCCCCTCTAATAAGTAGCCTCTATTCTGATGTTTGTTAATCTGCTTAGAATCGCATGCTGTGCATAGTCCGACATCCAGTGGTCACTGCGGAGTATTGCATTTTGTTTTGGTAGTCGAAATGTGGACGTTGACAAGGCGTGTCTGAAACACTATCCCTATAGTGATGTGCATTGTACCCACAATCCCTCACGCGTCGAGGTCCCTCAGATTCTTTTTTTCCGCCCAGATATTAGTCGCCTTAACGCAGAGCTCCTTCGAGAGAAATTGCAAATCATGTACTCGACCCTTTGGTCGTTATTTATTATACATTACATTAGATCCCTCCTTCGACTGCAAAGCTGTTTCACCGCTGAGGAAGAACTTTGACGGCGATGACTTAGACGGAGGAGATCCTTCGGCACTGCCAAACACGTGGCCTGGCCTCGCCGGCCTAAGACAGTAGGAAGATTGGGGGTCGTGAGACATTTCTTCTACCTCCTAAGAATGCCTTTCTCCCCTCTACCCCCTGCTTTCCTTCGGGTTCGTTATCACCCGTAACTGTATCCTCGGCTATGGGGAGGACTCCGTTTAGATCTTGCCCACGCTGTAAGGGCAAATTCACATGGAAAGACGAGCACAAGGGGTGTAACCGTTGCTTACCCCTCGACCACAACGAGGAAGGTTGTGCGGACTGTAAACTTCTTCGCCCAAAAACTTTAAAGGACCACATGGTCAAGAGGTGGGCAGCCTACGCTATGTCTAGAGCTGATTCCTCACCCGCCACCGCCGAGTGTGACGAGGATAGTGATAACCCGACCTCTGTTTCGGAGGTTGTAGACCTCTCTAGGGAGTGTACCCGCTCCTCGGCGTCTGCCCCCGCCCCGACAAGTTCTGCTCACACCCTACTTATGGGGATGAACACCCCGGCGACATTGACGAACACAGAAAGCATAAACATAAGCACACAACCCACAGCATTTCTTTGTCGAAGACGAAGAAAGCCATAGCGCCAACGGAGACGCCGGACCCACTGACGTCCTCCACCGACCATAAGGGTCGCAAGCCCTCCCCACCACCGCAGACGCGACTAGCGACTGGGCTACCTGCAGACAAGGGCGCTACCACCAAAACTCCAGGCAACGCGCCTCGTAAGAGTGCGACCGTCGCCGAAAGAGACTCAGCACCGCCCAGCACGACGCCAGACAAACCCTCGACGGAGAAATTGATCGTCGAGAGCTTGGCTCGTATAGTTTCCATGGACGGCCAGAAACGGACGGCGAGTGATACGCCGAAGACCGCTCACAAGGCCAGGGAGATGCTGAGAATGCCGGAATGGAGGCAGGGACCGCTCCTACTGTCGAAAGAAGGCCCTAGCCTACGAGAAGGTTTCTCAGAAGGCGAAGGGACTTTATCCTCGACGTTCTGGGACAGATCTACACGGCTACAGGCAGAAGAGACTCTTTTTCCGCCTCCAGACCGTTCTGGGTTACCACATTGGACATTTGAGAGATTCCAATCCTGTATGGACAAATTGGATAGATTTATGTCCACTCCTGAACATAAAACACCCAAGAGGCCAAGAAAGGTACTTCCTGAGGACCCCAGGGCTAAATATCCTAGACTATTTAACCCCCTTCAAGAGGAAACTAATACTTATGACCTCACTGAAGAAGACCCTCACTTCCAAGAGGACGAGGAGTTCTTAGATAGTGAAGACCAACAGAACCTCGAAGAAGGTTTTGAAGAAAACCCTGACATAGGTGGGGTGGGGCTTCGAGGAAGACCCAGATGAAGGTGGCTCACAGCCTTGGCAGTCACCAACAGCGTCTACAGACCGAGATCCTAAACCTTCCCTCTACTCAGACCACACCGGTCAGGAATCCGTCACCAATAGATGACCAACCCACTTTCAACGCACTACTACGGAAAGCAGCAGCGCACTTTGAAATTGAAACTGGGGAAATTACTCCCAATACTGATTTTGTAGAAAGAATCATTAAGGAAAAACCTCCCACTAGCCAGACCATTCCCCTCCTCGCCTCAGTTAAGAGACAAATCACCCCATCGCTGTCTACACCTGCGCTGGTCAGAGAAGTCAATCCAAGAATTGAAAAACTGTTTACTCCCTCTCCTTCGGACCCATTATACATTAAGGGTCACTCAATTCCAGATTCCTTGGTGGTAACTACCACAAGGAAAAGAACAGGGGTTCCGCTATCAACTAGCGAAGCACCCCCAGACAAGTAAGGAAAGAAACTCTGCGCCCTGGGTAAAAGAATTACAGCCTCGGCAGCTTTTTCCACCAGAATTGCCAATAATACCACCTTACTGGCAAGTTATGCCGATGCCCAATGGGGAAAATTACGCCAAGACCTCGAAGTCCCTGAGCCCTTAAGAACTCGCTTGTTAACCACGGTAACAGAAGGAACTCTGGTTAACCAGAGCATCATTAAAAACACTCTTGATGCTGCAGAAACGGCTGGCCGTTCTTTAGTCCAGGGGATACTTCTGAAGCGTCATGTCTGGCTCCACAACTCAGGTTTTAAGCCAGAAACCCAGGCGTCACTCATTAATAAACCAATAGAGGATTCTAACCTCTTTGGGAAAGCAGTGGATGACGCACTGGAGACTGCGAAGAAGGATTTCGACACCCTAAAGACTTTAGACCAAATCTCAAGGCCTCCCAATAAGCGAGGTTTCGGCACCAACGCTTTTTTCGAGGTCAACGTCAACAGTACACTGCAGGCAACTGGTCCTCCACTCAGGGAACCAGTGGCCAATGCACTCAGAGGACAACGCTGTGGCAAGGGTAGAGGTCGGGGCCCCACTCCCTGAGGATCCCCAGCTACCAACACCAAATGACCCGAAGTTTCAGGTCCCCTCCCATGCATCGCCGGTCGGGGGCCGGTTAACATCTTTCCTACCAGCATGTGAGGGAATAACATCAGACTGCTGGTATTGTCAACTATAGCCCGTGGTTACTGCATAGAATTCAGTCGGTCCCCCAAGTACAGACCCCCAAGGGGACGACGATTATCACCGGGGCACCTCGCCATCCTTCAAGAAGTGGAACTGCTGCTACTAAAAGGAGCAATAGAGGTTGTGCCTCTATCATAGGTAACGGAAGTTCTGATGTTTGTTAATCTGCTTAGAATCACATGCTGTGCATAGGTCCGACATCCAGTGGTCACTGCGGAGTATTGCATTGTTTTTCGTAATCGAAAAGGGACGTCGACAAGGCGTGTCTGAAACACTATCCCTATAGTGACATGCGTTGTACCCACAATCCCTCACGCGTCGAGGTCCCTCAGATTGTTTTTTTCCGCCCAGCTACTGGTCGCCTTTACGCGGAGCTCCTCGAGAGACATTGCAGATTTCATCTCCTCGACCTTTGGTCGTTTTCCTATATTAATATATCAATCCCCCCCCTCGACGCTGTTGTGAAGCTGTCTCCGCCGAGCAAGATCTTCGACGGAGGGGACGAGCGGAGGAGATCCTTCGGCGTTGCCGAACACGTGGCCTGGCCTCGCAGGCCATATACAGTAGGGAGAGTGGGGGTCGTGGGACATCTCTGGTTCTTTTCTGAGAATGCCTTTCCTTTTCCCCTTCCTTTCCCTTGGGGTGGTTATCACGATTTATTGCCTCGGCTATGGAGAGGACACCCTTTAGGTTTTGCCCGCTTTGCAAGGGCAAGTTTACTTGGAAGGACAAGCATTCACGGTGTAACCGCTGCTTGCCCCTCGATCACAAGGAGGAAGGTTGCACGGCTTGTCGGCTTCTTAAGCCTAAGACTCTAAAAGACCGTAGGGTCAAGAGGTGGGCGGCCTACGCTATGTCGAAGGCCGACGCTGCACCCACCGTTGCTACCTCCGACAGTGACTAGGAACGTGATACCACGACCTCCGCTACGGAAGTCGAAAACCCCCCTAGAGAGCGCACACGCGCTTCGTCGTCTGTCCCCGGCCCCGACGGGCTCGGCTCACGCCCTGCTTATGGGGATGAACACCCCGGCGACATTGACGCACACAAGACCACACATAAGCACACAACCCATGGCTCTTCTTCGTCGAAGGCGAAGAGAGCATCAGCGCCCAAGGAGACGCAGGTTCCACCGGCGGCCTCCTCGGACCGTTCGGGTTCGAAGCCCCTCTCGCAGCCGCGACCAGCGACTGGGCTTTCGGCAAATAAGGGCGCCGCCCCCAAATCATTGGCCGGCGCGCATCAGCAGAAAGCGCATGCCGCCGTAGAGCGATCGACACCCATAACGTCGAAACCACAGCCCTCCGCTGACAAACGAGTCGCTGAGAGCTTGGCGAGGATCGTGGTAGCTGACGCCCACAAGCGTACGCCGAAAGACACGTCGAGCGCTACGCAGAGGTCGAAAGACACGCCGAAAAAGCACGAAGAAAGGCAGGGACTATCTCCTTCGGTCGAGGGGATTCCCAGCACACCTGAAGGCTTTTCGGAGGGCGACGGGACACTTTCCTCGACGTTGTGGGAGAGGTCGAGCCGTTTTCAGCTACAAGACACTAATTTTCCCCCGCTAGACCGCTCAGGGGTACCCCATGAAACCATGGAAAGGCTCCATCTCTGCATGGAAAGAATGGAGAGGTTTATGAATACCCAGAACCCTCCCACTCCCAACAGAATAAGAGAAGGGCCTCAGGAGGACCCCAGGGCCAAAATTCCGAGACTAGTCAATCCCCACCAGGACACAGCCTCAGACTTCCATAGTGTGTATGACCTCACTGGGGAAGAACATTATTTTGAGGAAGAGGATGATTTTATGGACGAGGAAGAGGGACGGAACTAGGAGGAAGGTCTGGAAGACAGCCCAGACTTGGTAGGAGAAGGCTTCGGAGAAAATCCAGAAGAAGGACCTTCTCACCCCTGGCAATCCCCATCAATATATTCCGACACTGATGTCCTGAACCTAAATCCTCCTGACAATTCACCTATTAGAAACACGTCTCCCATTGACGATTAGCCCACATTTAATGCCCTGTTGCGCAGAGCAGCAGCACATTTTGAACTGGACACTGGGGAGCTCTCTCCTGAATTAGACTTTGTGGAAAGAGTAATTAAGGAGAAACCCCCGGTCAGTCAGACCATTCCCCTCCTCGCTTCGGTGAAGAGAAGAATCATCCCTTCGCTGTCCACACCCGCATTAATCAGAGGGGTCAATCCTAGAATTGAAAAACTTTTCACTCCTTCACCCTCAGACCCGCTGTACATCAGGGGACATTCCATTCCGGATTCCCTGGTAGTAACCAATACAAGAAAGAGGGCAGGGGTACCACTTTCCACCAGTGAGGCACCACCTGACAAGGAGGGCAAGCGGTTATATGCCCTTGCAAAAAGAGTTACATCCTCGGCTGCCTTTTCGGCAAGAATTGCGAACAACAATTCTTTGCTCGCTAGTTAGGCGGACGCGCAGTGGGCCAAACTGCGCAAAGACGCCGAAGAAGCGCCGGAACCTTTACGTACACGCCTGCTTACAACTATTGGCGAAGGAACCCAGGTCAACCAGAGTATTGTAAAGAACTCTCTGGATGCTGCAGAAACAGCGGGACGTTCCCTGGTTCAGGGAATACTCCTAAAACGCCACGTATGGCTGCGCAACTCAGGGTTCAAACCGGAGACACGGGCGTCTTTAATAAATAAACCTGTTGAAGACTCTAACCTCTTCGGGAAAGCGGTGGATGAGGCTCTGGAGATGGCTAAAAAAGAGTTCGATACTATCAAAACTCTTGACCAAATCTCTAAGCCCTCTACCAGGCACGGCTATGGCAACAAACGCTTTTTTCGTGGCCAACGCCAACAACAAAACCAGCAGCAACAGTACCCTGCCACCAATTTCCAGACCAATAGTGGGCAGTACAGCCAAAGAGGCCAGCGTCGGGGCAAAGGAAGAGGCCGGGGCTCCACCCCCAGAGGCTCCCAAGCCCCCAACAACACCAAGTGACGCGAAGATTCGCGTCCCCTCCCATGCAACACCGGTCGGGGCCGGATAACATCCTTTCTTCCAGCATGGGAGGGTATAACGTCAGACCGCTGGGTACTTTCCACCGTAGCCCACGTATACTGCATCGAATTCAACAGTTCCCCAACATACAAACCCCCGAGGGGACGTCGCATGACACCGGAACATCTTGCCATCCTTCTCCAAGAAGTACAACAACTGCTGGAAAAAGGAGCCTTAGAGGTCGTACCTCTATCTCAGGTAACGGAAGGTATTTATTCAGTGTACTTCCTTGTACCCAAAAAGGATCGAACCATGCGCCCTGTATTAGATCTGCGCCCAGCGAACAAGTTTATCAAACCCCAAAAGTTTCGTATGGTGACCTTACAAGAAGTGATCCCACTGCTATCACAGGGAGATTACATGACAACATTGGACATGAAAGATGCATACTTTCATATTTTAATGTTGCCAGCGCACAGAAAATACCTCCGGTTCATGATAGAGGGCAAACACTACCAGTTCAGAGTGCTACCCTTCGGCATAGCATCAGCACCAAGGGTATTCACGAAGGTAGTGGCAGTGGCAGCGGCCCACCTGCGCAGGTTGTCCATCCCAGTTTGCCCTTACCTCGACGACTGGCTCATAACAGGGGATTCTTACGAAACATGCTTCTCCAATACCCAAAAGACTGTAGACCTTTTGTTCCAGTTGGGCTTCTCCATCAACGAAAAGAAGTCCAGCCTAGACCCCAGCCAAATCAAACAATTCCTAGGGGCTCTAATTCAAACAAAGGACGGCCTCGTCTTCCCCTCCAAAGAGAGGGTCCAAAACATGCTGTTTCAGATCCCTCAATATGTGACCGGTCGAGAGGTGACGGTACGCAAAGCAATGCGCTTGATAGGCATGATGGCATTGTGTATTTATTTGGTACCTCACGCGCGCCTGCGCATGCGCCCAATGCAAGAGTGGCTCAACAGCCAGTGGTGTCAGGCCAGCGGACTATGGGACGATCTAGTGGTGGTCTCGCAGGCCTTAGTTCTCTCGCTACGGTGGTGGACAAAGGAAAACCTGGGAAAAGGGAAAACCTTTGCCACACCCGCGGCGGAAGCCACTCTAACCACAGACGCATCCCTCACAGGATGGGGGGCTCACCTATCCCATCAGACTGCTCACGGAGTGTGGACTCCGAACGTAGCATCCAAACACATCAATCTTCTGGAGCTACTAGCGGTGTTCAAGGCGCTAAAAGCCTTCCTGGAAAACCTACAAGGCAGGACAGTGATGGTCCTTACAGACAGCACCACAGCCATGTATTACATCAACAAGCAGGGGGGAACCCACTCTCCAGGACTGTCCAAACTGGCCCAAAATATATGGAAGTGGGCTCTCAAACAAAATATGTTCCTACTGTCAAAACATGTACCAGGGGAACTCAATCTGCTGGCAGACAAACTCAGCAGAGATTTCCCCCTGCCCGAAGAGTACGAATGGCGACTGCACGAAGACATCGTCTTCGACGTCTTCACGCAATGGGGATTCCCAGAAATAGACCTGTTCGCAACCCTGGAGAACTCACAATGCCAAAGTTACGCCTCCAGGTACCCCCAGAACCAATCCAAGGGGAACGGTCTGTCGATTCAATGGTCAGGGAAATTTGTTTACGCTTTTCCCCCCGACTCCCCTTCTCAACAAGGTGGTGCACAAGATGCACCAGGAACAAGTAACCATGATACTGGTCGCCCCAATGTGGGCCCGACAGCCATGGTTCGCTCACTTGATGGAGATGTCTCTATCTCCCCCAGTGAAACTCCCCTGCCCGTACAACATGCTGTCACAAGACAAGGGCAGGACTCTGCATCCATGCCCCCAGAACATGAACTTAGCAGCCTGGCTCCTGAGATCATAGAATTTGGACATCTACAGCTCCCGCAGAGATGCATGGACATCCTCAGGGAAGCCAGAAAACCTAACACTCGCCACTGCTATTCTAGCAAGTGGAAGAGATTTGTCATCTGGTGCAGAGGAAGGAGCATCAACCCGATTGACTGCTCTCCCACACATATTGTTCTATACCTGACCCATTTATTAGATTCAGGTCTAGTGTTCAATTCCATTAAAGTCCACCTAGCGGCACTTTCTGCATACACCACTTCCCAACTCAAAGTGTCGTGGTGGAAGATCCCTGTTATAAAGGCCTTCATGGAGGGAGTAAAGAGAATACACCCCCCGATAGCTGACCAAGCTCCCGGATGGGACCTTAACGTGGTACTTACCAGACTCATGGGCTCACCATTTGAACCCATGCACAAAGCATCTCTTAAAGACCTCACTCTTAAGACTGCTTTTCTAATAGCTATCACCTCCATTAGGAGAGTAAGTGAACTACAGGCTCTTTCTGTTCTAGACCCCTTTGTTACAGTTCACAGAGATAAGGTGGTTCTACGCACTCACCCAAGGTTTGCTCCGAAATTCATCTCAAAATTCCACGTAAACCAGTCTATAGAACTACCAGCGTTCTTTCAAAATCCTTCCAACTTGGGAGAAAGGACTCTGCACACACTAGATGTCCGCAGAGCGGTCATGTTCTACATGGAAAGAACCAGACCACTGAGGAAGACTAATCAGTTCTTCGTCTCGGTAGCAGCAGGAAGAGAAGGGGATGCAGTTTCAAAGTCCACTATTTCTAGATGGATTGTTCAATGCATCACTCTCTGCTATACTCTTGCTAAGAGAGAACTGCCCTTTAGGCCAAGAGCACATTCTACTCGAGGCACGGGGGCGTCCATAGCATTCATTGCAAATGTTCCCCTTGAGTCCATCTGCAAAGCGGCTACCTGGAGTTCTGTGCACACCTTTACAAAACACTACTTTCTAGATGCACACTCTAGATCTGACTCCCAGGTGGGACAGGCAGTATTAAGACATCTTTTCTCTACTGTTCCTTCTCATAACCCACCGCCAACTCCGGGTACTGCTCGCTAGTCTATGCACAGCATGTGATTCTAAGCAGATTAACAAACATCAGAAGACAATGCATTACTTACCGTAAAAGCATTTCTGATGGTTGTATCTGCTTAGATTCACATGCGCCCACCCTTCCTCCCCGCTCGGATGGAAGGAACATAGACTTCCTTTTATATCTCTCTTTTCTGTACTCACTCACGTCTAGAAGGATCCCTCAGGGCAGAAAAATACAAACAGAGGGACCTCGACGCGTGAGGGATTGTGGGTACAACGCACGTCACTATAGGGATAGTGTTTCAGACACGCCTTGTCGACGTCCCTTTTCGATTACGAAAAACAAAATGCAATACTCCGCAGTGACCACTGGATGTCGGACCTATGCACAGCATGTGAATCTATGCAGATACAACCATCAGAAATGCTTTTACGGTAAGTAATGCATTGTCGTATTTATTCAGTGTACTTCCTTGTACCCATAAAGGACTTAACCATGCACCCTGTACTAGATCTGCGCCCAACAAACAAATTTGTCAAACCTCAAAAATTTTGTATGGTGACCTTACAGGAAGTAATCCCCCCTGCTTTCACAGGGAGATTACATGACAACACTGGACATGAAAGATGCATACTTTCATATTTTAATGTTGCTAGCGCACAGAAAATACCTCAGGTTCATGATAGAGGGCAAACACTACCAGTTCAGAGTGCTACCCTTCGGCATAGCGGCAGCGCCGAGGGTATTCACGAAGGTAGTGGCAGCGGCCCACCTGCGCTGGTTGTCCATACCAGTATACCCTCACCTCGATGATTGGCTCATAACCAGGGATTCTTACGAGACATGCTTCTCAAATACCCAAAAGACTGTAGACCTTTTGTTCCAACTGGGCTTCTCCATCAACGAGAAAAAGTCCAGCCTAGACCCCAGCCAGATCAAACAATTCCTAGGGGCTCTAATTCGAACAAAGGACAGCCTCGTCTTCCCCTCCAACGAGAGGGTCCAAAATATGCTGTTTCAGATCCCTCAATATGTGGCCGGTCGAGAGGTGACGGTATGCAATGCGATTGCTAGGAATGATGGCGTCATGTATATATTCGGTACCTCACGCACCCCTGCGCATGCGCCCATTGCAAGAGTGTCTCAACAGCCAGTGGTGTCAGGCCAGAGGACAATGGGACAATCTAGTGGTGGCCTTGGTTCTCTCGCTACGGTGGTGGTTGAAGGAAAACCTTATAATAGGGAGACCATTCGCCACCCCCGCAGTGGAAGCCACTCTAACCACAGACACATCCCTCACAGGATGGGGGGGCTCACCTATCCCATCAGACTGCACATGGAGTTTGGACCCCGAGTGTAGCGTCCAAACACATAAACTTGCTGGAACTGCTAGCGGTCTTCAAAGCACTGAAGGCTTTCCAGGTACACCTGCAAGGAAAGACAGTGATGGTCCTCACAGACAGCACCACAGCCATGTACTACCTCAACAAGCAAGGGGGCACGCACTCTCCAGGACTGTCCAAGCTGTCCCAGAACATCTGGAAGTGGGCTCTTAGACACATGTTCCTGTTGTCACAACATGTACCAGGGGAACTCAATCTGCTAGCAAACAAACTCAGCAGAGACTTCCCTCTGCCCGCAGAGTACGAATGGCGGTTAAGAGAAGACCTCGTCTTCGACGTTTTCACACAATGGGGTTTCCCAGAAATAGACCTGTTCGCTACTCTAGAGAACTCACAATACCAAGATTACGCCTACAGGTACCCCCAGAACAAATCCAAGGGGAATGGTCTCTGGAAAACGTGGTCGGGGAAATTTGTTTACGCTTCACAGCCATTACCCCCCCCCCCCCCCCGACTCCCCTTCTCAACAAATTAGTGCACAAGATGCACCAGGAACCAGTCACCATGATACTAGTGGCCCCTACGTGGGCCCGACAGCCATGGTTCACTCACCTGATGGAGATGTCTCTATCTCCACCGGTGAAACTACCCTGCCCGTACAACATGCTGTCACAGGACAGGGGCAAGACGATACACCCATGCCCACAGACCATGAACTTAGCAGCCTGGCTCCTGAGGTCATAGAGTTTGGAAATGTACAGCTCCCTCAACAATGCATGGACATTCTCCGGGAGGCTAGAAAACCTAACACTTGTTACTGCTATTCTAGCAAGTGGGAGAGATTCGTTATCTGGTGTAGAAATAAGAGCATCAACCCTGTTGACTGCTCTCCCACACAGATTGTTCTTTACCTGACTCACTTATTAGACTCAGCATTGGTCTTTAATTCTATTAAGGTTCATCTAGCAGCACTTTCCGCATACACCACTTCTCAACTCCGTGTCATGGTGGAAAGTCCCAGTTATTAAGGCCTTCATGGAGGGAGTAAAGAGGATACGCCCTCCTATAGCCAACCCAGCTCCCGGATGGGACCTAAATGTGGTACTTAGCAGGCTTATGGGCTCACCCTTTGAACCCATGCACAAAGCATCCCTTAAGAACCTCACTCTTAAGACTGCTTTCTTAATAGCTATCACCTCCATTAGGAGAGTGAGTGAAATACAAGCGCCCTCTATACTAGACCCCTTTGTAACAGTTCACAAGGATAAGGTGGTTCTACGCACACATCCTATGTTTCCACCAAAATTCATTTCTAAATTCCATGTCAACCAGTCAATAGAACTACCAACGTTCTTTCAAAACACTTCAAATTTAGGAGAAAGGAGCCTACATACACTAGATGTGCGCAGAGCCATCATGTTTTATATGGAAAGAACTAGACCTCTGAGAAAGACTAATCAGTTCTTTGTCTCGGTGGCAGCAGGAAGAGAAGGAGATGCAGTTTCAAAATCCGCTATATCTAGATGGATTGTCCAATGCATCACTCTCTGTTTCTCTCTTGCTAAGAGAGAACTACCCTGCTCCAGCATGGGGTCTGGCATGGATTCACATGCTCATGAATATTCCCCGTCAGGCTGGGAATCCTCGGTAAAGAAAAATCAGTATCAGTTTAGTTTCTGATCTGTCTTTCGTAGTAGTAACCAATCACTGATCCCTGCGTCATACTGACCACAGCCAATGACTGCCATCTCCCTAAGCCCCACCTCTGGCAGCCATCTTCAGATTTTTACCGCACGTTCAAGTATTGGGATCCTCGTGCTATTGCTCTCGAGCTTTAGTGCTTTTTTCTCTTTTTCGGTCAAAAGAGCCTCAAGCTCCACCGTTTCTTATCCGATCAACGGGGACCCGTATCGGATTCTTCTACGCCCCTCAAGGGTGAAGATTTCGTCGAGCCACGCTTTTGGAGGACTACAGAAGTTTCTCAGGCCCATCTCGATCATGGCCCAGGAGAAGGGAAGCTCGACGCCTGGAAAGCTGTTCAGGGTCTGCCCTGGATGCCAGCTTCAGAATGTCTTTAAGGAGGACGAACACTCCCTCTGCCTCTACTGCCTGCATGAGGACAAGACGCACGTGGAGAAGGACTGTGCGTTTTGCGGCAATATGTCGGAGCGGACCATGAAGGACCGCCATCTGCGTCTCGCCAACTGGCTGGAAGGGAAGAGCCCGTCGGGCGAGAAGAAGTCGTCCGAGCGGTCTTCTAAGACCTTTGAGGGCGCCCCGGCGACGGGGGTCCAACAGAAGGCCAAGCTCAGCGAGTCTGCTGGCACTGGGAGCGCCGAACGGTCGGGCTCTACGGGCGCCAGGCAGGGCGCATCCTCCTCGGCGCCATCAACCACGAGCCAACGCTCTGGCTTGGGTAAGAGGAAGGCTGAGCACCCGGCGAAGCTCCTGGAGAGACCCCGGTCGAGCTCGAAGGCCCCATTGGAGGGGGAGCGAGGCGGTGACCCTCCCCCAAGGAGAAGGCGGTGAGCGCACCTAAGGTGGTGAAAGCCTTAATCCATCCGGCCAAGGCCTCTGTCGAGACAGTCGCGGCGGCCCTGGCTCACCCTGTGGTGGCGACCTCGGGGCCCAGAGTCTCCCTGCCACCGCGGAGGGAGTCCTATTTCATGCCCATCGACAGGACCCCGTGAAACCTCCGACGGAGAAGAAAAAGGGGGAGCAGGAGGTCGTCGTGGATTCGGCCTCAACCTCTGAGGAGGAGCTGATCGAAGTCTTAAGCCACGACGTTGGCGTGGAAGACCAGCCCGTCGGGAGGGACCCCGACGTAGGAGACGAGAACGTCGAGGGTGCCGACGGGGCACCTGACTGCCCGTCGGACTCCCCTCAACCAGTGCCGCAAGACAACTCGGCGGCCATTTTGTTGGCTATACAGTCCTTCTGCTCGGAGATAAGGACGAGATTGCCGTTACCACCAACGGAGGAACCTCTCCCGACGGGGGACCCGGAGCCAGGCCCTTCTGGGAGCCCTCCTCCTAAGAGAAAGAGGATTCATCCTCCACCTCCTTTTCAGCCATCGCGCCCTGCTCAGCCCTCCTCCCCATCCACGACCCGTGGGGGTGATACGGGGACTGACACGGCCACGACGGGCACAGACGACAAGGTTTACGACGAGGATCTCTCGTCGTCACCTCCTCCCCGGGCTTCCCCGCCCGACGAGATTGGATCATTTCATGCCATGATCGCCAGGGCATCCGAGCTTTTCCAGCTCTGCCCGGAAGAGAAGGAAGGGTTCCTTTATCAACGGCGCGAGACCAAGAGGAAGACGGTCCTCGCTGTACCTCTACTGGACGATATCTGGGATGAGGGTCTCGCCCTCCTCAAGAACCCATCCACAAAGCCTGCAAGAAGGGACCGGTACGAGAAGTAGCACCGGGTCCCGGACGCGGCCCCCTTGTGCCTTCGGGCACAGCCGACCCCGGACTCGGTCGTCTCTGCGGCGGCCAGGAAGAAAGCGGGAGGGGGGGGCCTCGGCCTCTACGTCAACCTCCCCGCCGGACGGCGAGGGAAAGAAATTGGACACGATGGGACGCAGAGTCATCTCATCGGCAGCGGCGACGATTAAGGCTGCCAACGCCTTGGCTATCGTAGCCCGCTACGACAGGGAGTTGTGGTACAAAATCACCCCCCTGCTGGACTTCTTACCAGACGACAAGAGGGCGGAGGCCCTAGAGATCTTGCAGGAAGGAGAAGTGGCGTCGGACCACGCCATTACGATAGCGACGGACATCGCTGACACTGGATTTCGCCAGTTGGGCAACGGCGTGTGCCTTAGACCGCGTGGATGGCTCAAGGCAACTGACTTCCGTCAGGACGTGCAGACCAGAGTCTTGGACATGCCGTTCGACGGGAGCAACCTGTTTGGGAAAACAGTGGACGATTCCCTACAAGCCATCAAGACGGACACGGAGACGGCCCGGGCTCTTGGTGTTCTCCAGCAACGACGGCCGCCCTTTCGGAGTGGCGGAGGCAAGCAGGGTGCCTCCAAAGGTTCCAGCGGCGGATTTTCCACCTATCGTCAAGCAGCCCGTTCGTCGTCGCAAGAAGCCTACAGGGGACGAGGCAAGTCGGGCGGACCCTGCCGTCGTTGCCAAGGAGGGCAAGGCGGCAAAGCCTCGTCAAAGCAGGACTGAACCGGCCGTGGGGTCGGGCCCCCACCAAAGCACCCCGGTGGGAGGCCGGCTGGCGAACTTCGTCAGCGTGTGGGAGTCCATCTCCTCCGACCGTTGGGTGCTGGACGCCCTGGCCCAGGGTCACGCGCTCGAGTTTCTAAAGAAGTGCCTGCGCGTCCCCCCCCGTGGTCAATAAGGAACATCATGTCCCTCAACTTCTCTTGGAGGTAAAGGCGATGCTCAAGAAAGGCGCCATGGAGCTCGTCCCAAAGAGGCTTCGGGGCTCCGGAGTTTACTCAAGATACTTCCTCGTGAAGAAGAAGACGGAAGGATGGCGTCCCATCCTGGACCTACGACTGAACAAATTCATCAAGGCACAGAAGGTCCGGATGGTCACCCTCCAGCACGTCCTGGGTCAACTGGAGGAGGGCGATTTCCTGTCGTCGTTGGATTTGGAGGATGCCTACCTCCATATCCCCATCCTAAAGGGACACCGAAAGTTTCTCGGTCCAAGGGCGTCACTACCAGTTCAGAGCCCTTCCCTTCGGATTGAGGTCGGCACCCAGGGTGTTCACCAAGTGCCTCGCACCGGTGGCGGCGCGGCTGCGCCTGGAGGGGATCCACGTCTACCCCTACCTGGACATCTGGCTCATCCGAGCAAAGACAAAGGAGCTCGCCGCGGAGCCCACGGCGAGGACCGTCCAACTACTCACGGACCTGGGATTCTCCATAGACTACGCCAAGTCCCACCTGGTGCCCGCGCAAGACACTGTTTCTGGGAGAGAAACTCGACACAGTGGCGCTTCTGGCCTCTCCGTCGGAGGAAAGGACGAAGGCCATCTTGGGCAAGGTGCAGCGGATGCTGGTTGTGGACGCGGCCAGGGTGAGGTCCATCAAATCCCTCCTCGGAATGATGTCTTCTTGCATTTATCTCATCCGCCTGTGCAGGCTTCGGATGCGCCCGTTGCAGGAGTTCCTGGACGCTCGCTGGATCCAGATGACGGGCAGCTTCGAGGACAGGATCACACTCAACGAGAGCTTCTGACGAGCGATCCGGTGGTGGGGCACCTGCGCGCATCTGACGGCGGGCATGGACTTCCAGACCCCGGGCCACCAGAAGACAGTGACCACGGATGCCTCCCTGGAAGGGTGGGGAGCGCACACCGAAAATCTGCACGCGAGAGGCCTTTGGCTGCCGACGGAGAAGTCCCTCCATATCAACGTGCTGGAACTTCGGGCAGTGTTTTGGGCCCTCAGGTCCTTTCTTCTGTCCCTCAAGGGCAAGGTGGTGAGGATCTTCACCGACACCACCACCATGTTCTACATCAGGAAGCAGGGCGGTATCAGATCCCCAGCCCTGTCCAAGGAAGCTCAGGATCTGTGGCATTGGGCCGTCGGCCAAGGGATGTTTCTGGTGCCGTTTCATCTGGCACGGATAAAAACCATCGCCGACTCGCTCAGCAGAGAACTGCGCTTGTGCCACGAGTGGGAACTACGACAGGATCTAGTGGACCGCCTCTTCCGACGGTGGGGCACACCCCAGATCGATCTGTTCGCGACGGCGACGAACTCCAAGTGCCGGAGGTTCGCCAGCAGGTTTCCCCAGCCGAGGAGCATGGGCGATGCTTTCTCGTTCCCCTGGGAGGGCCTGTTCCTATATGCGTTCCCTCCATTGCCGCTACTGATCCGGATCATCAGCCAGCTCAAGAGGTCACGGTGCAGGATGATCCTCGTCGCACCTGCGTGGCCGAGGCAGATATGGTTCCCGGACCTTCTGGACTTGTCCCCGTCAATCAAGCTGCCAGTGGACGCGGATCTTCTCTCCAGGGAAGGAGGCGCCATCCTCCATCACGACCCGAAGTCGCTGAACTTGCAGGCCTGGCTCCTTCAGCGTTAGAGTTTGGAGGTTACGACATACCGGCCGACTGCAGAGAGGTTCTTGCAAAGGCCAGGGCGTCCTCAACTCTTAAATGCTACGGACACAAATGGAAGAGGTTCTCCGTCTGGTGCCACGCACAGAAGATTAACCCTCTACGGATTACGACTCCTCAAGTGCTCTTGCTGCGATCTCCCGATACACCAGGACTACGAGACGGACGGCTTTGTGGTCTCATCGTCTGGTGAAAGAATTCATGAAGGGACTGTTCAGATCGTTCCCGCCGGTGAAGGCCCCGGCCCCGGCGTGGGAGCTCAACGTGGTGCTGACCAAGCTCATGGGACCTCCGTTCGAGCCTCTGCACTCAGCTCCGTTGAAGTTCTTGTCGTTGAAAACTGCGTTTCTTGTGGCCATCACCTCCGCACGACGGGTGGGAGAGATCCAGGCCCTCTCCTGCAAGCCCCCGTACTTGACTTTTCACGACACGAGGGTAGTGCTCAGGACGCACCCCTCCTTCATGCCCAAGGTGCCGTCGGACTTCCACCTCAACGAACCCTTGGTGTTGCCTGTTTTCTTCCCGTCGCCTTCGTCGGCGGCTGAAAGGACTTTGCACTCGCTGGATGTGGCTAGAGCGCTGAAGTTCTACGTGGACCGCACGAAGAGTTTTCGGAAGACGTCAACTCTTTGTGAACTTTGGACCTGTCAATCAGGGGAAGGCTCTCTCGAAGGCTTCCATTTCCAGATGGCTCTCTCCGGCTGTATCATGTACTGTCATCGGTTGGCAAACCGACCGCTGCCTGGCCATCCGAGAGCCCATTCCACCAGAGCGATCGCAGCTACCACGGCGTTCCTATCTGGTGTGCCCCTGCTGGACATCTGCAGGGCTGCTACGTGGAGGTCGACGCACGCCTTCACGAAATTCTACTGCGTCGATCGGGATTCCAGGGAGGAGTCCAGGGTCGGCCAAGCAGTGCTGCGCAACCTGGTCGCCTAAGGTGAGCCTGGTGAAGAGGTAAGAATTGCTTAATGTTGAGTTTTGGCTGTAATGCTTAATGTTGAGCCTTTGCCACCTCCCGTGGTTGTGCATGTGTGTACTGCTATGTATTCTTTTATTCATGAGCCTGTGAATCCATGCCAGACCCCATGCTGGAGAAGGAACAAGTTACTTACCTGTAACTGTTGTTCTCCAGCATGGGTCTGGCATGGATTCACATGCGAACCCTCCCGCCTACCCCTCTGCGGCTCTTCACTTGGTCATACTGCCACTTCACGTGCTACCGAATCTGAAGATGGCTGCCAGAGGCGGGGCTTAGGGAGATGGCAGTCATTGGCTGTGGTCAGTATGACGCAGAGATCAGTGATTGGTTACTACTACGAAAGACAGATCAGAAACAAAACTGATACTGATTTTTCTTTACCGAGGATTCCCAGCCTGACGACGGGGAATATTCATGAGCATGTGAATCCACACCAGACCCATGCTGGAGAACAACAGTTACAGGTAAGTAACTTGTTCCTTCAAGCCGAGAGCGCATTCTACTCGTGGCACTGGGGCATCCATAGCATTAATTGCAAATGTCCCTCTTGAGTCCATTTGCAAAGCGGCAACCTGGATTTCTGTACACACCTTTACAAAACACTACTGTCTAGATGCCCACTCTAGATCTGATTCCCAGGTGGGACAAGCAGTATTAAGACATCTTTTTTCTACTGTTCCTTCTCACAACCCACCTGCAACTCCGGGTACTGCTCGCTAGTCTATGCACAGCATGTGATTCTAAGCAGATTAACAAACATCGGAAGACAATGCATTACTTACCGTAAAAGCATTTGATGGTTGTATCTGCTTAGATTCAAATGCGCCCACCCTTTCTCCCCGCTCGGATGGAAGGAAGATAGACATCTTTTATCTATCTCTCTCTTTTCTGTACTCACTCATGTCTAATAGGCTCCCTGAGGGCAGAAAAAATACAGACAGAGGGACCTTAACGCATGAGGGATTGTGGGTACAGTGCACGTCACTATAGGGATAGTGTTACAGACATGCCTTGTCGACGTCCCCTTTTCGACTACAAAAATAAAATGCAATACTCCAGTGGATGTCGGATTATGCACAGCATGTGAATCTAAGCAGATACAACCATCAGAAATGCTTTTACGGTAAGTAATGCATTGTCTTATTGCTAAACTGTTCTCAGACGTGGCGATAGAAATGGACTGAAGGGCGATGTGCAGGACGGTGTAAAAAGAGGACACATTTTTACAAAGGTTCTCCGGCCTGTCCCACTGGATGGAATGTCCCAAAAGTATGGAGGAAAGGGGACTATGGATTAGGCGTAAGGTAGTCACTACAGTGAGTACATTTATTATTCTTTTCAAAACATTGCTTGTGCCCTGTCAGCGGCATGTAACGAGGCAATGTATTGACTGCAGAAATCATTTCTCCCAAGCTGACTTTTCCCAGGGGCCTTTGGCCTGCCTGGACATTTTTCACCCTAGAAGTTTATTTCCAGTCATAGTCCATTAAGGACCCTTCCCAGTTCTGTGCTTAATCATGGGCCATCCATTATCACCACAACTTTAATTGAGGGAAGTATGAGCGAAGGGAAATTTGGGAGCTGGTGAGAGTTTCCAGAGTTGGCGGGCCTGTTTTTACTGCTGAGAAGGTTGCGTCTTCATGCTGGATGTTACGAGTCTTCTGCCTCTTTGTTTAGGGTATGAGAGGACTCGGCACACTAGTCGAGGTTAAGCACAAGTCGATTATACTCCCCTAGTGATAAATTTGGTTGAGCACGCCAGGGTAATCTCTCAGGAAGAGTGGCGGGAGTGTTGGGAAAGATTTTATTTTTGCATCTTTCCTGTTTTCTATAGGACTCCATTTTTTTTTTTTTTGCTTTGTTTTTGATCCTGACCTTACACTTAAGTGTTGCTCTGGTGACCCTTATCTCCAAACATCAGGGGAGGTTCAGAACAATAGCACAAAGTAGTCACTGATGTCATGTGGTGGGAAAGTAGCAAAAAAAGTTCCCAATACTGGTAAATCAAGAAGAGCTTGCTGGATCTCCTATTTTATTTTTATTTTGTTTAAAATGCGAATCTAGCTCGACGGCAACGGAGCTCTGTACGGAGTGTGGGTAGCCCGCCTTTGGGCTGGCATCTTATAACAATAGCACAGTACTCTGATGGAGGTCTTTGTTAGGGAGAATACTCAAAAATGTTGTAATTCCTCTCTACCTTAGAGACCCCCAGCTCATTTGCTGAACTTTGGGACTTTGTACTTTTAATTCTAATTGTTTTCTGTGTTTCTTTTGGTTATGGAGTCTAACCAACTCCATAGGCATCATATTTTACAATTGTGTCACACTGCACCTTTAGTGCAGTGGCACAGTGAAAGTCTTTCAGGTTTCCTAAGGTTTAAATACCTTCTCTTCCCAGAGCAATAGAGTGAAATTGACTCTACTTAGCATTGTACTTGCTAGACCCAGCACACCCTATCTTGCAATAGAGTGCTGGAGGGGTTACATAATGGCTGGTGGCAGTGGTTTTGCAATGAACTACCATGATTTACCCCGACCACAAACTGTTTGTAGCTACGGTAGCGTTAAATCGCAGGAACCATGTTTTTCAAAATGGTGCTGAGCCATCGTTGTTAAAATGGTGCCCAGTCTTTTTTTTTTTTTGCCATGTCTTTCTGGAAAGGTCCTTCTAGAGTTTTTCTCTGCGTGCCAAACCAGGTTTGGTCTTTGTTCGTTCGCCTTTTGCGGGCTTCAGGAGTGAAAACCACCTCTGACTCCAGAGTGTCTGGGGTAGGCAGGAAGTGAGCGAGGTGCCAAAAACTCCCTGTGCTTAGTATCCTAGGAGACCCAAATGCACTCTGTGACGATTGGCTGATTGTCCTGCAAGGACAGCCACCATGCTGAATGAGTGGCAGCTAGGCTGGAATGAATGGGAGAGAACTGAATAAAAGGAGTCTCTTGGCTTGGAAGGAGTCGACCACTGGACGAAGGAACCAAAGAAGAGCTTGAAGAGGACGGCTGCTGCAACTCCTGGACCATTGGTTTTCCCAGTGAAGCCCTGCTGCAGATCCGAATCGCCATGTTCGCATCGACGGAGAGGCCCCGCAAGGGCGACTTCTCCCTTTGAGTTAGTGGCACCAATCAACTCCCAAGTAAGCCACCTGGACACCCATCTCGGAGCTGGTTGAATTTCCTCAGAGTTGCTGCAGCAAACCGTAGAGCCAGAGGGAGGGACACCAGATTGTGTGCGTCGCTTGTAAGCTGGCCTAAAGCTTTTGGAAGATCCCTCGGACTCCCACAAAGCAGGACTGACCAAGCCTGACCCAGCCCCCCCCCCCCCCTCTTATTTGAGTGCGGGACCTCAGATCTGAGGAAAGTCTACCTTGACAGCCAGGAACCGTGCTTATTGCGATTTGCAGAACCGCAAAACAGCCACTGAAAGTAACGTTTGCAGGTTGCCAGCTTTGACGGTGCCAGTACAGGGCAGAAGTCCCCCAACGTCCTCCCTCTTGTCCCCACCACTGAGGCCCAGGAACAGTGAAATCTGCAGAGCTATACAGGAACAGAAGTCATCAGCTGCATCTTTTTCTTCTTTACAAAGGTACTGTAAAACTAGCCTATGAAAACTTACCTCTTACTGTGGAAGTGCTTGTAACTTCTGCAACTCACAAGTCTTATCGGCTCGTGGCCCTAAATTTGGTGGTTCTTTTTATCAAAAACTCCTAAGAACTTGTGCAAAGACTTTTCCATTTACTCACCTAAAGTGCTGCATCCTATACAAAGACTTTGGCCTATTGACTTTGGCTTAGCCTCTTGAATTGAATGACTCTTCTCAGTGCTATTTGAAAGTATTTGCCCTG
Organism: Ambystoma mexicanum; assembly: GCF_040938575.1. NCBI lineage: Eukaryota > Metazoa > Chordata > Amphibia > Caudata > Ambystomatidae > Ambystoma > Ambystoma mexicanum. Next base: position 862,970,714 of record NC_090924.1, on the reverse strand, counting down.
CTTATGAATATTTGTAAATTCTTCTGTTCTAACAACCTTTGCCTTTTACTTACTTTTTAAAGAGTATTCTGAATGCCAGTCCCCAGCACCCTTGTTACTGAAGTCACCTGTGGGTGTAGGCTGTGCCTGTAGGCTGTGCCTGTGGGCCATCCCAAAAGGACCTTGTCTGACTCAGGAACTCAGTGTACAGTATTGAAGTGTATATGTGTTACTATTCTATTGCTCCCTTCTGAAGAAGGCTTTATAACTGACTCATTATTAATTGCTTATGCATGAAACCTTGATTGTAAGAGTTTATTTGAACACCTCTAATTGTGCATCTTTGTAACTCAACTACAGCTCACATTTCCCCTCTTGAGGTAAGCCTGGCTGCTCAACATGCTACCATAACTGTGTAGTACAAGCTTATACCAAAGGTTGGATTGACTATACCTGTAGTCATAGTTGTTTGTAGTGTTCCCAAATGGTACTGCATACAAAATTTGCCTAAGAGTCTGTGTTTCAGTATGTGCATCCATTGGAACTAGTCCTTGGTCAGGTGTTGAAAAAGCCATATTTTGACATATTTGCGCAATTGGACAATGTTGGGTGCATCCCGAGCCGCCGCTTGGATCGTGTTCTAGAGTGTGTGGCAAGAGAATGATGTTTTGCAGGTCCTCTTTGGGACGATTTGTGATTCAAGCCGGTGGCTCGATTTGCTGCTAGAGGAGCTTGTGCTACCAGATACAAGCTTAGCTGACTGGTTTTAGGGAGGATTCTCATAAATGTGCTAATTCCCTTCACCTTATAGACCCCCAGCAACTTTGCTGGATTTTGAGGACTTGATTTTTTTACCTGTGAAGACTGTGAGCCTTTTTTCCCCAACACTCATGTATTTTGATGTGTTTTACTCTTGTGTTTTTTGACTATAGAATTTTAGATAACTCCATAGGCATATATTTTCATGTGTGTTACACAGCACCCTCAGTGCATTGACACAGGGATGTCGTTTTAGCCTTCCAAAAGGTTTAAATACCTTATCTGGGATAAACTACTGTTTCCCAGAGAATGTAAGGTTAAATTGACTTTACTAGTCTTTTTAAATTCCTAGACCCAGCACACACCATCTTACTATATAGTGCTGGAGGGGTTACCTAGTATCCCGTTTGTCTAGAAACTCATGTAGCAGTCAAATGCTACAATTTCCTATCGAAATGGCTGGAGGCAGTGATTTTACAACTAACTACCATGATTTGTCCCGACCGTGAAGACTGGTAGCTAAAAACCGCTGGAGCCATCTTTTTCAAGATGGCGCCTTAAGCCCCTTTGTTTAAATGGGTCCCGGGCTTCTTTTTTCACCATTTCTTTTTGGAAAGGTACTTCTAGAGTTTCTCTATGCGCCAAACCTGGTTTGGTCCCTTTGTTCGTACGCCTTTGGTGGGCTTCAGGACTGAAGACCGCTTCTGGTGCCTGAGTGTCTGGGGTGGCCAGGTAGTGAGGGAGGTACCCGAAACTCCCTGTGCTTAGTCTCCTAGGAGACCCAAATGCACTCTGGCGTGATTGGCTGGCTGACCGTCTGGCAAGGACAGCCACGAGCAGCACTTAACCTACCAAGATCTTGCCATAGCTCAACCTTCAGACAAAGTGCCAACTGGCTACCAGTTTGTGATAGAATCACGCTTCGCACCCTTGTAATCACACACACATGCCTCACAAACAGAGCCCCCAAATACTTATCTGACAAAATCTGCAAGCACCATTCTTCTCACCCCACCACATCTGCTCTATCCCACTGCCTGATAGTTCCCAAGTTCAACCTAAAAATGGCAGGAGGAGCCAGCTTCCTAGTCCAAGCAGCCAAACAGTGGAATTCCATACCTCTGAACCTCAGACAAGAACCCGCCGTCTTGCCGTTCAAATCTGGTCTCAAAAACTGGCTGAACAACAAACCACCCCAATAAGGCACCCGTCATCATCTTCACCCTTGCCTATGATTACTTAGCTGCTATCATGCTTGGTCACCACATTTGCCATTGTCTCATGTTTTCCTGTATGTAACTCTCAAGCTTTTCCAGCGCCCAGTTATCTCAGGATTCGGTGCGCGATATAAATAATAAACAAATACAAACATAGTGATCAAAATCACATTAATTACATGAGAGGGTGAGGAAAAGGGTATCTCTCTCCAGGTTTAAAAAAAAATGAAGTTCTCAAAATCCAGCAAAGTTGCTGGGGGTCTCTAGGTAGAGGGAATTAGCACATTTGCAGTAGACGCAAGGAGCTGAAACACCGAACAGCCACTTGTTTGAAGTTTGCCGGTTGCAAGTGGTGACCGTCCCATTGCAGTGCAGGACTCCCCAGAAGTCCTCCCTCTTGTTCCACGACTAAGGCTCAGGAACAGCGAGATCTGCAGAGCTGCACAGGAACAGAAGTCATCTGCTGCACTTTTTCTTCAACCTAAAGGTACTTTAAATTCTAAGAGAACTTACCTCTTGTTGTCTAGCCACTTTTCCTCGTTGGAGACTTGCTTGGTTGCATGTGTAGAGTTGCTGCCAGCTTCTTTACTTCACAAGCCTAATCAGCTTGTGGCCCTACTTTGATTTTCATGTATTCTACAAAGACTTTTTGAACATTGGAAAATACTTTCTACTTACCTGCAAGAAGTGCTTCAGTTCACCTTGACTTTTGTTAACTTAACATCGGATGGCCTAGGCTCCCTTAAATGACTCCTCTTCTGCTTATGTTTTGCTTTTCTTCCAGGAAAGGGTTAACTGACTTTGCATTGGGAGGGGTTGTATTGGAAATACTTACCTACTTAAGAATAACTGTATGAATACTGGTTTTGTTCTGAACTCTCTCTTCAAGGGGATTGGGTCCTCCGACGTATTCCATATCTATGACATGTAATCACCACAGCTGTGCTGCTTTGGAAAATCTTCGGCGTCTGCGTGGATGACGTTGATACGCCGCCCTCGAGGACCTCCTCAGACGGCCGACGTCACTGGATGTTATAAGTAGGACGCACGACGCCCGTAGCCTCAGTTCCGTTTTTTCCGCGAACATGTTCGCTTCGGAGATCTCGGCGCGCCTCGACTCTTTGGAGTTTCTGTTCTTTCTCGGTTCTTCGAACCTGTTCATATTGTGAAGTTGTATTCTTCGTGAAGATGTCTACCTCGTCTTACACCCCGCGTCCGGGCTTTAAGAAGTGCAAGGACTGTGGGTCCAAGATGTCGGTGATGGACTCGCACGACGCTTGCCTCTGGTGCCTCGGGCTGGCCCATGACACTGATGACTGTGTCGACTGCCAGTCGCTAATGTCCAAAGCCTTGCGGCAGCGCAAGAAGTTATCAGTGGGTAAGGTGTCCAAGCCACGGAAGTCGAGGTCTGTGGGACTTTTGACGGACGATTCGAGGGGCAACTCTCTGTGTCGTCGTCGGAAGTCCAGTGGGTGTCGGTCCCGCCACTCCTCTGCCTCTTCGAGGCACTCCCAGAAGCGCCGTCATCGGTTGCCTTCCCCGTCCTCATCCGAAGACTCCGGCCGTCGGCGGGTCGCTTACCCCACCAAGCATGCAACGCTGGAGGAGTGGGCTTCCTTCGGGAAGAAAATGTTGCCGATTTCTCGAATCACAGGGCACTGGTCCGTCCGCGCCTACGAGTGGAGTCGGTCGTGATCGGTCGAGAGACACCGCTCGCACGCCTTCGGGCTCGGGTGGTCGGCACGATTCGCGGGAGAGGTCCCGCTCGGACAAGGGGAATCGTTCTCATCATGCCCGTTCCAGGTCCTGGTCCTCAACGCGCTCGAGACCGTGTGCCCCTGTGGTGTCTTCGAGGAAGACGTCGACGCTGGTGGCGCCGAGGTCGTCCACGGACTCTTTCGAGGCCCCGCCTCCGAAGAAGTCGTTGACGCCATCTGTGCCCAGGCTGTCGAGGGACACGCTCGTGGCTCCGGCCTCAAGGACTGTCGGCGCCATTGATGCTGTCGGCGCCACGTTCGGCTTTGATGCCGATTCACTCGACGACCTCGCCGCCTTTTTGAGGCTGTTTCGACGGGGGTTCCCCGGGGCTCGGTGGAACCACCTAGAAAGGCTCTGGCAAAGGTCAAGCATGGCTTTGTTCCACATTCTGTACCTTCTCAAGCTGGCAGTACGTTTATTTCAGAGGTGGTTGAGGGCTCTGCTGTCATGGTTCTGGATACGGTGCCAGACGAGATTCTCTCGGGCCATAGCCAAATTGCGGACCTGCGGCAGTCCCTGCACGATGCCAGTGGGCTGGACACCTCTCCGGAGGTGGAGTTATGTAGGCCTGAGCCTGGCACTCATGCCGACTCCTCGTACCGGCACCTTATGTCCAGGGTCACCGAGTACTTGGGATGGTCTGCTCCCCCAGGGAATTTTCTTCAGGATGACCTTACGGATATCTTCGAGCAAAGGTCCACCAACTGACCTGGTACTGCCGTTCCATATGGCTCTACAGAGGAGGGTGGCGGCGGCTTGGACTGCTCCGGAGAGTCTCCTGGCAGTGGGCAAGACTTTGCCTCGAAAATACCATCCAGCCAGTAGCAACCCCTGCTAGTTGACCAAGCACCCCACTCCGGAGAGTTTGGTGGTGCAGGCGGCTACGGCCCCGGCAAAGCAGGCGTCGTATCCTACCATCCCTCCTGATGGGGACAACAAGCGTTTTGACGGCTGGGCGAAGAAAGTGTTTTCTTCAGGGGGTATGGCGCTTCAGGCGGCCAACTCCGTATGTGCCTGGTCATGTTTCACGCACACTCTGTGGAACTGTTTCCTTAGCGGCTGAACATATTCCCGAAGGGGACGAACGGGATGGTTTCCTTGCCATGGTTCAGGGTGGCAAGGATGCCATGTGTGAGGCCGTTCAGTCGGGTTTGGACATGGCAGATTGCGTCAGCCGGTCCATGGCGGTGAGCACCGTGATACGCAGGTTTGCGTGGTTGCGGAAGTCGGGGTTTGCTCCTGATGTGCAGGCCCGGCTCCTCAACATGCCCTTTGACGGGGAACATCTTTTTGGCAGCAAGGCTGACGAGAGCCTTGAGAGGTTGCAGACCTCCAAAGCTGCAGCAAAGTCATTGGGCGCTGCAGTTCGCCAACCTCTGCCTTTTCGTCCTAGTGGACAGCAATGGAGGGAGGTTCCTTTCGTTTTTACTCATCCTTTGGTAAAGCGAGAGGAGCTGCCAGTGAAAGGGGCCACCGTAGGAGTGCCAGAGGTGGAAAACAAGGTACTTGAGGTGCCAAGGCCGCTCGGGCTGTTGCCTCTTTGCCCTCGGGCAACGCCGCAACCGCTTCAACTCAGAGGCTCCAGTACATTAGAGCTGTGCTCGACACGTCCCTGGGGCAGTGTTTTTCTCCCCACGTGAGGGCTCATCACATTCAGCAGATGGTGTACAAGTTTCAGCTTGCCAAGAATCTCCCCGCATTCGAGATCTTGAGGTTGTTCGGCCTCATGGCATCCTGCATTCTTCTGGTGCCAGAGGCCAGGTTGCGGATGAGATCTTTGCAATGGGCACTCAAGCTCCAGTGGTCTCAGTCCTCCGGCAAGTTGTCGGACCCTGTTCAGGTGCCGTCCTCGGTCACCCAGGACCTTCCGTGGTGGGCCGTCGAAGACCATCTGAGGATGGGGGTTCCATTTTGGCTACCCTGGCCGGAAGTGACGGACGCATCCCTCACGGGATGGGGAGCTGATGCCAACGAGTTGAGTCAGCGGTCGTTGGTCTCCGTCGGAGTCCAGACTCCATATCAATCCGTTGGAGCTGAGGGCCGTCAGGCTAGCCCTGAACGCTTTTCTGCAGATTCTGCGAGGGAAGAATGTCCTGATTATGACAGACAATACGGTGGCCATGCACACTCGCAACAAAAAAGAGGAGAGGGGGGGTCACTCCCGTTGTGCAGGGAAGTGATGCAGCCCTGGTTCTGGGCCATTCAGCAGGAAATTTCGATCTCGGCAGTTCATCTGGCCGGAGACGAAAACACTGCAGCGGACGCTCTGAGCTGGCAGGGCACAGTCTCTCAAGAGTGGGAGCTGGCTCAGAAGGTTCTTTTGGAGATCTTCACCCTTTGGGGAACCTCACAAGTGGATCTCTTCGCCACCAGTGTCAACCGGAAGTGCAAGAGATTCTGCTCACGGGAATTTCCCCCAAGAGGAGCCTCAGGGGGACGCGTTCGTAGTGGAGTGGTACTTCCCACTGCTGTACACGTTTCCTCCAGTCCCTGTCATTCCGCAAGTGTTGCGGCGGTTACGGAGGTTCGGTTCCCAAATGATCCTCATTGCTGTGGCTTGGGCCAGGAGAGCGTGGTACCCGGACCTTCTAGACCTGTCCATCTGCTCTCCACGCCGTCTTCCCTACCGAGACGATCTACTCTTACGGGAGGCGGGTCGGGTTCTCCATCCAAAGGTCAAGTCTCTCAGCCTTCATGCTTGGTATCTGAAAGGTTGAGGTATAAGGATTGGGACCTCCTTGAAGACGTGATGGAGGTGTTGCTTTCGGCCAGAAGGCCCGCAACGAAATCCCTGTACCGTTGCTGTTGGAGAAAGTTCTGTGACTGATGCAGGGTACAGAATGTGGATCCTTTTCAATGTTCCATTCCTTTGGTTTTGTCTTTTTTTGCTTTCTATAGCCCACAAGGGCCTGCAAGTGGATACCATTAAGGGTTACCTGGCGGTGCTGTCCATATTTAAGCACTCATTGAGGAATGTTCGTATTTTAAGATTCCTTTGATTTCCCAGTTTCTTAAAGGGCTAACTAATGTGTTTCCACCGTCGCCTTTCCAGGTGCCGGGATGGGATTTGAATTTGGTTTTAAAGTTCCTAATGGGAGCTCTGTTTGAGCCCTTACATTCTTGTCCGCTGCAACTTTTGTCCTTTAAAACTGTTTTTAGTTGCGGTTACTTCCGTACGCAGAGTGAGTGATTTGCAGGCACTTTGCGCCAAGCCACCCTTTACGGTTTTCCATAAGGACAGGGTTATCCTGTGGGTGTGACCTTCTTTTCTTCCAAAGGTTGTATCGGAATTCCATTTGAGCCAGAAGGTGGTTCTTCCGGCGTTTTATCCTCCTCCACATCTTGGTAAGGAAGAGGAGAGGGTCCATAGGTTGGGTCCTAGGAGAGCTTTGAGTTTCTATCTCTCTCGGATGTCCCGGGTCAGAGTGGTCGATTAGCTTTTTGTTGGTTCTGCTGGAAGGCGCTTGGGTCAGGCTGTGTCCAAGCAGACCTTGTCCAGATGGATCATTTTGATGATCTCGGAGTGTTACCGTTTGGCGGGAAAGGACCCTCCAGTAGGCTTACGGGCTCACTCTACTAGGGGTGTGGCTGCCTCCACTGCTCTACAGAGGGGCGTTCCTATTCACAATATTTGCGAAGCAGCCACATGGGCCTCTGTCCATACTTTTGTGAGACACTATTCCTTGGACTCCATCCATGGGCAGGATTTGGCCTTTAGTAAGGCAGTCATTCAGCAATTTGATTGGGCATTCTAAAATTCTAAATTGTGAATTCTTTTCCCACCTCCATAAGTTGGTACTGCTTTGGGAGTCTGTCATAGATGTGGAATATGTCGGAGGATACAATCCCCTCGAAGAACAAGTTACTTACCATAGCTGCTAACGTTCTTTCGATGGGATGTTCCTCCGACGTATTCCACATAGCCCTCCTAGCCTGCCCCTCTACTGAATTTCCTACGCGATTGCAGCTTACGTTTCCGAAAGGCTATCTGCAGTCATACTGGCAGGAGATTGGTGCCACACGGTCTGGGAAAAACTACAACTGGGGTTACGGGCGCTGTGCATCCTATGTATAACATCCGGTGACGTCTACCCTCAACGGAGGCCCTCGAGGGACAACGGATCCACGCCACATGCCCTCTGCCAAAGATTTTCCGAAGCAGCACAGCTGTTGTCATTACCGGTCATAGATGTGGAATACGTCGGAGGAACATCCCATCGAAAGAACGTTACCAGCTATGGTAAGTAACTTGTTCTTCTCTTGCAATGTTTATTCTGTCGATGGTATTATTTTGTGGGGTGTGTTTTGTGTTGAAGATGGCGTCTTCTGCTGGGGGGCGTTTGAGCTTTTATATCCGTATTATTTGTATCCTGTTCCTTTTATCTTTGTCTGCGTCGGGCATTTTGGGTCTTTGGTGGGAGGAATTGATTTGGGAGTTGAGTTTATAGGGCAGTTTTCCAAATGTGATGCCTTGAACCAGGCTAATGTTGATTTTAATCCTCTTACGTTGTTCCGTCTGGATGTTTTCGAGGGTGTCTTTGATCAATCAGATGGGTAGGGGTGTTCCTCTTACAACTGGAGGGCTGTCCTGGGGGCTATTGTACGTAGATGGGTAAGGCGTCTGGATTTGGGTTATGGGTGCAGGTAACTGGGGTGGGGATTATGGTAGTAGTTACTGGCTGTTGGTGCTTGCTGGGTGTTCTGGGTGTTGGGTTCCTAGGATTCAATTGTAGCAGGTACTGATAATACCCAGACTACTGAGAAGCAAGGGGTGGAGAGCTTAGAATTTTGCAGTGGGTTTACAAAGATTGTATTCTTGTGTGTGGGGTGTCAGATGTCCGAAGGGATGTAAGTTTTCAGCGGGAGCCAAAAAATGATTGAACAGTTTGATTTCTGATCCTTCGACATCACCTGGTAGGTCAGGTTCCGCAAGGCAGGCAATAATCAGGAATGGGACGTCTAGCTATCGGGGAAGGGTTGTGGCTTCGCAGATGGTAGGAGGTGTTAAAGTATCAGATTCGGGGCGCCTAGGTGACGGGGTGGTTTAGGTTTGAGTGAGGTAGGTGGTAATTCACGCCCAATTAGTGTTTTTTTCTTTTTAAATGTTTGTTTTAGTTTTAAGACGCCTAGATATCTGGAGGAAGGTTCAGACCTCTGAGTGGCCAGCAGCAATTGAACACCTAGACTGGAGTAACTGGATAGTGGTGATGCTCCATCCTCAGTGTAGCAAGTTTAAGGTGTGAGATGGGGGGCTGTCTTTCGTGTATAGTGGCGGGGAGCCCCGCGTTTCACAGTGCAGTTCATGCACTGGGGAGTACACCTAGGTGTAGTGGTACAGGAGAACACACCCAGATGTGAGCTTTGCGTAGTGAGAGGCCTAGGTTCTGCACACCCAGGTGTGAGTTTTGCGTAGTAGGAAAGGCCTAGGTTCTACTAAGCAGCTTGGTGTGGGAGGGGACTCCCAGGCTTGAGTCCTGCACAGTGAGGGAAAGGCTCAGGCCTCACGGTGCACGTTAATACAGAATGGTACACCTGGACCCGAGGTTCCTGTATTGAGGTGGTGGCCTAGGCCTCAGAGTGCAGTATATTACAGGAGAGCACGCTGAGATTTGAGAGTCCTGTAAGTGGGAGAGAGGCCAAGGCCTCAATGCAGTTTGGTACAGGAGGGCACACTGAGATTTGATGTTCCTGTACAGTGTGATAAAATACAGGGCAGCACACCTAGAAGGGTGCTGTAAGTGCAAGAGAGGCCTACGTTTCAAATGTAGCTTCAAATGCAGTTACAAAATCAGTTTCAATGCAGTTTCAAATAAAGGGAAGCGCACCTAGAAGGAAGTAAGTGGGAAAGAGGCCTAATTTTGAAAGGCATTTTCAAAGGCAGTTTCAAAGGCAGGGGAGCACACCTAGAAGGTTCCTCTATAGTGGGAGAGAGGCCCAAGTCTCAGAATACAGTATGGTACAGGAAGTTTCCTATGATGGTGTAAATTGTAGATAGAATAGATTGTTCCTATCTTATCCGTTGATGCTGGTTGACGGCAGCCTATACATCATGAGTTATGTCAGGGTGCTGTGGCCTGTTGCAACTGCTGGTTTGCTGGGATGACTTTGCAGCCGCTGCTAATTGGTTGTAGTAGTGGGGTCTATGGGTTAGTCTTGCACCATGGTGCAGGGCTAGCTAGTCGGACGGGCACGTTTATTACATGGAAGTATCACAGGAAAGGTGAAAGCAGCGGTTAGGCTTTGCAGAGTGTTAGTGGAAGGTCCCTGGCCTCTGTGGCTGACACCTGCAGGCACTGAGTGGAGCTGCTATTCCATGAGCCACCCTTTGCCGTGGGCCTTCAGCCACAGGGCTGCACGAGCAGAGGGCTGCCTTGGAAGGTAGTGTTAGAAAAAGGGGGGGGGGCACCAATCAGAAGAGGGAGAGGGGGGCGGGAGGAGGAGGGATCAGGACTGGCTTGACGGCAGGGGATGGGAAGGGATTATTAAACACATGCGCAGGAGCGCTGAAATTGAAATTACAAAATATGCACACAATGCCAATTCAGAGGGTGGCCCACTACAAGCTGCCTCTAAACTTGTAGCCGGATCGAGGTGTCCATGTCTTGTTTTCCATTAAATGTGTTGGTTTCACCACATTATTCCTGCAGGGTTATTGTAGGAGTGTCCTCCAACTGAGTCTTGCTTCCCATGACTTGCTGTTAGCCTGTCCAGAATAAGTCTGTATTAGGTTGTTGCCTACCTAGAACAACTGAGTCATTCAGTAAAGTGTAACATTAGGGTTTACTTTCCTTGTGCTATCTAACCCATAGTCTGTGGTTCTCCAGCATGTCTGGCATGGATTCACATGCTCATGAATATTCCCCGTGGTCAGGCTGGGAATCCTTGGTAAAGAAAAAAATCAGTTTCATTTCTGAACTGTCTTTCTCCTAACAACCAATCACTGGTCTCTGGGTCATACCGCCCCCAGCCAATGACTGCCCTCTACCTAAGCTCCTCCTCTGGCAGCCATCTTCAGATATTTACTGCACGTTTGAGTGGTGGGAGTCCTCGTGATTAGCTCTCTGGCTTTTTACTGCGTTTTGCACTTTTTCTTACAGTTTACTATACTCTACTTTCCTGTCAATCGAGCCTCAAGCTCCATCGATCCATTATCCGACTAACTGGGACCCATTTTTTGGAATGTTCTACGCCCCTCAAGGGCGATTTATCGTCGAGTTCTGTTTTTGGAAGATTCCGGAAGTTTCTTTGAGGCCTACTGCGCGTGGACATGGCTGAAGATGAAGGAGACTCAATGCCTCTGTTCAGGATCTGGCCTGGATGTGGACTACAGAACTTTTTCCTGTACGATAGTCACTGCATGTGCCTTTATTGCCTACATTCCGACCAAACGCACTTGGAGGAGACCTGTGCGTTCTGCAAGGATCTGGTGCCTCGCATCATGAAGGACCGTCGCAAGCAGCTCTGAGTGGCTCCAGACAAAGATCCCGGGGCAGCAGGCCTTACCCAGCAAGAGGAAATCTGAGCGGTCTTTGTTAAGCAGAAACCTGTGCAGTTCCCTTGGACCACTGCAAAAGATTTAGGACTACAGGTGTTGGCAGTAAACCCACTTGGTAGCAGTCTGTACCACCCAGATTTACCTGGTAGCTGTGGCTGAGCAGTCAGACTTCCCTCAATAAGAGTTAGGCAGTATGCAAAGTATACACAATAGGCACTCAGATACAATAGCACAAGCAAACACTGACCAGTGCTTTGGTATCAAGGTATATAATTATTTATTTAAAAACACACTTATTGAAACACTCCAGCACTATTATGGTAAATCACTCTAAACACAGTTACTATTATTATATATACATCCCTATTTCCTTATCAGACAAATCTTAGTTAACACTACCTATTTCCAGACAGAGGTGAGCGCTTCACTATAGATGGCACTCCAATAAGTTAATGAAAAGGGAGGGAAAAAGGCAGAATGTAGGAAAATACACCACACTAATACTTAGAAACTCTTAAGCAAGGCAGGAAAGTCCAAAGTTACTTGTGAGCCAAAGTCCATGGCCGGGCCCACTCTTGGAGAGAGCAGGGCACAAATGCACCCAAGATCACACAATGGCAACAGGCTTAAAAAGTCTTGCAGGGAGTTCAGAAAGGTTTTAGTTAGGTTTCAGAAAGGTTTAGCCAGGGTGTCCCAGACTAACCCAGGGTTGAAAGCCGGGGGCTAAATCTACCCCGTACAGTCGGTTGCAAGGGAAGCCAGGCGGAACACGGTACCTTATGTGGAAAGGATCCTCCAGCGGGGGCAGTTGTTCCTGGCAGCGGGTGCAAGTCGCGGCGTCTTCCAGAGGAAGAGAAGATCGCTACATGGAGGAAAGATGAAGGTCGTTGCACTGCCAGGGAAGAAACCAGCCGCAGAGTTTTCCGGTTAAAGGTACTACCCTTTGATTCGCGGTAGTGGTAAAACGTGGTATCCCGGTTGCCGGGGTGCTTGGCACAGGCAAGGCGGCCACGAGATGCTCTAGGAAGCGAAAAAGGAAGCAGACTGGTTATCCCCACCAGTCGAAGGAAGAAGACTCTCCGGGCTGGAGAGCTCCTCTGTCGTTGGCAAAAGCGGTGAGACGGTTCAGCAGGGCTCCACCGGTGGTGTCGTAGCAGGTCGGCTCAGCTTCTCCCTCGTCTGATTCTTAGGTCCTGTGGCGACTTCTGAAGTTCCAGTCCCCAAAGCCCTGCTTTTATGCAGAAAACCCCCATTCACTCAGCCTAGCTGTCACTCAAACATGCTAAGTGGTGAGCCGGCCGGCTCACCACTTGGGCCAATCAGGACGGAGTGTGACTTGAGTTGCCTAGGCAACTCATTCCAGGGTGCCTAAATCCCCCTCCACCCCTCCTAAGTAGCCCAGACAGAGTGGCACCACTTTGGAGGGCTTCTGTGGAGAAGCCCGCCAAAAAAGTGGAACAAAGAGCTCAACTTGGGTTGGAGTCACAGAAGCGAACACAAACGCCATTTTTGAACCGAGTTCTGGCATAAAATACACCGGAGAATTAATATTAAATAAATAAACCGGCGGTATGTTCGAGGCTATAGGAATTAAATAATTAATGTTGGTAGCCTTGAACAATGGGAAATCCCATAGGGATATATTTGCGGTCAAATATAAAAAGTAGTATCCACTGCCACCAGCCAAAACTCGATCAGGAGGGACGGAGACGTGCCCCCTCCACTAACAGACCCCGGGGCAATCGAATTGCCCCGGCCAGTATGTCCATAATATGACGGTTTGTACTGGTTCTGTTCAGAATTCGAGACTAGTAAATTCAATGGTGACTTTACATGCCCTGGGAGACAGTAGTCAGTCCCAGGGTATGGAGTCTATACTGGGGGGTCACTATGACACCCCTGTGTTACTGCACTGAGGGTGCTGTGTAACACACATCACAAAAACACATGAAGCCCTATGGAGTAAAAGACCCCATAGCCCATTAAACACATCTAGAGTCAAAGGGACACACTCAAATCATGCCCAAGAGTGAGGGTAAAAGAGTCTCATTCTTGGCAGGAGAAAAAAATAAACCCCAATAATACAGCAAAGCTGCTGGGGGACTCACTAGGTTAGGAAATTCAGCCTAAACAGAGTATTCTCCCTAACACTCTTCTAAGACCTTTGAGGGCGCTCCGGCGGCAGTGGCTCAACATAAGGCAAAGCATCGAAGGCTGCGTGCACTGGGAGCGACGTTGGGGCAGGCTCCTTGGCGGCCAGGCCTGGCACGGCATCTCCGGCACCCTCAACCACGAACCAATGCACAGGATCAGTGAAGAAGAGTAAGTCGGACCAGCTGTGTAAACCTCTGGAGAAGTCCCAGCCGACTCCGACGAAGAAAGCCAAGGGGGGGTCTGGGCGAAGACCCTGCCCCCCCACGGTGAAGGCCTCAAATGCATACAAGGTTGTGAAGGCCCAGGTTCACTAGGCGTAATCTTCCCTTGAAGGAGTGGTGGCGTCCCTAGCAATGGCCGCGGATGCAGATTCGCAAGAGGTGGCCCCTAAAATGAGTTTCACTGCCTGCTCGGAGGGAATCGTCTTTTCTACCCATTGAGAAGACACTGGTGAAGACTATGCCGATCATCTCCCCTAGACCGTTCCCGCTGGTCGAGCAGAAGGGGAGGGGATCCTGGTAGTCCTGCAGGGCTCGGACATCTCCGAGGAGGAGCTTTCTGGTCTGAAGGCCGTACTGGATAAGATGTTCGTGGAAGCCAGGTCCTATGGGAAGGACCCTGGTGAGGCGGATGTGGAGAGCAGTGAGGAAACCGACGAGGAGCAGCAGTCCGGTGAGGAGCCAGAGGACATCACACCACTCCCGTTGCAGCCACCGCAGCAACCACCACCACTGCCGCCAACTGACTTGTCGGCAGACATCCTACAGGCACTGCACACCTTGTGCTCAGAGATCCGGACAAGGATGCCCCTGTCGTCGGCGGGAGATCCTGCGGCACCTGGACCGTCTGGGGAACCCACCTGTCAAGAGGATAGTCCATCCTCCACCTCCTTGCCATCCATCGCCGCCATCCCCTCCTCCGAGGGACGATATGGAACCGGATACAGCGATGACCGGCATGGATACGGATGATGCAGACGGAGTGGACCTCCCATCGCCAGGGCTTCACCGCCCGACGAGATTGGCTCTGTCCATGCCATGATCTCTAGGGCCTCGGATATGTTTCAACTGGCCCCAGAGGAGAAGGAAGGCTTCCTGTACCAGCGCCGGGAGGCCAAGAGGAAGACCATGCTTTCGATCCCTCTATTGGACGACATTTGGGAAGAGGGGCTGTCCCTTATGAAGAACCCGTCCTCTGCCCCGGCGAAGAGTGCGGGACTCTGCACCCAAGATCCCAACTATCCCTGGACTCGGTGGTCATGGCGGGGGCGAAGAAGTAGTCTCTGCCAGATCTTCGTTGTCCTCTGGCCACCCTCACACTTTGCCCACCCCCCAAGCCCCCCCCCCTCCCTGGACGGCGAGGAGAAGAAGCTGGGCGACGGGTCATCTTGTCGGCCGCGACGACTATCAAGGCAGCCAATGCCTTGGCCATCGTGACCCGTTATGACAGGGAGCTGTGGTTAAAGATCGCTCCCCTCCTGGACTTCCTTCGCAACTACCAGATCGGAAGCGCTGGAGATCCTGCAAGAAGGCGAGGTGGCATCGGGTCGTGCCATCACGGTGGCCACGGATATCGCCGACAGAGGATTCAGCGGCGTTGGTTGAGGACCACTAGCTTCCACCAGAATGTACAGTCGAGGTTGTTGGACATGCCATTAGATGGGGACAAATTATTCAGCAAGACTGTGGACGAGTCTCTTCAGGCCATCAAGGCAGATAGCTAGACGGCTCAGGTGTTTGGCACGCTCCAGCAGCTATGGCCGTCTTTTCGGACCTCCGGAGGAAAGTCTCAGGGGTACTCCAAAGGTTTCGGTGGTGGCTCATCATCCTATCAACCGTCCTGCTCTTCGGCTCAGGAAGCTTACAGGGGCCGCAGCAAGTCCAGAGGAGGTTGCTGTTGTTGCCAAGGTGGCGCCCCCACGGCGAAGCAGGATTGAACCGACCGTGACGTCGAGCCCCTCACCCGTGCACCCCAGTGGGAGGTCAGCTGGCAAACTTAGTCAGCATGTGGAAGTCCATCTCCACCGACTGTTGGGTGCTGGACGCCCTGGCCCACAGGCAAACTCTGGAATATCAACTGAAGTGTCCACGCATTACACCGGTGGCCAGGAAGGAAAACCACGTCACTCAACTTCTGCTGGAGGTACGAGCCATGCTGAAGAAGGGGGCGATAGAACTTGTCCCAAGAAGGCTCCAGAGTGTACTCCCGGTACTACCTCGTCAGAAAGAAGACAGGCGGTTAGAGACCCATCCTGGACCTCCGCCCACTCAACAAGTACATCAGGTCCCAGAAGTTTGATGGTCACCCTTCAGCACGTACTGGGGCAACTGCAAGAAAGACTTCCCATCGTCGCTGGACCTGGAGGATGCCTATTTTCACATCCCCATTCACAAGGGGCACCGCAAGTTTCTGCGCTTTGTGGTCTAAGGACAGCATTACCAATTCAAGGCCCTCACCTTCGGATTGAAGTCGGCACCAAGGGTTTTCACCAAGTGTCTGGCACCAGTGGCGGTGTGGTTGCGGCTGCAAGGGATTCGCGTCTACCCTTACCTGGACGATTGGCTCATCCGAGCGAAATCGAGCGAGACCACCGTTGAGCACACGACAGGGACCGTCCGGCTACTCACGGAACTGGGGTTCTCTATAAACTGTGTGAAGTCCTGCTTGGTGCCATCGCAGGACGCGCTGTTTCTGGGGTCCCGGCTCAACAGTATTGTGCCTGGCGTCACCATCGGAGGAGAGAATAGCGGCCATCCTGGCCAAGGTGCAATGGCTGTTGACCTCCTCGCCATGATGTCTTCGTGCATATACCTCGTGCGCCTATGCAGTCTGCGGATGCGACCGCTGCAGGAGTTCCTCGATGCCTGTTGGATCCAGGTATCAGGAAGCTTCGAGGACAAGATTGCCCTCGACCAGAGTTTCCGTCAAGCGATTTGGTGGTGGGGTGTCAGCGCGCATCTGTCGTCGGGTGCAGATTTCCAGATCCCCCTTCATCAGGAGACAGTCACGACGGACGCATCTCCGGAGGGATGGGGTGCACACACAGGTCGTCTGCACGCAAGAGGCCTTTGGCTACGGGAGAAGTCGTTGCACATCAATGTTCTGGAGCTACAGGCTGTGTTTTGGGCCCTCAAGTCTTTCCCTCCGTCCCTCAAGGGCAGTGTGGTGCGGTTCTTAAGACCAGCCCACCACAATGTTTTACATCCGGAAGCAGAGGGCACCAGATCCCCGGGGCTCTCCAAAGAAGCGCGGGACCTATGGCGATGGGCCATCACCCAGGAGATGTTCCTCGTCCCATTTCATATGGTAGGAGTAAAGAACACTGTTGCTGACCCTCTCAGCAGGGAGCTGCGCTCGTGCCACGAGTGGGAGCTTCCGCAGGACCATTCCGACGATGGGGCAATCCCCATATTGATCTGTTTGCAATGGTGATGAACACCAAGTGCCGGAGTTTTGCCAGCAGGTTTCCTCAGGCAGGGAGCATGGGGGGATGCATTCTCCTTCCCCTGGGACGGCCTGTTCCTCTATGCGTTCACCCCCTCCCCTGTTGCTGTTGCTTCTGCGACTTATCAATCAACTCCGACGTAGTTATGGTACCCGGATTTTCTGGACATGTCAGCGTCCCCTCTAATCAAGCTTCCGGCGGACGCAGATCTTCTCGCCAGGGAACAAGCGTGATTCTGCACCACGACCCAGGGTGGCTGAACTCTTGCAGGCCTGGCTCCTGCAGCGCTAGAGTTTGGTGGATATGATCTCCCGGCGGACTGCAAGGAAGTGCTTGCCAAAGCCAGGGCTTCGTCTACACTGAAATGCTACGGACAAAAGTAGAAGAGCTTTGCCATCTGGTGCCGCACACAGAAACTCGACCCTCTACGGACTACGGCTCGGCAGGTGCTGCTGTACTTGCTGTCGCTGGCCAAGGCAAAGTTGGCTCATGCGCCCAAGGTTCGTCTGCCGGCTATCTCCCGCTACACCAGATCTCTGGGGTGGTCATCATTATGGTCACACCACCTGGTCAAGGAATTCATAAAAGGACTTTTCCATTCAGTCCCGCCAGTGAAAGCTCCGGCGTGGGAGCTCAATGTGGTGCAGACTAGGCTCATGGGTCTCCCGTTAGAGCCTATGCATTCGGCATTGCTGAAGTTTTTATTGTGGAAGACTACGTTTCTTTTGGCCATCACCTCCGCACGACGAGTAGGAGAGATCCAGGCCCTCTTGTAAACCACTTTACTTGACATTACACGAGACGAAGGTGGTGCTACGGACACACCCCTCTTTCATGCCCAAGGTGCTGGCTGACTTCCATCTCAACGAGCCTTTGGTGTTACCTGTTTTCTTCCCATACCTTCGTCGCCAGCTGAGAGGACTTTGCACTTGCTGCATGTGGCTAGAGCGCTGAAGTTCTACGTGGACCGCACTAAGTGTTGTTGGAAGACATCACAGCTGTTTTTGAACTTTGGCCCTGTGAACCAAGGGAAGGCCCCCACGAAGGCTTCCATTTCCAGGTGGGTCTCTGGCTGCATCACCCATTGTCACCGGCTGTCGAACCGACCATTGCCTGGCCGTCCGAGAGCCCATTCGACCAGAGCGATCGCTGCAACTACGGCGTTCCTGTCTGGTGTGCCCCTGCTGGACATCTGCAGGGCTGCTACGTGGAGGTGGACGCACACCTTCTCAAAATTCTACTGCGTCGACCGGGATTGCAGGGAGGAGTCCAGAGTCGGCAAAGCAGTGCTGTGCAACCTGTTCGTTTGAAGGTGAGCCTGGTGGGAAGGTAAGAGATGCTTAATAGCATGTGTGTACTGCCATGTATTCTTGTATTCATGAGCATGTGAATCCATGCCAGACCCCATGTTGGAGAAGGAACAAGTTACTTACCTGTAACTGTTGTTCGAGAGGATTGGGTCCTCCGACGTATTCCATATCTTTGACCGTAATCACTGCAGCTGTGCTGCGGTGATTGCTGTCAAAGATATGGAATACGTCGTCGGACCATCCCATCGAAAGAACTTTACCAGGTAAGAGAGTAACTTGTTCTTCTCCAGCATGGGTCTGGCATGGATTCACATGCAAACCCTCCCGCCTACCCCTCTGCAGATCTTCTCTTGGTCCTACTGCCACTTTACGTGCTACCAAATCTGAAGATGGCTCCCAGAGGAGGGGCTTAGGTAGAGGACAGTCATTTGCTGGGGGCAGTATGACCCAGAGACCGGTGATTGGTTGTTAGGAGAAAGACAGTTCAGAAATGAAACTGATATTTTTTCTTTACCCAGGATTCCCAGCCTGACAGGGAATATTCATGAGCATGTGAATCCATGCTGGAGAACAGGTACAGGTAAGTAACTTGTTCCTTCTAACTGTCCCTTATAAATCCTACATCAGTCCCTTGTATAGTTGGGAAATATCTAACCTGGACTCCTTGTGAGTAGTTTTTAAAAGTATATGGGTTTTACTTACCTTGAGTTAGATGTGTGCCATCCAAAAATAAGTTACAAGAGTTACTGCTTATCTCAATATGTTTTTCACTGATCTCAAAAGCACCTGTAATTGAATTTCTGATGTTTGTTAGTCTGCTTAGAATCCCATGCTGTGCATGGTCCGACATCCATTGGTCACTGCGGAGTATTGCATCTTGTTTTTCAAAAGTCGAAAGGGGACGTCGACATAGGCGTGTCTAATACTATCCCTACAGTGACGTGTAGTGTACCCAAAATCCCTCACGCGTCGAGGTCCTTCAGATTGTTTTTTTCCACCCAGAATACTGGTCGCCTTATGCAGAGCTCGTAAGACTTTGCCATTTACCATTTACTCGGCCCTTAGTCGATTTGTCAGTTATTGTTTACTTATACCACCTCCAACCCTCTTTCGACGGCCATTCAATTTCCCTTAAAAGTCAAGATCTTAGACGGCGGTGGTTTCGACGAGGTGAACCTATCGGCGCTGCCGAACACGTGGCCCGGCCTCGCCGGCCTACACAGTAGGGAGAGTGGGGGTCGGGCGGACATATCTGCTTCTACTAGAATGCCTTTCCTTTTCTCCCCACTTTCCTTCCGGGTCGTTATCACTGGTTATGTCCTCGGCTATGGAGAGGACTCCTTTTAGATTTTGCCCACATTGTAAGGGCAAATTTACATGGAAGGAAAAGCATAAGCGGTGTAACCGCTGCTTACCCCTCGACCACAACGAGGCCAAGTGTACAGCCTGTAAGCTCCTTCGTCCAAAAACTTTGAAGGAACGCAGGGTCAAAAGGTGGGCAGCCTACGGCATGTCAAAGGCTGATTCCTCACCCGCGGCTGCTGCCGCCGAATGTGACGAGGGGGATAGCGATAACGCTACCTCCGTAACGGATGTTGTTGACCTCTCGTTGGAGCGCTCCTGCTCCATCGCCTCTGTCCCCGGCCCCGAAAAGCTCGGCTCCGACCCTGCTTATGGGGATGTACACCCCGGCGACGCTGACGCACACGAAAGTCAATAAACACACAACCCACGGCCATTCGTCGAGTAAATCGAAGAAGGCCTCAGCTCCAACAGAGACGCCGAATGAACCGGCTGCCCCGCCGACCGTAAGGGCCGGCAGCCCTCCCCGCATGCGCGCCTAGCGACTGGGCCGTCTACAACTAAGGGCTTTACCACTACAACATCTGAAACGCCTCGGAAGAAGGCGTCCGTCGACAGTAAGGTTCCGGCTCCGCCAAAAACTATTCACGACCAGCCCTCGACAGAGAAGTTAGTCGTGGAAAGCATAGCTAGAATACTCTCCAAAGACTTTCAGAAATGGCTGGTGAAAGAGTCACCAAAGCCCGCTCAGAAGGTCAGGGAGACGCTGAAATCTACGGAGGGTACGCCGGAACCTCCCCCCACATCGAAGGGAAGACCCAGAGATACGTCCCCATTGTCGGGCCGACTGGAAGGCTTCTCAGAGGGCGACGGGGGTATATCCTCCACTCTATGGGAGAGATCTCGACGCCTAGAGGCGGAGGAGCAAGCCTTTCTGCCACTAGACCGTTAAGGGTCATCCCAGTGCACTAGGGAAAGATTTGAATCATGTATGGACAGGCTAGATAGGTTTGTGTCCACTTTTGAACACATTTCACCTAAAAGGCCAAGGGAGGTGCTCTCTGAAGACCCTAGAGCCAAATTCCCAAGACTTTTTGACCCACTTGAGGAGGAAATGGACACATGACCTCACTGAAGAGGATACTTGCGTTCAGGAAGAGGAAGAATTCCTAAATGCTGAACATTTACTAGGGGACTTTGAGGAAGACCCAGACATATGTGAACCACAGCCCTGTCAGTCCCCAGGGGCGTCTACAGACCCTGATGTGTTAGATCTGCCCTCTCCTCAGACCACGCCGTTCAGAGAACCTTCGCCTGTGGACGATCAATCCACATTTAATGCAATGCTACGCAAGGCGGCAGCACATTGTCAAATTGATACGGGGGAGACTACCCCAGAAGTAGATTTTGTTGAAAGAATAATCAAGGAAAAGCCGCCTGCTAGCCAAGCCATACCCCTCCTCGCCTCAATCAAGAGACACCTCGTTCCCTCTTTATCTACACCTGCATTAGTTAGGTGTCAATCCAAGTATCGAGAAGCTTTTTAGCCCCTTACCTTCTGATCCCTTATATATTAGGGGTCATTCCATACCAGATTCCCTGGTAGTAACCACCACGAGGAAAAGGGCGGGGGTTCCGCTATCTACTAGCGAAGCACCTCCGGACAAAGAGCGGAAGAAGCTCTATGCCTTAGGGAAGAGGATAACATCCTCGGCAGCTTTTGCCACGCGTATTGCCAACAATACAACCTTGTTGGCTAGTTACGCCGATGCCCAATGGGGACTGTTACACGAATGCCTACAAGAAGTCCCGGAGCCCTTGCAAACCCGATTATTAGCCACTGTGACAGAAGGTACCCAGGTAA